>NC_137975.1:55780300-56337800 GCF_963924665.1 Micromys minutus | reverse complement strand
ACAAATTCAAGGAAGGGAATGCTTTTACTAAGTCACAAAATTTGGCAAATCAATATAGTACCCGTTAATACAATAAAATACTTTTTTTTTTTTTTGCTGGAGTCATATATTACTAATTTTCACTCCAAAAATATCATTTAAGTACCAAATCCAAACATTGGTTTCCAGTAGGGCAGGTTATTTTATACAAATTAATGTCATTTAAAATTTTACAATTTCTCTTTGTAAAGTGAGTTCCTCATGCAGGTGGTTCTGGTTCACAGCAGCGGGCAACTGTGTGGACAGGAGGGCGGCCGGGTCTGTTCTGGTCGGTCCACAGCCAGGGAGAGTGCTCCAGTATCTTGAGCTTTAAGAGACTCCAGATCAACACCAATTTCTTCTAAGTACAATTGCCACTGTCATTTGTCCACCAGTGCCGCCGCCGCCATCGGTGTCCTTATGCTTCCTCTTGCCGATGCTGCCAATTCTTCAATCTCAGCATTCAGTTTATGTATCACCCACTCCATGGCTTCTCGGCCTTTGTTAGCATTGAAAGATATGGTGCTTGCCATGAGTCCTTCAAGGTAGCTGCTGAGGCTGACCCCTTTCACAGTGATGAGGGCTTCCTGGGTTAGGACAGTTTTCTCTGGGTCTTGAGG
Source organism: Micromys minutus (assembly GCF_963924665.1). NCBI lineage: Eukaryota > Metazoa > Chordata > Mammalia > Rodentia > Muridae > Micromys > Micromys minutus. Next base: position 56,337,162 of record NC_137975.1, on the reverse strand, counting down.
GTGTGGCTTGTATGTGAGCCTCTCATCTACTGAGACCATATTTGTAAATGAGATGTTGGTGGACTTGAGCTCCATTGTCCTCTTTACCGGGTCAACTACAGAATGCTCTTGCACGTGTTTTCGTTCTTGCTGCACCAATAAGTCAAAGACATGCTCCGAAGTCCAGATCTTCATGGTACCAGCGGCCTGCCCGGTGTCCCTCAGCTTCCCGGGTACGGTGAGGTACAGAAGTTCCTAAAAGAAAATTTTGATTTGCCACATGTTAAGTTCTACACTAAGCAAACCTGGGTAAATATGTTCACATTATGTTGGATAGTATAAGTAATCTGACAATTTGAAGTACACAGGAGACATGCTAAGATGTCACATGCAGATACATCTATAGGACTTTAGATTATCTTAGGGAGAGGAAAAGATTTTCTAGAGCCATCTCCACGTGGACACAGAAAGATGAGTGTGTATTCTCCGTGCAGCCAGATACTTAGCTTTGAACAATTGTAGAGTAACATTAACTAAATGAAACCCCTTTCCCCAGTTCCAGATATTACTACACCCAAAGTTACACCCCGCACTGGTTCTTAGTTTTTCTGACTCCGTCTAGAGCACTCACAGCAGTAGAGCAAGGATATTGGATAAGTAGCTTCTCTGTTGCGTTCTTTACTATTAATAATGACACATAGTCAATTGCATCTGGAAGTCTTCACATCGGACTCTACCTCATTCTCTGATCTTATTCACAATAAATGTCAAGACCTGTGATTTTATTCGCATATTTGCTTCAGGATGAATACAAGCGATTCTTAAAATTGGTTCTTCTTTGAGAATTTAATAATGCATGCAACATACTTCAATCAGATTCTAACTCCTTCTATACATTCCTATACATTCACCTTCTGACTTAATGTAATATGTGTGCATGTATATCTATATCCATACATGTATATCTGTCTTTCTGTCTATTATCTATCTATCTTTCTACTATCATCTATCTATCTATCCATCTATCTATCATAATGTGTACAATCATTGCTGTCCAAATAAAATGAGGGGCCATCACTGGAGTATGATCATTCTACAAGGAACCCTTAAGAAAAGCAACTTTCCCTCCATTAACAGCCATCAACTTTCAACAGTTCCTCAGCTAGGAGTGGGGTTGCATGTCCCCTTTCTCATCCACGACCCAACAGGAACCTTCTGATTTGTTTCAGTATTGGTTTCTGCCTCTTGAGGGCCTTTAGAACTTTGAGAGGTGCTGCCAGAGGCTAAGAGTTTCAACTCCATAGCTGGTTATCAGTATTGTCACCACTGCGTGATTTCAGATGTCACCTGGCTGAACTGGCCCCACCTGGAAAGTAAGACCCTGAAAGCTACTTTTAAGAGTTACATTTTAACTGGAGGATAAGTAAGGGAACATACCTTTGGTAAACTTGCTTCACAAGTGATTGTTCCACACCTGGAGTACAAATCAAAATTTCCCCACATCTTAGGGTTGTGTGGGCTCAGCTCCGAGGCAGGACTACAATGCCCTGCCATTGGGTGTTATCTGCCATTTCCTTTCAAAACTAAAATTTAATGGTATTTATGATAGGAAAAGACAAAGGGAGCCCACATAGAAAGAAACTAATCAGTTTCTTTGTTAACACCAGAATCCCCATGACATGCATCTTTGCAGCTGTGAGGTCACGGGGCTCTGGAGGGATGGCCCAGGAGCCAAAGGTTCACTATTCTTCTAGAATGCCTGAGTTTAATTCGCAGATTTCATATCAGATGTCTCACAAGTGCCAGTAACAACGACATCAGGTGACCCAATGCCCTCTTTCAGTTTGCAGGCACTTGCACAGGTGTGTACAGACACATACACACAGACATAAACCTAAAGAAAAACCTTAAGAAAAAGAAGTTGTTAGAGGGCTATAGATATAGTGGGCAGTCACTCAAAGTGAATAACACTGAACAGGATAGAATGAGCTATTGATGGATGGACCTTCTCGGTTGGCTTAAAGTTTTGAGAAATCAGTGTTCAAATCCAATACTACAACACTGAAGAAACAAGAGAACATTAATTACCTTTTAAAAATTATATGTGCTTCTAGAAGTTATAGGAACTCAGCCATGAGTTAGATATGATATTCCACGTGATCCTACGAATACATGACAACAGACAGAGGTGGCAAAGGCTGAACAGGACACAAGTGGCAAGGTCTGTGGTTCCCCAGCCCTGAAGTTTCCCAGCCCTCGGTTTCCTCGGATAGTTACGGGGAGGGGGGGGGGAACCTGGTTCAAAAAATAGGAACCACAGCATAACAAAACACTAAGCGGAGATGTCGGAAGACCTAAAAGGACTGAGAAGCTCAAATTTGGTTGTTGGGAGAGTCTTTTTGTCAAGTGTTTCTCGGTCCTTCCTCACTTGCCTAAGGCATTCTCTGTTTGGTTTAATTAAGAGCAGAAAAGCCAGTAGCTGGGCAGGAAGAAGAAGGTGAGACTTCCTGGTAGAGAGAAAGAGCCAATGGAGTGAGGAGATGAGGAGAGCGGATTCAGTGATTGGTTCCAGTTATGGTCAATGGTTGTGAACTCGAGCTGGCCAGATTATAGCAGGGTACAAGCAGAATTAGTCGTGTTAAAGGAGCTGGGAGGTAGCCCAAAATTAAAGCCTAAGCCTTTAAAATATGCAAGTCTCTGAGTCCTCATTTATATAGCTGGCAGGTCTGTAGAAATTAGCAACATTTAGTAATCAACGCATTTCACCGAAAATACATCACAGTGTGGATTAAATGGCTCACACTAATAAAATGCCAGGCAAGGTATTTCTACAGAGTCATGGAGAGAGGTTTTGTCCAAGCGTCTAAGCTCTGGTGTGAGTGACCCTCTGTGTCAGCACACAGTACGTGAACTCTACACAGCTCTACGGGAAGAATGTAACATCCCACAAATTCACCAGCCAGTCTTCTGCACTATCTCCAGGTGTTTTTCCCCTAGTCAAGGCCAGACTAGGGCTTAAAAAGCCCCCCCACACCCCAGCTTAGCCCAAGTGATCTCTCACGCACAGAATTGGGAAGGGGAAGGCCAGAGAAGAGCTGCATTTTGTTTGTTTCTTCTGTTTTGTTTTGTTTGTTTTTGAGACAGAGTTTCTCTGTGTATCCCTGGCCCTCCTGGCATTCTCTTTGTAGACCAGGCTGGACCCAAACTTGCAGATATCCTGCCTGCCTCTGCCTCCCAAGCGCTGTGACCAAATGCCGTTGCTCCAATGAACTACCATATCCAGGAACAACGACACAAGAACAAGTCCACATTCGATCACGTGACTTTAAATACAGAGCTGCATATGTCAACGTGTACCATCCCATGTCTGAGATGCAGTAAAGACAGAGCAGTGTTTTCTAGAGCTGCGTGTTTGTGAGGCAGCTGTTCGGAGGCTTCTCTCTGAGCCTTCTTAGTCAGAACTCAGCTGGGACTAAAGGCACGGTGGCAAATGACCACACCATCTATCTGTGAGGCGGTAGTTTAACACTGTTGATTTATGACTCTTGGCAGGAAGGACTGGCATCAGGCCAGGGGATACCACGGTAGCTGCCAAAAGTTGCCATTGACAGTCCTCAGCCACCTCTCCCCTGCTCTCCACATTGTGAGGACAGTAGTACTTCAGGTCCCCGGGCTGCGTGAGTTTACATGAGGGAGTCAGAAACCATAGAATGGGTGGGAGAGGGGAGAGAAAAAGGAGGACATGATAGGCAACCCCAGGAAGAAAGGGGGGTTCTAGAATGCACCAGAGACCTTCGAGGTGAGAGACTCTCAGGCCTCAAAGGGAGGGACCTTAGGTCAAATGCCCAACACTGAGGAGAGGAAACTGATGAGTCTGCCTCCAGTAAAAAGACAGGGCATCAAGTGAGGGATGGGGTTCCCAAGGCACAGTGAAAATCTCTGACCCAGAATTGTTCCTGTCTAGAAGAATTGTATGGACAAAAGTGGAGAAGAGACTGGGGGAAGGGAGGTTCAGTGACAGGCCAAAATTGGGATCCAGCTTAAAGGGAAGCTCCAAGTCCTGACACTATTACTGATGCTGTGGTGTGCTTTCAGACAGGAACCTAGCATGGCGACCCTCTGAAAGGCCTAACATGAAGCTGACCGAGACAGATACTTACACACCCAATAGACTAAAGTCGGGAACCCCTGTGGTTGAATTAGGGAAAGGCTGGAAGAAGTTGAGGAGGAGGGCAACCCCATAGGAGGACCAGCAGTCTCTACTAACCTGGACTCCTGAAATGAAATCTCTCAGACACTGAGACACCAACCAGACAGCACACACCAGCTGATATGAGGCCCCCAAAATATATACAGCAGAGGACTGTCTGGTCTGGCCTCAGTGAGAAAAGATGCACCTAACCCTCAAGATACCTGAGGCTCCATGGAGTGGGAAGGCCTGGCGGGATAAGGTGTGGATGAGGGACATCCTCTTGGAGACAGGGGAGGAGGAATGGGGTGAGGAACTGTCAAAGGGGGGACTAGAAGGGGGACAATGACTGGACTGTGAACAAAAGAAAAAGAAGTAAAGATACTATAAAAAAGAGAAAGATAGAATGTATTGGTTTTGACTCACAGTTGCAGAGGTTAGCCCATTACTATCATGGTAGGGAGCACGGCAGCAAGCAGGCAGACAGTGCTGGAGAGGCAGGTGAGAGTTAGCCACACAATTTTGCAGGCAACAGAAAGAGAGCTACGCTGGACATGCCATGGGCTTTTGAAACCTCAAAGCCCACCTACAGTGATCCATTTTCTTCTCAAGGTACTGCCATTCCTTGGTGACTAAGCTTACAGAGGCCACTCTTATTCAGACCACACCTAGGAGCAAGCTGGCCAGCTCACTTCAACTACTTGATGAACTCCAGGCTACTGAAAAAGCCTATCTATAAGACAAAGATAGACCCCATCTGATAATAACACCAGAGGGAGTCTTTTAACTTCTACACATGTATACTCATATGCACATGCACCCCCACACATACACATAATATACAGGGAACACATACATACTGAGAGAGGGAGAGAGAAAGTGAGGAAGACAGACAGACAGACAGAGGATGAGAAGAGTTTTCGTTTTCCTAACAATTGGGGAATATTGCCAGAAGGTGATTGTCTTAGTTAGGGTTTTTACTGCTGTGAACAGACACCATGACCAAGGCAACTCTTATAAAGAACAACATTTAATTGGGGCTGGCTTACAGGTTCAGAGGTTCAGTCCATTATAATTAAGGCAGGAGCATGGCAACATCCAGGCAGGCATGGTGCAGGAGGAGCTGAGAGTTCTACATTGTCATCTGAAGGCTGCTAGCAGAATACTGGCTTCCAGCCAGCTAGGGTGAGGTCTAAATCCCACACTCACAGGGCCACACTTACTCCAACAAGGCCACACCTCCAAATAGGGCCACTCTCTGGGCCAAACATATTCACAGCATCACAGTGGTTATCTGCAAATGAGGAAGGAGGCCCTCACCAGACATTGAGCACCTTCACTGTAGACCTTCCAACCTCCAGAACCATGAGCAGGAAATTTCTATCAAGTATAACCTAGTTGATGGTATTGACGCATAGCAATCAAGGCCAGCTAACAGCCAGACTGACTCACAGAGACCACAGCAAAGGCCTTCAAACTGAAAAGTCAGGTAGGGTGTAAAATCCAAAGAGCATGCTATCTGCTGATGGACCACGAGAAGGAAGAAAGGCATCATCTGAAGATCCAACCAGCTGGTCGAAAATTGAAAGGAAGGTGTTGGAGCAGACTTAAGGGGAACAGTTACGGGTCAGATGGGAGACATCACTCCAGCCAGCAGACTATGCTGTTCCATCGTTGTTCACAGCGTCCCAACTGAGAGAAATTCCTGAAGATGACGAATTGTCGGTGACACAGGGAGGTCTGCAGCCGCTGATCGCAGAATCGTCTGTATTGTCTGGAGGCTGGGATGGGAAGGAGGGTCGAGATGCACATCCCCTGCAGGCTCGGAAGTGACGGACCAAGGATGAGACACTGTGAAAGAAGTGGGAGATGCCAGTGAGAAACCAGCACTGCTAAGCAAATATTGTGCACTAGATCACAGTTACCCATGGCTTTAGGTGAGGAAGCAGAAGCTCAGGAGGCCCAGCCATGATCCGTGACCATGGCTCTCATGACCAAGGAGCCAGGGCAGCACTTAATATTGCAAAAAGATAATATTCTGTCTTAGTTACTTTTTTCATTGCTGTAATAGAACACCATGTCCAAAGCAACTTATAAAAGAAAGTGAGTAATTTGACTTACAGTTTTGGAAGTTAGGGCCCATGATAGCACCATGAAGAAACAGCTGAGAGCTTGTATGTTGATCCACAACCATGAAGCAGAGAGAGTGAGAGACAGAGGCAGAGACAGACAGAGGCACAGAGACAGAATTAGAAATCGCATGAGTCTTTTGACACTTCATAGCCAACTGCTAGTGACCTACTCTAATGAGGACACACCTCGTCATCCTTCCCAAACACTTCTAGCAACTGGGAACCAAGGGTTCAAGCAAATGAGTCTATGGAGCTGTTCTCATTGTAATGAACACAGCCAAAAATAACAAAAACCATTGAAGGCACTGAAAAAGATTCAAACCCACCATGAGCTAGGGATTACTAACAGCCGGTGTAGCTCCCCAGTCTCATGGGCAATGTTCAGATGGTCAAGACTTTCTACTGGAGAATAAAAATTCAAGCTCTGTAGCCATGGAAAATCCCAGGAAGATACCAGGACTTACCCTAGCCCTTTAGTTAGGAGTGGTTGTTGTTAATTTGTTTAATATAAATTTCTACAAAGATGATGAAATGTAAACTATTCAGTAAACTATGTCTGCAAAGGTTAGTTTGCTCTCCTCTCTTCAGGGTGGAGCTCTGCTAATGCTCCCTGCAGACTCAGCTCTTGGCTTATTTCTATCTTATTACAGGTCTGCTTAGCTTTTCCAGCAGCGCCCCAAGTGTCACTTTGACGTTTGTGTATGTGTCTATGTGGGCATGCATATGAATGTATATGTAGATGAAGGTGTATGCGAGTACACATAAGGAACAGAGGTCACCCCTTGGGAGCTGCCTACCTTGTTCTTTTGTGGTCTCCTAAGTCGGTCTTTGAGATGAGAAGGGGTTACTCACTGCTATGAGGGGTTCCCTAATCAGGATAGGTTAGCCATCAAGTCCCAGAAACCCTCTTATTTCCATCACCCCAGCACTGGGATTTTAAGCCTTGTGCTGACCTTTTTTTTTTTTCTTTTAAGTTCTCAAGGTCAAACTCACACCTTTTACATTTGCATGGCAAGCACTTAGTCAACTAAAGTACTCCCTCAGGCTCACACACACACCCTTCTTCGTCAGCTCTGTCTCTGTAGGATGAATGCTGTTCGTGGACAAACAGCACGTAGGTGTTCATGATCCCTTGGATCCCCTGGTTATGACATCACCAGGATCAAATGTTGCCCTGAATCCTCAGCTCCCCGTGTCTGTACCAGTTGTGGGCTCTGACCAAAGTAGCCCCAAGGTCATCATCCACCCAGAGGAGGGAAAAGCAGCCCCTTCTTTTTATAAAGTAGTGTGCAAAGTGTAACTTCCTGTTTGATTTTTTACTAACCAGAGGTCAAAATAGGACTGTATGCTAGATCGTTTTCATTGCTAAAGTGATCTTGTTTGGGTTTGGTCACAGGCAGGACGTTTTCTGCTTGAATAAAACCTTCACAGGAAAGAGGGCATGCTTGCAGTGACCTTCTCCCGGGTTATCTGAAGCTGGAATCTGTGTGGTATGTGTCCCCTCCTATCCATGACAACCTCAGAAGGCAGAAGGACTTGGGTATTGTGGACTAATTACTTCACGCCGGCTAATTCTTGGAAATAAATGCATTTCCTGCACTGGTGCATATGAGTATCTGACCCCGTAAATTGCTCTCTTTGTGTTTGCCATAGCTAGTTGAGAAGGAAACGGGATCAGAAAGGATGAGAAGGGAGAGGAAGGAGAGGGAGGAAGTGAAGGGGGATGAAGCAGGCTGCTCCCTCACGTAGCTTTTGAGCGTGCACATTTCAGCTTTCTCCTTCCTCTGGCCTTGAAGCCACGCTCTTACGCTCTAGACGGTTGTTTTTCTCTCCGGAAGCCTTGAAGCATCCCTGTTCCCACTAAAAAGACGCGCAGGTGAGAAGTCATGTTTCGGATCTGGGGAGATCCGTGGCTGGCTCAGTGAGTGAAAGGCCTTTGGTGCAAGCTTCAGGACCTGAGCTTCGAGCCCGTACTTCAGAGCAGAGTACAACAGCAGGTCCTAGCTGTTCTGCACTGGGGCTGACACAGAAGGTTTCCAGGGGCTTGCTGAGTCTAGCTGAACCCGCAAGGTCCGGGTTCAGTGACAGACTGTGAAATACCGAGCGGTAGGTAGAGACTGCTTAAGAAATACACTGGATCTTGACTTCTGACCTCCTCGTGCGTCACCCCACCCAGACGCACATACAACATACAAAACGAGTTATTTTTCAGTCATTTAATTTATTAAACACAGGGAACACCACCGTAAGGCCGCATGGCTGATCCTTTCCCTCCCTTCCCCTCCCCTCCCCCACCTCCTCCAGAGTGCTCACAGCTAGAAAACAATGCAGGCCAGAGCAGGAAGGCTAGCCTTTGGACTCATTCAGCCTAGTGTCCCCGGGGTCTGTCATCACTGTAGTCACCCTTGTCTCTGCAAACGTCACTCTGGCTTTAGTGACACCAGTTACACCATGTGAGGAACATTCTCTTCATTTCTGAACACATCGCAAACAGCTGATGGTGAGATACAATGTCAAGGAACTCCTGGTTGTCAACACTCAGGGGAAGTTATGTGACAGACTGGCTGACATTCAGGGGACAGGGGCCCAGTGTGCTGCTCAACACCCTCCCAGGACACAGGACAGCTTCCTGTGTGTAGAGATGACCCTGACTCAGGTACCACTGCCACCAATGTGAAGAAACCACCTCTATGCACACTGTTGGGTAGCCCAGGGCTACTGTGCTAAATCCAGAGCCAGCTGAGTTCCTGCGATCTGGTTTTGCTAATTTCGCAAACTGGAGAGACCCTTCTAAGTGCCCAGTGGCAGGTGGAGAGGGGTTACAAATACTTGGGCTGCAGTTCAGGCTCTGATGTCTGTCTGTCCAGTTGGGAAGCCCCTGTCTGTCTCAGTTCATAGATACCCCGGGAGGATATCACTGTCCACAGAAATAGTTTTGACTGTAGAAAACTGATATGTCACTAGAGTGAGTGACTACTGGCTCTTTATGTCACAGACCCAGCACAGAACACACACCTTGGAGGCAAGGACAGCCTAGTGCGGGCTCCATCAGCATCTCCTGCACACCCTCCCATCCCAGTTCTGTAGATTGGGGGGTGTGGTTCCCCACACCCCATCCAGTCTTAGCTACAGTTCCACAGTGTGTATTTCTGTTTAATTCATACTCATTTTTTTCTTTTCTTTTCTATTTTTTCACTTTACATCCCCATCGCGTCTCCATTCCCAGTCTTTCCCTCCCACAGCCCCTCCTTTCTCCCCCCTCTCCGGACAGACTGGAGTCTCCCCTCCCCCCATATACCTCCACCGTGACACAGCCCAGTCTCTGTAGGGCTAGGTGCTTCTCCCACTGAGACCAGACAGGACAGTCAAGTCAGGAGAACTGCACAAAAAAGCAACAGCTTTAAGGGTAACCCCACCCCCAAGCCCTCTCCAGTTCTTCAGGTCCCACATGAAGACAGAGCTGTACATCTGCTACATATGTGCGCAGGCGCAAAGAAACTTAGGTCCAGCCCATTACATACTCTTTTCTTAACTTCCAGTCTCTCTGTTTATCGTCTCTGATAATCCTATTTTAAATTCTTCCAGACTACGCCTACCAGGACAGAGAGGGCACAGGCCGTCTGCCCCTCACCAACACTGTCGTAAATCCTCAGAGTTAGTACAAAAACCTTTCCAGTCCCCGTGCTTTTTTCTTTTTTTAAGAAAGATTTGTTTTTGTTTGTGTATATGTACGTATATCTGGACGGAGGTGCCCTTGGAGGCAGAAGGGAATGCCTGATCCCTGAATCTGGAGTTGTAGCTGTTTGTGAGCCACTAGATGTTGGTTCTGGGAACGTAACTGGGGTCTGATGCTTTAAGAGCTCTTAGCTGTCCAGTCATTTCTCCAGCATCTGGTGATAGCTTTTAAAGATTAGTAGCCTTGGCTCTGTGCCGTCCATTGAGGACACTTGAGCCCACCCATGTCCCTCATTCTCTGAACACCCTCTGACTAACATAACTCTCTTTGCAGGATCCTGAGGAGTCTTTGAAAGAGCAGTTTCTATAATACTGTACATGAGCAACCATAATACCTCACACACAGGAAGTGATTAACAGACGTTAGTGAACCCGGTGTGCTAACCAGCCTCGCCACCCGTGCCAGGGAAGCCTATAGCCCCTGTTCTCACTGGCTTACCATCCACCCGTGCAGTAGCTTTCAGTTTCCATCCTTACTGCTGTCCAGAGAGTTGCTTCTAACTCTCCCTTCCCTCCCCTCCCTCTTCCCCTCTCCCCTCCCCCTCCCTCTCCCCCTTGCCCCTCTCCCCTCCCCCTCCCTCTCCCCTCTCTCCTCCCCCTCCCTCTCCCCTCCACCTCCCTCTCCCCCTCTCTCTTCCCCTTCCCTCTCCCCTCCCCCTCCCTCTCCCCCTTGTCCCTCTCCCCTCCCCCTCCCTCTCCCCCTCTCCCCCTCTCCCCTCCCCCTCTCTCTCCCCCTCTCTCCTCCCCCTCCCTCTCCCCTCCACCTCCCTCTTCCCCTCTCTCTTCCCCTTCCCTCTCCCCTCCCCCTCCCTCTCCCCCTTGCCCCTCTTCCCTCCACCTCCCTCTCCCCCTCTCTCTTCCCCTTCCCTCTCCCCTCCCCCTCCCTCTCCCCTCCTCCTCCTCCTCCCTCCCTCCTCCCCCTCCCTCTCCTCCTCTCCCCTCCCCCTCCCTCTCCCCGAACTGTTAGTTTCTGACTGACATGAATCTCATTTGTCTATGTCATTCTGTCATTTTTCAAATGTCACCAAAGCCTTTAGGTTTTCGGGTTTTATTTTTTTTTTTCTCTCTCTCTCACTGTTATTTATCCCCTTGGCAAACCCAGTTAAAAATTAAGCAAGAAGACATGTATCTCTCCTTTTGTGTAAATTAAAATATACAAACAAGGCCAGGGAGTAGCGAGTCTTTTGATCTCAGAGGGGAAGAGATGTCAGCAAACTTCTGGAGGTCTGCCACTATGACTCAGAGCGTGATAACATGAACCCGCACTTCTCTATCGGGCCTGCTCTCTCAGTAGGCAAATCTTCCTGCGCAGAAACCACAGCCCTACCAAGTCACAAGCCGCAGGGGCAGAGGGTGGGACGGAAGAGAGGGGACTGGATCTTCATCGTTTAGAGGTCACATCTCGGTTCACTGAGGACAGTTGAATTTATCAGCCCTCAGTAGCAGTCACATTATCATTAATTAGGGAGGGTGTACTAGATTTTGCAAAACTTCTTTATTTATGGGTCTTGTTTTTCTCATAGCACACACACCTACTTCATACCACAGGTATGTATCTTTTACTACTCAAAATGAGAGAAGATCAGAACATTTAAAACGAGACTGAATAATGCATCATACATACATACATGTATACATACATACATACATACATACATACATACATACATACATACATTCTTTTTGTTATTTTGTCTTTTTTTTTTTTTCAGAGCTGAGGACCGAACCCAGGGCCTCGAGCTTGCTAGGCAAGCTCTCTACCACTGAGCTAAATCCCCAACCCCCATACATACATTCTTAGGAAGGTATGTCCCTCAGTATAATTTCTCTCTAAGACTGTATTTAGACACATGGATGGAAAGCTATTCTTATAATCCTAGAAAGCAGAAAGGTATATTTTGGATTTCTTGGTAGTCACCATTGTCCCTACAAGAACAGAGACCACGGAACTGCCTTTTACCAAATGCCCAGCAATGACAGAAAGCCACAACCTTGTGGCTTCCTAAGGGCTTCATATCTTTTCCTTGAGGCACAATTTAAACAAGGAATCTGTAGTCAGGACTGACAAGAAGGACCCCCTCATCAAACAGCTGAAAAGCAAGGGAGAAGGGTTTTCGTCTCCCTCACAATAAAATCAACAGAACGTGGTCACTGGTTATTCATCATTCGGCATTAAATGGCTCCGGGAATTTTGCTCATTAAGAACTCGACTCTTGGCTGAGTTATTTTTGTAGGATTTATTCTGTCAGGTGCTGGGAGGAGGGAACCAATAATGAGGAGGATGTCGGAGCATCCAGGTGGCAAAAGTCCTGAGGAAGCTAAAAACCAAAACCGAGGAAACCCTTGTCAGCAAGATTGCCTACAATGCTTTGTGTGTGTGGCATATGAACTTGCTTCATGTCTGTGTGCTTGTGGGTGCTGGTCAGCATATGCACATGTACTTGTGGAAGCCAGAAGTCACTCCTAGGTGCCTTCCCCCGTTAGCTCTCCACCCCTAGGACAAGGTCTGTCACTGCTGAGATTACAGAACTGCATCACTACATGTGGCTCTGCATGTGTGTGTGTGTGTGTGTGTAAGTTCCTGCATTCACTTTACCAACTGAGCTCCAGACCTGCAATGCTTTCTGCAGATTTGAGCTGATGTGACTCAGTTGTTCTTATGGTAGGAAGTGGTAGTAGTTACGCAGTATGGTGGAATTCTTGACTTCAGTGTGGAAGGAGCCTCCAGAGAGGACAAAATTCCCCCCTCGGCCTCCTATTAATTTTCTGCAGAAATAACATTAACCAAGACTCACATGTGTTTTTTTTTCCTATTTCCGATGTGAATTGTCAATTATTTCCTGCATCACCTTGTGTGTGTGTGTGTGTGTGTGTGTGTGTGTGTGTGTGTGTTTTAAAGGGGAGTTTGAACACCCTTACATTGCATTTCATTTTAAATGCTCTTACATGGTATTTAAAATAAACGCAGATTCTTTAGTGTTCACAGAACACTTAGTGAGACCCAGAGGTGTGAGTATGGGCGATATCTTTATTTACCAAATGTGTTTTCTTTCTATTTCCATGGTTTTTATTTTTTCCCCACACTTTGCTTGGAATAACATCATCTCTTATCTATCTGGGGATAAAAGATGATTACCTTTTTGTTCAGAACCCACTAAACTAATACAGTTTTTCAGTTTGTTGCTAAGCAACTGAGCTGGGTTAACTAGAAGCAGCCGATTCCACTCGGTTCCTTGTTCCCTTTTTGATAATTGACCACGGAGAGTTTCCCTGGTATGGAAGAAGAGCTATAATCAAGAGACTTTCCAAACAACAACAGACATTGACTGTCTGGAGTTGTTAAAAAATACTTATATATTAAATTCTGGTATATTTGTACCATGGGACCCAGAAGCAAGGACAAAAACCAGGCATGGTGGAGTGTAGCCAGGAACACACCAGGCACGGTGCTTTCTTCCTGCAATTTCGTCTCTCAGGAGGCTGAGGCAGGAGAAATGTCTGGAATTGGAGGCCAGTGAGGACGGAGGAGTGAGTTTTAGGCCATATATACCGGTAGAGTGAGACACCAGGAATTAAACAATACAGACTATGTGTATGCTAGTTACATTTCTGTTGCTGTGACTAAAATGCCAAAATCAAACGCAATTTGCAGAAGAAGACATTTATTTGGGCTTGCTGTCCCAGAGGAATAAACATCAATTGTGGCAAGGAGGCATGGCAGCAAGTGGCAGGAACTGTAGCCCAAGCAGAAGGCTGAGAGATTCCATTTTCCGCTACAAAACAGCCAGGACAACTTAAGCTATAGACTTCCAAACCCCACTGACCCAGTGACACACTTCCTCCAGGGAGGCTCCACCTCCTAGAGGCTCTAAGACACACCCACCCCCAGCACCACCAACTGGGGACCAAATGTTCAAATACTTCAACTTTGGAGGTCGTTTCTCATTCTGAACCGCCTCGATCTGTTTCATTTTGTTATAAAACTCCAGAAAACAAAGGTCTAGGAGTAGAGAGGTGTCTCAGTAGTTAAGAGCTCTGGTTGTTCTTGCAGAAAGCCAGGGTTTGGGTCCCAGCATTCATAGGGTTGCTTACGGCCAGCCATCTGTAACGCCAGCGCTAGGGGATGTAAAGTCCATTTTTGGTCTCTGGTGGTACCAAGTGTGCACATGGTGCACATTCATGCATGTAGCAAAACACCCGTACACGTGATATACAAATAATAGTTTGTAAAACATGTAAAATATAACTGATGTAAGGAAACAACACAGAGTTGTCTGGGATTGCAAGTAGAGATAGTTTGAGAAGAGAGGGATGATGGGAACTCCCTTGTTTATTTCGCCACAGTGTAAAAGTTGCAAACAAAAGTTGCAAAAGCCCTTTCAGGGGTCCTCTTTTTTATAAGCAAATTACATTTTAACCAAAAAACCAAAATCTTTAGTTTCATATTCTATTAAATTTTGTCTTAGTAATATTATTTCAGGGCTAAAAATACCATTATTTCTATTGAGAACTATCTTTTAAAAACGGCAGCAAGAAATTTATGTCACATAAATGAGATGTGATTTACTTCTTTCTTTCTGTTTGTTTTTGTCTTGGTTTGTTTTGTTTTTGAGACAGGGTTTCTCTGTGTAGACTTGGCTGTCCTGGAACTCACTTTGTAGACCAGACTGGCTTTGCATTCACAGAATTTCCTTTCTCTGCCTCCTGAGTGCTGGGATTAAAGGTGTACACCATCACCGCCTCACCTGTGATTTCTCTCCTAAAGAGGATTTGGCTTATTTATTTTTTAAAGGATGCTTACTTGAGAAGTGTCATGATCAATATTTCTTTGTCCTGCTATTTTTAAAATTAAAATTATGCATTTAAACAAGTTATAGAGTATCATACCATTTACAAATGAGAATTTTTAACCTTTTTTTTTAGCTATTTATTTTGGAGTGTTTTCCCATTTCCAGAGAGAGGATTATCTGGCTGCCTCTTGAGTTTTTGGATTTTTGTTTAACTGACTTCTTATTCTGGAAATATACTCCCTCCCTCCTCCCTCTTTCCTCTTCCCTCCCCCTTTCTCCCCCCTTCTCCTCCCTCCCCCCCTTCTCCATTCAGCTGCTCTTCTCAGTGTAGTTGGTAGAAGCTTTGTTTATGCTTAACTATAGTCATAGCCATAACACTTATGACTGAGAAAATAATAAACTATAATTGCTGTTCCCTGCAAGATTTATGTTTTCTTTTTCTGGGGTTATTAGGTTGGGGGGGGTTGTTTTGTGTTTCATATTTATTTTCTTGCACAGCTTATCCCAGCCCGGTTCCGTGCTCACTGCAACTCTGGGTTCCTTTCATCCAGAAGCTTGTGGGTACCTGCATTTCTCTCTCTCTTTCTATCTCTCTATCTATTTATTTATATAATATATATAATGTGTGTGTGTGTGTGTGTGTGTGTGTGTGTGTGTGTGTGTGTGTGATTTCTCTTTC
The DNA here is from genome assembly GCF_963924665.1 of Micromys minutus. NCBI lineage: Eukaryota > Metazoa > Chordata > Mammalia > Rodentia > Muridae > Micromys > Micromys minutus. Next base: position 56,321,658 of record NC_137975.1, on the reverse strand, counting down.
TCATGTGGAAGAAGAGAGGAAGAAATAAAATTACATATATTTTTTAAAAGCTATTTTTTTCTGCTTCAGACACATTGCCTCTATAAACACAACAAAGTTTCATAGTTGACTCTTACCACAGCATTTTAACAATGAGGAAGCTGAGTTAAGGGGTGACAGGATTCTTCCAAAGCTACCGATGTAAGAGCCATAGGACTAGGGATGTGGATGGGTAGTGTGCACAAGGCCCTAGGTTAGGTGCCCAGCACAAGAGAAAAATATTGATTCTGAAGCCAAGTATTACCTTGGATCATGCTGCAAGAGATGCAAGGCACAGGCATCCCTTGCAGAATCCTCTCCTGGAATAATGTGGTTTTTATATCTTGAGATGATTTACCTCAACAGACACATTTTCATGGTAGCTTTCTGGGAAGCAAGGCAGTTGGGATTCAGTAGTTCAAATAAGGCAAAGTGGGCGGATACTTAGGAAGCCAAGGAGCCATGACAGCATCTGAATTTCCAGGAGCAGTGACTTAAAAAGGCAATGTGTGGGCAAACGGACAATATTCTCTCCGACCTAACAGAAGGAAAAGGTGTGGCTTTGACCTATGAAACACTACAAAGCATCTTCTCAGTAGAAGTGTTTTGAAACAGAAGGGGAACAGGAAAATTTAAATAAACCCCTGGGAGGATTTTCAAGATACCAAGGAAAACTGAACAAACCACCCCCCCCAACCACCAACCTGGGCCAACCCCGACTTTTCCATTAAAAACACTCACCCCTCCCCCATTAAAAACACTCCCAGCCCCTCAGCCCCCCTCCCACCCCATCGGCAAGCTAAATTTTCCCATTAAAAACACAGTACCTATCAACTTGTAACACTGTAGAAGTGTCTTAAATTCTTCTTTAAGTCCTACTCGGAGGAAGAGATTACCCATCAAAGGTTTCCTTTGCAATGGGTCTAATCAGAAAGCAAGAAGAAAATCAGAAAAAACAAGAGCAAGGACCTGCTGGCAATTATACCACACGGGGCACAGGCGCTCTTTCTGAAGCAATTAGGCTTCCACGTGGTGTGTCAAGGCACCAGCTATCGGAGCAGAGGTTTGAAGGAGAATTTCCCCGCTCCGAGAAAGCTGGAAAAAGAAAATACCAAACAACAACAAAAGAAAAACAAACAAACAAAAACAACCAGTGGTCTCACACCAGGCCATCTCATCGAGGCTGGGCTGAGAGTGAACAGAAACCCAAGGCTGATGAACATGGGGAATTTCTGCAAAGCGGAGAAAACCACACATTGCACTTGTGCCAGCCTCCCCATCCTTCCACGTGGCAGCCATAGAAAGGGCAAACTGAACCGACAGATCGAAGAACTCCATTTCCCAACTCCCGGTTGATGCGTTTTGCCAGGTTCCGGTCATGTTGTGTTAGGGAACATGTCCTTCGAGTCACAAAGACTTAACAACATAACAGAACCCAGGATTGCATCTCCAAGTCTGTGTAAAGTGAGCCCTAAACTCATCTGAAGTTTGACAGGAGTCACTGGTCCCTAAAGACATCTTAAATTTGCAGGGAATCTATAGGTTTGACAAAGCTCAACCTGAACGGGAAAGTTAAGATGGTGGTGGGCCTCTCACCGCCTTCCACAAATAGAAGTTTTGACATCAGGGTTTGGCAATAAAGACCTTGACCTGTGGGGACAGCAAACCCTTCGCTGTGTCTTAGAACTTTATTGATTCCATTCCTTATAATAGACGATAATCAGAAAATTATAGTACACAGATTTCTATAAGTCTGATTAATTTCTGTAGTGTGTTGACTTTACAGCAAGAGATTTGAAGCAGGCTACATTTCCATTTGTGGAAGGCTCAGGCTGATGTGCAGACTTTTATTTATTTGTTTGTTTGTTTATTTTGATAAAGACGTGAGTGCAGAATTAACTCAGAGTCCCACAGCCATTCACTCCGTCCACCATGTTCTGCATTGTTCCATTTTCTGTTATTTTTCTTACTCAGGTGAAGTCTATTATTCCTTCGAATAATGAGGGCCTGCCAAGCAATTATTTCCAATTATTCTCATGGGGGACTGAAAATTGTATAAAAGGACCCACATAATTCATCCGGTGCAGAAAGATGCAATTCCAAGCAAGCTGGAGGTGGGAAAGTTGACTACTCTATTTTGCCTGAAGCTGGGATTTTTTTTTAATAGTCACTGAGTATGTGCATTGTATGCAGTACTGTGTTTCTTAAGCACCTTTTCATAAAGTGTATTTTGTGTCTGTATTGGGCCATCTCATCTGCTGCTGATGTCTTTCTGACATTTATTCCACTGCTCTTCCATCTCAGGTCTCCAGAATGTGGTGGAACTGTGCCACCAAGGAGGTTTCCTGGTCTGCAGATTACAGGTGAAAGATTGAGGGGCTTCCCCAACTCCGAGATCAGAAGACAAGGGAGAGGGCCTAGAGAGATGTCTCAGTGGTTAAGAGCACTGGCTGCTTTTTCAGAGGACCCAGATTCAATTCCTAACACCCACATGGCAGCCCCTGTGTGTGACCCCAATTCCAGGATATCTGGGACCCTCACAAAGATATGCATGCAGACAAAACACCAATGCACATAAAATAGAAACAAATCATTAAATTTAAATAAAAATAAATAAATGAATGGAAAGACTCGGAGAAAAGATTACCAGTCATCCAATATCGGCCCATCCTCATGTAGGTAGGTGAGTGCATGTGAGTGTGTTTTGTGTGTGCTCATGTGTGTTTGTATGAGTCGAGGCAGAGGTTAGTGTTGGGTATATTCCTCTATTGCTTTTTTCTTTTTTTCCCTCATTTTATGTGATATCTCTTATAGCCCACAATAGCCTCGAATATTCATTGTAGCCAAAGATTAACCAAGATGCCTGATACTCCTGCTAATATCCCTCAGCTGCTGGGATAACAGGGTCTGTGTGGCGCTGTGAATGGAATCAAGGGTTTTCTGCAAGTTGGGTGTTTACCCTACTGACCTACCCAGATAAAGACACCTTCAACCCTTTCCCTCCTCCTTAAATTCTTTCTGTTTATCTGAACACTACATAATGCATTTCCTGGTTCTCTTGCAGTTTAACATGGCCACATGACTAAGCTGTGGTCAGAAAGATATAAATGAATGTGCAGAATAGGACTTTCAAGACGTTTTTTCTTGAAAAGAGTAGGTTACAGGTAAGGGCCCTTTTTTGTCTTTGTGTGTGGGGGGGTTGTTTTTTGTTTTATTTACTATCTTTAAAATGTGATGGCTGGAGCCCCAATAGCTGTTTTGGACTAAGAGGTAACCTTGCAAACAAAATCCATATATGCGTTGACAATGTCAGTCTGTCTGTAAGCATCACCTTCCTGTTTGTGCTACTTAGCAGCAAAGTGTAGCTCCAGGGAAGCAAACCTTGCTTGAGCAGCTGCCACTGTAGTTCTGCGGCCTCTGACCAAGCCCAGTGTTTCCTCTGACATTCTCTCATGCCTGATGCTTTTTGAAACCTTCTAGAAGGAATCAGTTTTGCCTAGGGTGCTGGTGAGATCCAGCTATTTTCTTGTGCTCCAGTTGGTTTAAACACTAGCTCCTTGGTCCCATTACTTTATCCCTTTTGCTCAGAAGGGAAGTTGAATGCTATCAATTCTTTAGGAGCTTTATACAAACTTTAATGATGGTTAGGACCAGGGTATTCTATTTCCCCATGTATCCTGGAAGCTTGGCTGGTTTAAGGACTTACCACCCCTACTAAGGATCTATTGGCAGTTGGTAGCTGCTAGGCAGGGTTGGGAATTGTCCATTAGTAATTACCCATGTTCTAGTAGATGGCGTGTGTGTGTGTGTGTGTGTGTGTGTGTGTGTGTGTGTGTGTGTGCATTTGAGCGCGCACTCGTGCGTACGAAAGCTCTTATATATGCACATATAAGCCGCATGGATTTGGGTTTTTCAATTTCAATTTTAGTTCAGTTTCGTTATATGTGTATGAGTCTTTTGCCTGAGTGTATTATGTCTGTGGGCCCATGCATGTCCCTGTTGCCCTCAGAGGCTAGAAACAATGTCAGATTCCTTGAAATTAGAGTCACCGTGTGTGATGAGGATTGAACCCTGACCCTCGGGAAGAGCAGTGAGTTCTTAACAGTATTCTGCAGCCCTCTCTAGCACACGGCTTAAAAAAAAAAAAAAAAGAATACACAGTAGCTGTCTTCAGACACACCATAAGAAGGCATTGATCCTATTACAGATGGTTGTGAGCCACCATGTGGTTGCTGGGAATGGACCTCTGGGAGAGCAGTCAGTGCTCGTAACTGCTGAGTCATTCCTTCAGCCACAACGCATGCAGTTTTTTTTTTTGTTTGTTTGTTTGTTTGTTTGTTTGTTTTTAAGGAATGGATGGGATGGCTTGGTGTTTAATAAGAGCACTGGCTGCTCTTGCAAAAAAACCTAGGTTTGAGTTCAGCAGAGACTCATCGGCTCACAACCATCTATAGCTCCTGTTCTAGGGGATTCCAGGCTCGATTCTGGCCTCTGCACTGCAGTACGGACCCGCTCAGTGGCGTAAAGATGTTTGCTGCGCACCTAACAACCCTTGGATCGCAGGGGAGGTGAGAACTGGACCCCCCCCCCTCAATTTGTCCTCTGACCCATATACAAACTACATTCAGGGATATGCAAACACCCAAAATAAGGAAATGAATGTAATAGAAAAACAGACCAGATAGGTCAGGTAGAGCACTTAGCATGTAGAAAGCCCCAGGCTCAATGCTCCCTTTAACAACAAGCAAGCAGGTAAAAATGCCGGATAAATGTGACCCACGCCACATACGCCATTTACCTTTAAACATCACACGTTGATACCAATATTAGTGTTCTCTGAACAGAAAATGAAACGGAGGTTCATCAAAGATTAATACCACAGGAAAGTGTCACCAGCCAGAAGCAACGGGGCTAGAATTATAACTGGATTTTCTGGTTCACTTCACGGTATTCTTTGAGGTGCATTTGGAAACTTATTTTGGATGCATAATTAGGTAAGAACCACCAGACCAGAAGTGCAGGCCATGCGTTCCTCAGTAACATGTAAAACGATGTACTTCACAAACAGGAAGCCACTACCGCCACTTTTTCTTTAGAAGTTACACAAAGTTCCTCGGCCATCAGTCATACCAATGACTCAAACCCACATGTCGTCATAAGATAGAGAATGATTCAAGCCCCTAAACATCTATATCCTTTGATGTCTGCCTAGAATGCAGTATGAACCTTGACGGGGAAAAAAACCAATAATTTACATTATGCACAGGTATCTTTATAATGGAAAGTAGATTTGTTACAAATTAAAGTTCTGGATTAAATAACTAATAGCAATGAAATCAGAATGAGTTTAAACTCGGTTTTCCAATTATGATTATAACTCATCAACAGAAAATTCAGAATATTTGGGTAATAATTTGGCCCTTGGAGGTGCCCAAACTCACAGCTGATGGGATATTAGGAGGTTTGTCCTTGTTTGTTTGATTTTGCTAACAACGTTCAGTGTGCTTTGTATTCTAGACTGTGGTTGATTTCCCCCCATTTAATACCACATTTCAGTTAGTTTCCTTGTGTGAAACCTTTTTACAGCTTCTCATGTGCTGTGTTTGCTGTGATTTACTCAAGTACATGTCCTGTGAGTGAAAATTTCCCTTATTTCCTTCCTCTGGAAAAACACCAGAAGTAATGATGCCTGGTTTTGTTGAGCACACATTCCCAGCATACAATGCCTAGCTTAAGACATCAGAAAATAGGACTGGAGAAATGACCCAGCAGTTATGAACACTGACTGCTCTTCCAGAGGCCCTGAGTTCAATTCTCAGCAACCACATGGTGGCTCACAACTGTCTGTAATGGGATCCGATGATGCCCTCTTCTGGTGTGTCTGAAGACAGGGACAGCGGACATACATAAAATAAATGATAATTAAAAGCAAAGCAAGGACATCAAAAACAACCCCTTATCACAGAGTCTTAGATCTGTCTAGAGTTTAGAATTTGCCCAAGCAGCCTCCTTTGTGGTTCCATGGTCTCATGGGTAGGATCCATCTCTCAGATATCCCTACTTGAGAGCTTGTTATTTAGCTGAGTCTGTGAGCAAGCTAGCAAAGGATATTCCAACAACTTTTCAAAACTGTGTCCCAGTTCTCTGAGAACAGGTCTGGGTGCTCCCAAGACCCAGAAAAATTCCCCATGTACACATCTGTGCCTTCCATAAACCCAAGGCTCTTCCATTCCTGTACCACAAGCAGATGAGCAAAAACTCCTAGGATCCCACCCTAGGCCTGCAACCAGAGGACACCATCAGACTACCCCGAGGCTATTCACATAATTCGGTTTCTAAGCCATCCAAGAACAGTAATAGGCAAAGAGAGAGCTTCTGTTTTCTCTCCTTTACTGGAGGAGGCTCTTCGTTACTTTAACAGAGTCAGGTTGAGACTTGGTCTGTTTGCTCACACATCCCCAAACGCTAAGGAAATTATTGGTTCTGAGATTTTTAAAGATTGGGGCCGGGTTAGTGGGAGCATGCCCGTAAGCTGTGTGTGGTGGGAGTTAGAGAAGGATGGATGGCATTGTTTCCTTGCATCTCAGGGAAGCGGTCATGAAGGATGGGCAGGGTGGTCTCCAGGAGAGGAAGGGGCCATTTTGGAAGTTGACTTCTTGTCAAGGACTTGAATTCACCACCCGGTTTGGGATCTGAACGGAGAAATGGACATTATCGGGGAAGGTTTGCTCACAGGACTTGACAGGGAATGTGGACCTTGGGTCAGTTCTAAACTAGAGGAGGTGACTTCCTTTTGGAGCCGAGCACCCTTACACTGAAAGAAATGGAGCTGGTTGCCTCTGTTGTCCGGAGCATTTGTAGCTCTTGTTCATAGTCTTGGCGCTTTTTCTAGATGTACAATGCTATTTCCGGAGCTGTGGAGAACATCTTACCGAAAATGGGACTGAAAGCCACCGTGTTCCTCACGGTGGCCGACTTTATCTGTGCTGACTCTGGGAAGAGGGCGTCAAGAAGTAACTTTTGTTATTGCCCCGAGGAAGCTGAGGAAGCTGCGGGAGACCGATCTGATAGAGCCCCTGATACTTTCAAGTTCTGGAGTAACTTTGTCCCAGCGGGTCAAAAGGAAAGAATCTGATTCAATGCTTAGAAATGAGCTCACTCCTGTTGATTTTTCTGCAAAGAATGTAAAGATGGATTCATAGCTGACTAGAAGCCAGGACAAGTCAGCCATGGAAGACAAGGCCAGAAATCAGGCGTGGTAGTACTAGCTGGGAGAACCAGGTACTCAGCAGGTAGTCGGAGGAATGTGAGTTTAGAAGGCCCGGACTGAGCAACCCGGTCCCAAAATATAATTTAAAAACAGGGATTGGGCGTGGACCGTGTGGTTAGGGATAGAAGAATGGGTTGCCCCATAGAAACTTTCTGTTGAGTCCTGCCTGGATCTGCCACATCCAGGCTCCGCCCTTGTGCAGCAAGGTCGCTAAGAAAAACAAGAGCGGCTCTCAAACTTCCGCTCGCCGCAGCTCCGACCTTGAAGTGCTGGCGTTGAGAACATAGCAATTCGATGTCCACGGAGGGACTTTTAGGACCACAGACAGGAGCAAACACAAATCCCGGCCAGTTAACCGACTAGAGAAAATGGCTTGAGTTGCCTCCTAGATGATGTACAAACACAGGTTTATTTTCAGCTTTAATTGTGTGTATGTGTGTGCTTTCACATGTGTGGGTGTCCATGAGTACATATGGAGGCCAAAAGAGGGTGGCAGATCCCCTGTCCGGAGTGACAGGGAGATTCCGAACCACTTCAAGATGGCGCTGGGAACGGAACTCTGGTCCACAAGAGCTGTGTGTATTCGCCACGGAGGCAACCCTGTACTGCTCAGTGTTTGCAAAGCTGTACTGGGGCACATCACTTCCGCTCATCTTCCCTAGACTGTCTTTAAATGTGCCCACGTGTTCTGGACAAATAGATCTTCACGGGGTTGGCTGTTGCCGACCCCTCCATGACAAAGTGGGAGCCACCCTCATTTTGACTCCTGGGATACGCTTCACAACTCATCATAAAGCTTCCCCGGGAGCTTCATGTCTTCCGAACTCTTTTCCGGCTCTCGGTGACCATTCCTTACTGGCCGTGCTGACCCATAACCTACCCTTGATACTTCCTCTCAGGCTTCTGACGGATCCCACATTTCTACGTTTAGCACCATTTTCTGTTTCCCTGGTTCTGCAGCAGTAAGTCATAGGATAACAGAGGCTTTAAGTGTGGCCTCTAAAAGAGCATGTCAGGAAACCCTTCGGATTGTCCTTTCTTTGTCCTTCGGGAGGTTCCAGTAATTTTCCTGCCAGACACTCTGGCTCCCCTGGTCAGCTTTTGTCTCTGGGTTACCTCTTCTCAACTAATCTTAGCAAGCCTTGAAGGCAATCCATTGCATTACAATGAAGCCAGATTGTCCCCTCCAGCAAAAATGACGTCCCCAGAGCCAGCAGAACCCAGTAGAACCAGACCTGAGATAAGGATTAAGCAGAAAATAGATCACCTGACCCAGGCTCCTGGTTCCTGCCTCTTCCTCCTCATCAGCCTTTCCCAGGTGTTATAAAAAACCTGAGAAAAGGGCCACCCTGTCCTTCCCAGAAGGGTCGTCTGAGTCATTCCTTCTCTAGCTCTTCTTCTCCACCCCCCACCCCACATACCTCGTTATGGCCAAATAAGGTAATCGACTTCAGCATTACCTCAGAGGCAGAACTCCTGCCTAGAAACCAGCAAAGCAAGGACTCAGAAGAATGTGAAATAAGGAATGTTCCAGATAGTTTTCTCTGGAGGCAGCCATCTTTGCTCAGAAGAAATAAATGACCCCAAAAAATGATAAGTTAATGGAAAGACATTTTATTCTGTAGTTAAAAAGAAGACAGTAAATAAATAAATAAATAAATAAATAAATAAATAAACAAACAAATAAATAAACAAAAGGTTTAAGAAAATTTAAGTGAGAATTAGTAACAGGAAGATGAACACAAATATTGCATTTTACTTTTTTCATGTTCATAGTGCCCATCAATCTTGATTGTCAACTTGTTGGACTTTAGAAATCATGGGCACACAGAGTAACCTACGGGTACTCTGGGAGGAATTTTCTAGACTGGGGTGGTTGAGAAAGAGAAGTCACGCCCTAACATTGTGTAGGCTGGGCTGTTAGAGCAGAGCAAAAAGGTGAAAAAGATTGTTAAACAGCTTCTCCCTGATCCCCTACTGTGAAGGCCCCTGTGACCAGCTGCTCCCCCACCCCCCAGCGTGCTCGTGAGCCAGAACCTCCCAGGGACAGCGCCTGAAGCTGGGAGCTGGGAGAAGCCCGCCCTTCCTTAACTACAGCCATGTGACCAGCTGCCCTGTGTCCTTTCCCTATAACCTCTCAGGGACAGCGCCCTAAGAGTTGTGAACTCGGAGAAGCCACCCCTTCCTTCTTTTCTTCCTCCTTCCTTCCTTCTTTCCTTCCTTCCCTCTCTAGCTTTTGTCAAAGCAGCCAGGAACGTGACCCATGCGGCTCCACACTTGAGCCTCTACTATTGTTTTAAAATAGTTTTGAAACCGAACTGTGAAGACATTACTAATACCGACACTGAACAAAAACTAGTCATATTTTTTCCCTCTTCTCACTTCTCGTTTTACAAATTGGATCACAGAATATTAAGTAGAAGAGGAAACCTTGTAATTCCATTACTCCATTAAATAGAATGAAACAAAAATTAAAATGGATAATTTAATTTTCGTCTGTTTTCATCTAATCCTGATCAGACAGACCTCATGAATTTTTTTTATGGTCATAATCTAGATCAGAACTTTGAGTTGGCCTTGCCTGTGTTTCATTTGTGAGAATTAGCCATGGTGGGGGGAGTGGTCTAGATCATCTGTGTCGCTGGGAAGCCACATGCACTGTCTTGACCCTGTCACTACACAAAGAGAGGCTGAGACACTGACTAACAGGGCTTTCTACAACTGACTGAGGAGGTCTTCCCAAGCTTTTCTGTTCTTCTTGCCATGGTAAGAAAGGAAGAGCGGACATAATCAACTGTTGGCAATACACGGATGAAAATCAAAGCTGAGCTTATATGCAGTCATCTGGTCCATTCATTAACGGGCCATGCCTCCTAAACCAGCAGTCTGTAAAATATAGCTAAGAATTCTGCGAACAGGGGGCTGGAGAGATGGCTCAACACTGTCTGCTCTTCCTGAGGTCCTGAGTTCAATTCCCAAGGAACCACATGGTGACTCACAATTATCTGGAATGGGATCCAGTGCCCTCTTCTGGTATGTCTGAAGACAGATACAGCGTACTCATATAAAGAAAATAAATACTTAAAAATGAAAGAATTCTGCTAACCGAGCTACATCTCCAGCCGGACGCTTTCCGCCTATGCAGTCATGATTGATCAATCTTCAGAATAACCAGAGTTAAAGACACCAACACTGGAATGTTATCCTAACAGATTCCTTTCATCGACTGACCGAGATTTCCCGAGTTTCACTCAGAATAGCGTGAACTGTATTCTCAGCATCTCTTTAATGATGCTTCTGTTATAAAGATGTATCAGAACCCTTACAAGGTCAAACAACAAAAGCATCTGCTTTGTCCATTCAGAAGGCCTGCTCGATAATTTCTTAGGTGGGCTTTTACTATGCCTGTGTTGTTGTCTGGCCCAGCATTGTCCATTGGGTGTTCAACCCATCACTACACTGTTCAACAGGGGCCCAGCTCTGCGAAACAACTTGTTTCTAGCGTGCTGATAAATGTATCGCTTTCTAACAACATGCTGTTGCAGCCTTAGAGAGTTCCAGCTTCAACAATGTGGGCCGTGTTTGTGTTTTTCCCCTCGTGTAGACAGGAACGGGATCAATAAGTTAGCAGCATAATGACTTTCCCGGCTTTATTTTAGTAGGTTATCTGATACTGTTTGCTGTTTTAGTCTTAGTCAATATTGGTGTCTCTGGGGAGGCGGTGGGGACAGCGACTCTCCCCTTAACTCATTTCCTTCCAATGTTAAGCATAAAGCCAGTCAAGACAAAGGACACTCGGGCTGTGCTGGGGGGATTTAAAAGCAGCCCTTGAACCAATGACAGCTCAACCTAGTTTCTCTCCCAGTGATGCTCTTTGCCCTTCCTGGGAGCTTGACTCTGCTTGACTCCACACTGCAAGCATGTGACCCTGAGGGTGGGGACAGCAGGGTCAGTTTGTACAGAGGGCAACATGGTCACATCCCTTAGCTGAGGCCTCGCAGAGTGTCACTGACAGCCCAGGAACAGGTCTGAAAGGTCAGCACAGTGAAGTCGGCTGCAGTAGCAAACATGAGAAGCGAAGGAAGTTCTTGAACTCGAGTCCGGATCTCTTGTGGGTTGCGGGGGTACTGTGCATTCCCCCTCCCCATCTTTGAAACCTTGCACCCCACCTTCCCCTTCAAGGTTGATTCCCACAAGTGTTGATATGGAGAGACTGAGATGCCACACAGAAGAGCTGTTCCCACATCATGCTTCCTGGGGCTTCTAAGCTTTGTTCTGGCCTCAGTAAGCCAGACTGACACCATCATAAGGACACTGGTGTCCAAGGAAACCAGTCAAGGGGCTCTAACAATTCAAACTGCAACTGTTGCCCCGGGAGCAGCAGCAGCGTTTTTTTTTGTGATCTCTATCATTTTCTGGGTCCTAACTTTGTGTCTGGGGAAGATTGCAGCACAATTAAATAACACTTGAGCTGTAAACCAAGAGCTTGTTTCATCTGATGGGGTACATTTGACAGTATGACTGTGAATACATACCACAGACACACACATAGGGGATGGGGTACATTTAATAGTATGAAGTATGGATACATACCACACACACAAACACACACACACACACATGCACATGCACATGCACACGCACATGCACATGCACACGCACACACAGAAGCATTAGAGGCTGGTGCCAGATCTTCCACCACAGCTCTGAACCTGATCCAGTGTATAGTGAAATAGTCTAAGACGTTGGGTCACCTCTAGTTGGAATTCTAGCTTAAATATTAAATAAACAGGGCTTGAGCAAGCAATTCCACATCACTCTCATTGTTTGAATGTCAAAATTGGGGTAAAATATACAGGGGTTTGGGTTCTGTTTTCTCCTGTCACTGAAAAAAATGGCACGTGTTTAAAGCCATTTATAGTTTGTGACAATTATTTATAATGATGTAAAATGCCCGCCTCCACTACCAAATGTGTGTGCTGTGTTAGTATGACAACATTTGACAAACGCTACCTGAGTAGACAGGGATTTATCTTGGCCCTGATTTTGGGGCATTATCAATGGTAAGGAAGGCTTGGAAGCAGGACCGGTTTGTGCCTGTAAAGGCAGGAATGTGAGGTTGCTCCCTTACATCTCCGCAGTCCAGGAAGCAGACGGAGAGTCAGGGCTGAGCCAGCACTAGGTCATAGCCCAACCCACCGCCCTGCCGAAAAAATTCCACAGCCTCTGAAGTAGATGTCACAAGCTGAGGACTGAGTATCCAGATATGGGAGCCCGTGGAGGACATTTTCTACAGTTCTAAATAGAGTTTGGAAGAATGAAGAGTGGATGTGTGCCGAGTGGCCATTGGAGAGCTGCCTTGAGGCTGACTAATAAACGCAGCTCTCAGGTCTCCAGGTTGTTTGGCTTGGCACTCTGTGGGACCCTTCAGCATAAACAGTCCCCTTCCTTGCTTGTTTCCCAGATGCGGAGAGATGGAGGGAGGGGTTCACTTCCCTGATGGTCCATTTTTACTAAAGTGTTTCCAGGTTTCCAAGCTTTTATTTCCCAAGCGAAAGGTGACCTGGTAAGTGTGGGCCAGCCATCTTCTCTTCCTGGGAGACAGACAGTGCACACATCAGTTCTTACTTCAAAACGGAATGATTTTTATTCACTCAAGATGAAAAGTCAGAGCCTGGGCCGGAGGGATGGCTCAGTGGCTAAGGGCACTGACTGCTCTTCCAGAGGACCTGAGTTCAATTTTCAGCAACCACATGGTGGCTCACAACCATCTGTGATGGGATCTGATGTCCTCTTCTGGTGTGTCTGAAGACAGTTACAGTATAGGTATATATAATAAATAAATACATCTTAAGAAAATTTAGCACCCAGGTTCTGGGACAAAACATTTAATTGCATTTGCTTTTAACTTGCCTTATTCTTGTTAGGTTGTTGGTGAATTTCAAGTAGAGTGAGATATGGATCCCTTTAGGACCTCGTTCTGGGGTACTTGTGGAAGGACACTCCTTAGCCTGATGGTTATGAATTCCATCAGGGGAGGGTACTTTCTACCGCAAATGGCGTAAAACAGATTTTGAGCTCTCTGAACAGAGTTATGAATGATTCCACATGTGTATCAATACATGTAATATTTTTACCAGGGCAGAAACTTCAGTGGTTTATTTTCTCAGAAATATGGAGAGATCCTATTATTAAAACTATCCATGAATAAAAATATCGCCCGAGAAGGATTTGACTCATTAAGGACAAGTTGTTTTTACCTTATCATATTTTGTTGGTTTGTTTGTTGACTTTTGAGACAGGTTCTCTCTGTAGCCCTGGCTATCCTGGAGCTTGCTCTTTAGACCAGGCTATCCCCGATCTCAGAGGTCTGCCTGCCTCTGCTTCCAGAATGCTAAGAGCATGAGCTCCCCCTGGCCAGCCCACTTTACTGTCTTAACTAAACAGCACTAAGTTTCATAGTTGTTATCAATGAGCTTAAAAAAAATACCCTGGATTTCTAAAATGTAAGCTTTGTACATCAAAACTTTAACCTATGAGCTCAACCCATTCAATAGAAATTAATAAGCTCTTAGCCGTCTATTAGTCCCAAGTATAGTGAGTTTTCATATGATTCTGAATGTGTGGAGCAGTCACTCCTTTTCTTTTTTAAGATTTAATTATTTATTATATGTAAGTACACTGTAGCTGTCTTCACACACACCAGAAGATGGCATCAGATCCCATTACAGATGGTTGTGAGCCCCCATGTGGTTGCTGGGATTTGAACTCAGGACCTCTGGAAGAACAGTCAGTGCTCTTAGCCACTGAGCCATCTCTTTAGCCCGGAAGTGATCTTTAAGTGAGCCGTCTCTCCAGCCCACTCACTTCTTTTCTAATTATCTGTTTTAAAGGAACTTTTCCTTTCTTTTTAAGAAAGTAAGCAAAAACACCCTTTCCTGCTCTTTATAGAGATTTCCACATTCTTGTTTCTCCCTTCTCCCCTGGGGTCTGAGACTGAACTGTCTCCAAGGGGCTCTTGCTCTGGACTTTTTCCTCAGTTTGCCATGTCGTGGTAAGAGGCGTTATAAACCCTGGTGTGTGGGTTTCTCGAGGTGATGATGTCACGCATCTGGTTGCAGCCACACTCTGCTTCTCATCCACCATCTTGTGGACAAGTCCCAGGTTCCTTGCCACAGGGGAGCTGCTCTCTCCTGCCTTCCTCTTAGAGTCCTCAAACCTCAGCCCCCGCCCCCCATGTTGTATCTGTCAGTTTAGGCCAGAGCTACAGGCAAAACTAATGAACCTTTTCCTGCTCCCAGTTTTGAATTTTGGCTAAGGTGCATATGATGTCACCTCCAAAGGGAAACGTTGGCCGAAATTGAGACAATTCAATGACCGGTCATGAAATATTGTTGCAGCCCACGAAGAATAAACCTGTCAGCCCTCCTCTTTGCACTGCCCATAAAATCAGCTATGCTTAATTGAACTGTGTTATTCAATAACTTCCTTTGAAATTTTAAAGTTAATTATTGGGTTAACATACAAAGCAAGCTTTGTCATGATATAATACATGTGTAATAACTTGTTTTCACTCATCGCTCCCCTACCCCCAAAACTGCCTTCCAAAAACATGTAAGCAGGCATGCACACAAACAGGCTTGGTCCAAAACAAGTAATGTTTACGAGAACCCACACAGTCAGAAGCTAGAAGCTCTCAGGACCCAGACTCACAATCCTAACTTCTGGACCATGAATCTCAGAGGATGCCCAATTAAACAGTTAATTATTTCTCTTTGATACTATCGGGTTTTTTTTTTTAATCTTTTAATACAACAGTTTTACTGTCTCTGATAATTATCCTGTCTCATATAACTCTTTTAAATCTAATGAGGCGTGGCAAGCGCCACTTAACAAGGCGACACATCATTAACTTCTTGCTCCGTTGTGTGTTGTCTTAACCACACTCAATCACTGTATCACTGTCGGATAGCAACCTGTTGTTTGCTGGGGGCGGAGCAGTGTGAGCCGACCTGCTGTCAGGTCAGGGAGCAGAGATACTCAATAAACCTTCCAGGGCCCCGAAATTTATCCCAGCGGGGTGGAGGCGAAAAGTTGCACTGCTTTCTCCTTACTGCAAATGAGATCCGTAGACAGGGTCCTTCGGTTCTTCTTTTCAACAGGTGGTAACTTTTTTTTTTTTTTTTGCCTTCCATCTCGAAAATGTGTGGGAAGAAATAATGGCATCAGCACCTTGGGGTCAGCCTCGCAAGGTCACCATCTCTTGGGGTTGGAGCAAACTATGCAAACTCTCTAAAGAGGAATTTTTTTAAAGATGTATTTATTTTATTTTTATGGATACACTGTAGCTGTCAGACGCACCAGAAGAGGGCATCAGATTCCAGATGGTTGTGAGCTGTGGTTGCTGGGAATTAAACTCAGGACCTTTGGAAGAACAGTCAGTGCTCTTTAACCACTGAGCCATCTCTCCAGCCCCCTAAAGAGGGTTTCTTTATCCAAAACAGTATATTAACGACATGTTTCTGAGATTGTCCTGAAGGTTAGCACGGGTCATTCTTACTATTATGCAGATGAATACTTTTGGAAACAAATACAGTCCAGATGCCTTAAAAACCAACCTCCTGGCGTTGGGGATATAGCTCAGTTCGTAGAGTGCTTGTCTCGTACTAGTGGAACCCTGAGTGAGATTCTTGGTACTGCACAAGCTGGGTGTGGGGACATAGCTCTATGCTCTCAACACTTGGGAGGTGAAGGCAGGAGTAGTTCAAGGTCATCTTTATCTCAGCTCGTCCCTGCCTCAGAAAGAAAAATAAATAAAGTCACTGTATTGTTCCAAATTCTCTGACTCTGTTCTAACTTTTCATCATTCCCAGGGCTTTGGGGACATCTTTGAAATTTAGTTTAGCATCCTCCATGTTCTATGCAGTGTGCCCAGGCAACACCATGACTTCACACGCAGAGAAAGAATAATGAAAAGGTGGAGTGTTGTTGTTGATGTTGTTGGTGGTGTTGGTGGTGGTGGTGGTGGTGGTGGTGGAGGAGGTGGTGGTAGAGGTGGTGGTGGTGGTGGTGGTGGTGGTGGTGGTGGTGGTGGTTGTAATGGTGGTGGTAGAGGTGGTAGAGGTGGTGGTGGTTGTAATGGTGGTGGTGGTGGTGGTGGTGGTTGTAATGGTGGTGGTAGAGGTGGTAGAGGTGGTGGTGGTTGTAATGGTGGTGGTGGTGGTGGTGGTGGTTGTAATGGTGGTGGTAGAGGTGGTAGAGGTGGTGGTGGTTGTAATGGTGGTGGTGGTGGTGGTGGTGGTTGTAATGGTGGTAGTGGTGGTGGTGGTGGTGTTCTCATAGAACAGCGTCTGGCACATCCTCAAGTAGATCAAGCCCGAAGTCCTAAACATGCCCCTGGCAGCCTTATGGTGAGTGAGTGTACCAAGAGGAGTAGCAGACAGAGGTCAAAGGTGAGAAACTGAGTTTCGGTGGACTGGACTCCAATTCTAGACCTCTCCACCCCAGAGCTGTCCACTTTGCCTTATTTGAACTACTGAATCCCAGCTGCCTTGCTTCCCAGAAAGCTACCATGAAAATGTGTCTGTTGAGGTAAATCATCTCAAGATATAAAAACCACCTGCCTCTGCTTGGGAGGCAGAGGCAGGTGGAACTCTATGACTTAGAGGCCAGTCTGGTCTACACGAAGAGTTCCAGGACAGCCAGGGCTACACAGAGAAACCCTGTCTGGAAAAAAAAAAAAAGTTATTTGGACATTGTAAACTAAGTCATTGTTGGGAATACTGTAATTGGGCCAATTTCATGACGTATGGAGTTCATCGTGAGAATTGTGACAGAAAAGGGCAGAGGTTATTTTTAACATATATATATTTATTTATTGAGTGGGGGTGGGAGATGGTCACAGGCATAGCTCTCAGCAGTCTGTGTGTCTTTCCTCTCCACTATGTGGGTTCCAAGGAGGATAGACTCTGTGTTCAGCATCTGTACCCACTGAGACATCTTGGTGGCCCAATGGAAGTGATTTTTTTTCATTTTTAAGATTTATTTATTTATTATATATAAGTACACTGTAGCTGTTTTCAGACACACCAGAAGAGGGCATCAGATCTCATTACAGATGGTTATGAGTTACCATGTGGTTGTTGAGATTTGAACTCAGGACCTCTGGAAGAACAGTCAGTGCTCTTTGCCACTGAGCCATCTGTCCAGCCCGGAAGTGATCTTTAAGTGAGGCTTCTCTCTGAACAATCGCGACAGCTGCGGTTCCACACGGAGGACCGCCCCTTCCTCTGCTACTTTGCCATACATTCCTGCTTGTCTGCGAACTTCAGCAGAAAGATCCACAAGGAAAGAAGGAAGTCCTGCTGGGCTTAATCTCAGGCACCGATCTTCATCGGAAGCGTCGGTTTTAATCTGAGCACGTAGATCTCTTCTTGCAAAGCACAGGGTTGAGTCATTTTCCAGGTTGTCATCGGAGGAGTTCCATCGGTTTGAACAAACACTGGTAGACTACATCCCGAGATCTCTCACATTCCAGAAAGACCTTTGGACGGTCACTGTCAGACTCACTTCCTTAGCTTGGCGGGAGGACCGTGGCCAAAGGGAAATGTATGCTTGATTATGTCCTTCGCAAATGATCGAACCAATGGCGGACACTGAAAACAGGTCTGTGATGCTGACAGCCACATAAAACAGCATCTTCCCTATGACCTACTCTTCCTTTCCTCGCTTTTCTTCCTTTAGGAAGAACATGGGAGGTGAGAGGTTCTAGCCTTTGGGAGCTGTGTGTTCTGTTCTTGAGAAACAAGGGTTTGTTGGTATATGTTCACACCTCGATGAAACCACAGAGCTACAGCTTGGTAGATCCATTCTTTTACAGCCTTGTCCCGAGCTCCCTCATTCCAAGGGAGTTTGGCCAGAATCCCCATTGAGGGGATTATTGGGATGAGATGCCAAGAACTCAGGTGGCCTTCTGGGCTCAAGGGCAGCAGACTCCTCCGTCCTCTTCTCCGGAACATCTCCCACACTCGGTGCCCTGTGTCACAGGGTGCCTCTGGAGAGGATGAAGGATGCACAGAATCTCCCGTGAGCACCACCCCACCCAGCCAGGGCTGTGAGCTCTGATCTTACACTATATCCAGAAGGCCCTTCATTCAGAACAGTTTGTAGAGACTGGGGTAATAAGTAATGAAGTCACTTCTATGGAGTAGGGTTTCCAGCACTGGCTTACACGACATCCTCAACACATCTACTAAACGATCCTTCTTCACAGATCCCTGTGTTCATTCATGAATAGCTCTTTTCTTTCAATGAAACCCATCAAGTACCTGACACTGGCCAACGCTAGTCTCCTTTTTGAAGCTGCATCCCATAATTCTGTGACCCAGCTGTCAGAGTTCTCCCCACAGCCGTGGCTGTCCGTTAGATTGTGAGTGAGGCTGTTGGCCAGTGGGTTTGCTCATCCTCCCTGACCATCCGTAGCTTAGAATCATTTTTAATTCACTGAGATTGTTTGGCTCATGGTTCTGGAGTCTGAAAAGCCCAAAACTGATGGGCCACATCTGCCGAGGGTCTTTGGACTGATTCATCTCTGGCAGAGGGTAAGGCAAAGAAATTTATTTAAAGGACAAATCACAAAGAGGTGGACTGGCTTTATAAGGCCTGCTCTCAAAAACAACAGCACCAGTCCATTTGTGGCTTCTGAGCTTTGGTCACTGTCATATTTACATGGCATAAGGGATACAAGGAGGCAGGACTTACATTCTAGGCAAACATTTAACAGACCATAAATAATTTCTTTAAGGCTTTTGTTCCTCATACTATTGCGACATCAATTAATCCCCAACCCTAGTTTCAGAGGACAGACATTCACACAATATCAGTTCCCGGCTAGGTTAAATATGTTTTCAATGCTATGCGTTTTCATGATGGGGAGTACATTTCATCATTTAACTCAGAAAAAAAAAAGGTAACTAATACTGTGTGCTTCATGGTTAAGAAAAGCCGATCCGAACCAGTGGCAGGCAGGATAATATCTTTCCAAGGCCAAGCATGCGTGCACTTGACGAAACCTGACAGTCCCCCGTAGTAACTGTCCATTCAGGTCCCTGCTGCCCCAGTAGATTCTGAGATGGTTTGATTAACTTTGATCAGTGTCAGGGGTGTGCACTTTTCCTATGATCTCTGCCCCGCTATGTTACCAGTGGAATTACCAGATGGCCATTTTAACTTCCACGGTGAACAGATATATTTAAAATACCGGTAGGTGATGGATCATGGAATCTAAATGAGCCACAAAGGACGGTATGGAGTCCCCCTCTTTCAAAGAGAGAAGCTGTGGGTACCTCTGATGCAAATGGAGGTTGCTTTGCTGCAGATGAATGAAAGGTCCACAGGCAGAAAAGAGTAAATTCAAACCCAGGTGCACCCTGCTTCACAGAGCAAACACCACCAGATGCAAAGCACAGATCAATCTCCAGAGCTGATGACTTTAATACCTCATTCTCACCAACAGACAAGGTCATTTGGCCACAAATATAAAGTCATCGGAGGTAAATGACATCTGACATCATAAATGCACGGATCTAACATGCATCTCCAGAACACTGCACCAAAACACTGAAAAGCACACCTTTCTTCTCAGCAGCCCATGTGGCTTTCTCCAAAATCGACCGTATATTATGAAACAGAGCAGGACCCAGCAAATACCGGAAAATGAAAGTAAACTGTCATCTGTCTGATCACAGTGAAATAAAGGTGGTATCAGCCACAGAGGCCACAGAGAGAACACAAACTTGATCAAACACATTACAGAATGAAGTAGAGGCCACTTACGACGTCTTTAAGAAAACAAACACCCCAAAAGAGCAAGCAAGCCAACAAACAAACACAAACCAGGATTGAATGAAAGCCAAGACACAAATACACAAAGCTATAAAATATAGCAGGAAAGTCTGTGGTCCTAAATATTAAAACATTTAAGAGATGTAAACCCGAAGACATGGCTCAGTGGTTAAGAGCACTGGCTGCTCTCCCAGAAGACAGGGGTTCAATTCCATGCACCCACTTGATGACTCACAACTATCTGTAACTACACTCTCAAGAGGTCCAACAGCCTCTTGTTGCATTTAAGGACACTTTACACACAGGAAATGTTACAAAAGCATACACACAGGAAAAACACCCAAACACATGAAAAATGAAGAGAAAAAAAGAAAAGTTGAGAGACCTTAAAATAAATTAGTGGCCTGTATTAAGGCTTTAGAAAAACAAAAACCTACTAAACCCCAAAGCAACATACTGAAAGAAATAATAAAATGAAAAAACCAAGGGAAAAGAAATAATAAAAAATAAATTAAAAAAAAAAAACCCAACTAATCGTAAAAAAAAGTTTTATGACCCACTTGGAAACAAATAGGTGTCCTATGAAAAGTGTCCACTAGATGGCAGAATCCATCCATCTATCTGCCTCTGACTCAGCTTTTCCGCGGAATAAATTCACTTTTGACACTTGATAGCTAGAGGGCAAGATTTCCTTACAAATAAGTTACCCACTTAAAATTAGTAATAACTCCAACTTCATAGAGCGTGGGGGAGGTTCGGTGCTCTGTTCCTGGAGGTCTCGGGTGCCAAGTTCCGCAGCTATGGGGGAGGAAGAAATTAATGTGTGATTTTTGTGACTTAACTGGGTAGTGATGATGATGATGATGATGATTTTGAGTGATAGACATCATTTGTCTTTCCAGGGAACATCCTCTCCCCATAACTGCCATTAGATTCTCTAGAGTTACGCTCTCTCTCATCATCACCTTGCATGAGAGGAGGGCCGGGCTGTCTCTAGGCCCGTCCCCTCTTTCCCACCCTGGGTGAGAGCAAGAATTAGGAACTCGGTTCCTCTGCCTTCTGGAGTCAGAAAAGCCAATCTCAGAAATGTGTGCTGTTCCTTTTGTGAGCAGTAGCGATGTTTCAAGGTCCCTCTCTGGGTCTCAGCCCCTAGGATTTTGACTGTTAGAGGGATCATGTGTTGCATGGGTTCGGGTCTCTGCAGCTTTGATGAGAAAGGGAAGGTTTAAGTCCACTTCACCCTCCTTCCTGCTCAGCCTGAAGTCATTCCCTTCCATCTCCCTATGGACTCTCCCTTTGTCCCTTCCTGCACACCAGGGGCTAGCCTTTCCTGTTTCGCGTTTTCTGATCTCTGATCGGAACAGCCTTCGGTTGTCTCCCTCTCTTTATCCTCGGCATTTCGTAACTTCCAACGCTGCCTTAAAGATGTAAACCTGTTACTAAACGCTAGTGTAGCCCACACGGAGATACGCAGGAGAAGGCTATTTCAGAATCCTGGGGGGCAGAGCGTATTTCCTGGCGAACCAAAGCATGTCAGGGCCTTTATTACCCATGACCAGCTCTTAACCTGGAAGTGGGGGCAGGGGAGGCCAAAGACGCCAGAGGAATCCCTCGTGCTCCAGCACGGGGCTGATGAGATGCAGGCGACAGCTCTCCCCGGACCACCGGACCACCGTGTTAGTCTGCTCTAATTACCATCAGTTCTGTGGCAGCGACTGCGGTCCTCAGGAAGGGAACTCCAATGTGCTGAAGAGAAAAGGAGAATTCAAGTAAATACATCGCCACCCTTCCCATCTCCGTGTGGCTCCCACACAGGGAAACAGCATCTCCTGCTCAGATTGTCCCCAGCCCCTTGCTCACATCTATTCAGGGCACCTTTGGATATGTGTCTTTACCTGGACACGTTCCCCGGGCCCCCTAAGAGCACCTTTTACATTTCTCTCTGAAAGTCTTCTTTTTTAATTGTTCCCATATTTTACTTATAAACAGGGTTCAGTGTGTGTGTGTGTGTGTGTGTGTGTGTGTGTGTGTGTGTGTACGCGCGCGCGTGAGCAATAAGGTTGGCAGTTTACACACAGGCATCAGGTACACTAGAGATGAAGTTACAGGCAGTTGTAAACATTCGGTGCTCTGAACCCAACTCTGGTCTTTTAAAAGAGCATCAAATGTTCTTAACTGCATGGCCTTCTCTTCAGAGCCTCTAAAGCTTTGTTTAAAGATAAAGAAAAGGGAAGGGAGTGGGAACACAGGAAAGACAGCCAGCAGCTTGGAAAAAGTGTCAGTATTTCCCCAGCATAAGTAGTCACTGGACACACACACACACACACACACACACACACACACACACACACACACGGAAAAGGAAAAAGGAAGAAAGACAGATTAGATTACAGGTAGAAAAGTAGGTAGATAGAGATGGACAGACAGACAGATAATAAAGAACAGATTGGGGACTGGAGAGATGGCTCGGTGGTTAAGACACTGACTAGTCTTCCAGAGGTCCTGAGTTCAAATCCCAGCAACCACATGGTGGCTCATAACCATCTGTAATGGGATCTGATGCCCTCTTCTGGTGCGACAGTGACAATATACTGATATACATGAAATAAATAAATCAATCTTTAAAAACAAGAACAGATTGGTAGATGATACTATATACATATACAGAGATAATACACTGATATATTACAGATAGTTGGATGGATAGATAGTAGATTAATAGGAGGTAGATAGACAATGGGTAGATAAATAAACAAATGACAGATGATAGATAGATAGATAGATAGATAGATAGATAGTAGATAGATAGATAGATAGATAGATAGATAGATAGATAGATAGTAGATAATAGATTGTGGATGGATAAAGAGAGAGAGAGAGAATGCTGTGTTGGCAACTGATCATTGTGGGAAGATGGGCTCTTCTGATTGAGGGATCTGCTAGGATTTGGACCCCTTTGTTCAGAAATTAAAACATTCATCTGGAGATCACAGTAGAAAATGCCTCCGCAGGTTTTCCTTCAGTGACATCCATGATTTACATAGTTTCTGTATTTACCCCAAATAAGCCACTTCAAAAATAAATCCCGATGAACTAAGACTGGCCCCACTCAGCCGTAGCGCTCCTTGGAAGGGACCCCCAGACAACAGTTTTGTTGTCTTTCGGACTGGTGTGGATACAGTGGGCTCACTTAATTACAATGCCACATGCTTTAAATATTTCTACTGAAATCGATCAGGCCACAGGGAGAGAGAGCCGTAGAAACCAGGGAGGCTGGAGGACAGTCCCTGGGGAGAAAGAGGAGATTGCTTCAAAGGCTTCCCTCGAAGAGGTTATGATTAAGAAGAAGCAGAAGGAAGGAAAAAAGCTTTATAAAGGAACGGGGTAGGGGTTCTGATTTTCCCTTCACACCCAGGTCTTGCTTTCTGTGTCAATAAATCTGAAGACATAATGGTCAAGCTCTGATTTTTTTTTTTTTTTTTGTACTTTCTCTTCAAGTAAAATGTGTGTGAAGGCAGCAAAAGCAAAGGCTGTCCTGGGAGAGTCAGGCTGATCGCTTTCTCGGATGAAGATGGCGAGACGGCTAACCTTCAGGCTTTCTCTCTGTGACATTCTTGTCTAGCTGCTCACTAGTCTGCAATGTCAAGTTTGGTGGGGAGGAGGTGTTCCCTCTTCTCAGTTGTCTGATTTTATTACAGCAAACATGAAAGCCAAATGGGACAAACGCAGCATGTACAAGAGCTCAAAACTATCCCTGAATTTCTCTTACTTTTGCTTATTAGTTTCCTTCTCTTTAGCTCTTTGTTTTTCTTTGGATGGAGTTTCTCCGTGTGGCCAGGCTTGGCTTTGAACTCTAAATCCATCTTCCGCAGTCGCTCGATGCTGAGGTCACAGCAGTGCACTTCAGGACCAGAGCAGCCCGCTTACTTTGAAAGATGTCATTGGCTCCCGTAATCCATCTCTCCCATTTCTAAACATGCCTTTCCACCTTAGTTTTGTGAGAGGAAAATGGTTTTTATTACACACAACCGCGGTTATTTATGAAGATAAATAAAATACAAGTCTTTCGATTTAGTTTCTCCAGTGGAATCACTGTGAAGGACAAAAGCTTTTCCCCAGAGAACAGGAGTTTATAACCAAAATTAGGTGAGTTTTCTGTACACATACATATGCATAAATAATTTTCACTCATTGCAACAGTAGGAAACGGTTGAAGTAGCAATCAGCAGTCTTAAGTTTATCTATAATTGACACATTCTTTGACACAATGTTGCTTTTCAGGCAGACTGGATTCCACACAATCATGATAAGCTTTTCTTTCTTCAACTTGTATCGGGCGAATAGTGGTCAGGAAAACCCGCTCAGTGGATTCTGAGTAGAATAGCTCTGTTGTATTTTACCTTTGCTCCAGGTAAGGATTGCTCTGTGGAGGTTTTGTTTGTTTCTAAGCTACCTGCAGCAGTGGAGTTATTAGAAACGAGACAGGATTTCACAATTCAGTCGTGAGAACCTGGGTCAGTGCCTACAATTTCATCCCAGAGTCAATACTAGGTTTGAAACACAGAGATTAGTCTGTGCCCTTAGCTTGTGGCTTTGTGCAAAGCCCTCCTCTCTTGTCAGATGCTAAGCAGCAGCCATTTTCTGTTTGTCCCTAAGATAATCAACTTCTTTACACTCCTCATTTTGAAAAATCTATTCAGCGATTCACTTAGGCACCAAATCCATATTTATTGTGTAATATTGATTAGGCGCCCATTCTGGGTTTCAATAGTAAAGCAAAGATTCAAAACATACCTGGTTCATGTTCCTGGGGATTATTCAGTAGAGGGGAGAAAAAGACATTAATCAAAGAATCGTCGGGCCCAAATGCAAAATGGACACACATGCATCCACGGAAAGGAGATAAAGGTGGGTATATATAGTCACAGGATTGGGAAGAGCAATGCTAGCTAGTCTTCAGATCCCAAGATGGAGCAGCTATGGCTGCAGAGAGGGAGGAAGAGGGTTTCTTCCCCACTAGCTGGGACTCAGAAATTGAGACTCAGTGCAAAGAGACAACAGCCAAGCCAGATGCCATTTGAACAACAGTAGAGAAGAAGAGGAAAAGCGCTCTAATCCAGGAAGGCCTGGAATTGCACTGAACAACATGACTATGAGCTAGGGTTCCAGATGGCCTCTCTGGCTACAGTGCAGCTAACACACCAAACAGCTTTCTTGGGGAGACACAGCCAAGACGGCTCGGGAGCACTCGCCTCTCCTGGAACCCATGGAGACCCTTCTCAGAACCCATGGGAAAGTCATTGAGAGCACAGGGAAGTGTTCTGCCACACGCGGAAGCTCCTCCCAACTGCAAGGGGAGGACTGTCCCTAGGAGCACACCCGTTCAAGAAACTAAGGAGTGTCCTTTGGCATCTTAGAAAAGTGCCCTGCAGGGCATAATCACCTTCCTTGCTAAGGGGACAATGGTAGCCCCAGCAGTTAGTTATTGCTGGGATGGTCTTCATAATACATGGTACAGAGTAGGTGGAAGCCTCCAGAAGAAGCTTCGCCTCTAGTGACAACAGAAAGGTGACAGTGAATATTTGTATAAGCATTTTTGGTGGTGTGGGGGGTTGGGAGGTATGGTTGTATGTGTAACATAGGACAACTCATAGTTGCCATGTCTTTCTTTATGCTGTCTGGGTCTTAAGGATCAATCTTAGCAAACTTGTTGACAAGCATCTTTACCCATTGAACTGTCTCATAGTCCTAAAATCATTGTTTTCAATGTTATAAATCTTTACACTTTGAATCAAAAATGCAACTTGAAAGACTATGTTTAGTTGTATAATATATGTACCAACTTCTACTTCACACTACATGTCAAATAAAAACCAAAATCTTTAAAAGGGAAAAAAAAAAAAAGAAAGGTGACAGTGGTGTCATGTACTATCTTCTGCCCTAAGCTATGAAAACATGGCCCAGTGTGTGTGTGTGTGTGTGTGTGTGTGGGAGGTTAGGTGGTAAATGGTAGTAGAAATTAATACTGTGGCTTGCTCCTAAAATTCTTTTTCCTTTACAGACTTTTCTCTCTCTCATCTCTGTGTTTGGAAATATTGCCACTTCTCTTCTTTATCCAAAGACAGAAAAGGAGAAAGAGTGGCTCATCTAAACGACATGAGGTGGCCGTCAGCAGCCCTGCTTCACACGTCAAGCCTTGCGTGTTTTAAATAGCTTTATAAATAGGAAGCCACACATCCCACTGGAAAATAGATTTACATCTGTGTGTGCATGTGTGTGTGTGCATGTGTGTCTATGCATGTGTGTATGCATGTGTGTGTGCATGTGGCATGTGTGTACATGTGTGTGCATGTGTATGTGCATGTGTGTGTGCATGTGTGTGTGCATATGTGTGTGCATGTATGTGTGCATGTGTGTGCATGTGTGTGCATGTGTATGTGTATGCATGTGTGTGCATGTGTGTGTTTGTGCATGTGTGTGTGCATGTGTGTGTGCATATGGCATGTGTGTGTACATGTGTATGTGCATGTGTATGTGCATGTGTGTGCATGCATATGAGTATGCATGAGTGTGCATGTGTATGTGCATGTGTGTATGCATGTGTGTGTCTGCATGTGTATGTGTGTGTGTGTGGCCAGTGTCTGTGAGCATTTTGTAGTGGCTCGAATTCCCTCTGTTCTTCAGCCGCTTGATTAATTTTTTTTCTTGGATGTCAGTGTGAGAACACTCCTCCTGTCTGGGTGTCAGCATAGTGGCATTATTCTGTATTGGCACACGGAGGATGGTAAGTACCAAGGACATCCAGATGGATACATTTAGACTGTGTCACCAAAGGAGAAAAAAGTGTGGTGTTTCTGTTTGCCCAGAGCTTCGGCTGAATGTCACACAGGGTGGGCCACCATAGAAGATTTTTGGCTGGATGGATGCTATTCCTGTGCTCAGCTAAGAACAGAAGTGTCGGGGGCTTTAGTGACCACTTGACTGTGTGGTCAGGGTATTCTTGAAGAATGGAGTGTGCTCAGTTAGTTGAGAAAGATTCATTACAGGGCATTAAAAGATTCACAGAATCTCTGCTTGGGAGAAAAGGCTGAAGAGCCAAGCCTGAGTCTTCAGTAACTGCTTCCAAAGCTGCATTGCCAAAAAAAGAAGAAGAAGAAAAAGAAAAAAGGCCACCAAGAAACTACAGTTTCATCACCATCAGAAAATGCCCTGTCATTGCAGATGTCCTCCAGATGTCCTCTGGGCCCCGCCTCCCTCTCTGGTGGAACCTAAGTTACACTGAGGATCTGAGAGTAGTCAAGGGTCTGCAGTTAAACAGAACCAATGGAGTGTTACTGGCTCACACATTAATAGAAGGTTTGCATGTCCTGTCTCTAGAGGGCAGAGACCCAGACTGTTGATGCCATAGTTCATGGTTTGTTGCAGTAAATATTAAAAATGGAAAGGCTTGTCTCTATAATGGCCCCTCGGTCTCACTCTCGGACACTGTTTCTAGTACAGAGCATATGCATGAACTCTGTCGCTCGGTCCGAGCTGCCCCCACGGTCTCACTCTTTCCACACGACTCCCTTCCCTGGCGGTTTACTCTGCCTGCCCTACTGCCTCTGTCCTGGGGGGTTTCTTTACCCCAAATTCCAACATAAACTCAACTCTAAGGCCCGAGAGCTTTTCATACAGGTTTATATATTCAATTCTCAATCCACAAACCCTCTACAGAACAAGATTTCATCAAATAGACAAAGATACAAACTGCCCCTCTATATGACATAAAAGACATATAATGTCCTTAAATGCTCATAGCTACCTAATGTCAATTAAGCCCACCTAGATCTAATTCATTCTTCCTGAGGGCCATCTTGGAGCTTTTCTCCTCCTCTGTTCTCTGACCCTCTCTCCACCTCCCTTCCCCTGCCCAATCACTGGCTCTCGCCTTTATTTTATTAATTAAAATGGAAAGATGCAGATGAAGTCAGCTTCATGAGTAGGTGACTAAGCAACCCTTCTTGGGGGAAGTGGGATTAATGTCAAATTAGAATGGCTGTAGGACCCCCTACAATGGCCAAAGATTATCTCATTACAAAATCCTTTCTTCTATGGAGGAGTCTGACTTTTGTTCTGCCAAGGTTGTAGCCCGGTCAAGTTGACCGCTACATTCCTATTTGCAAGGGTGACCACCTCAATAGGCACAGTACAGGAAGTAATCCCCGAGAGTCTGCAATAGAGATTGTGTGAGCTGTCTGCAGACTCTGCCAGACATCATGGCGAAACACTGAGGAAACTGGACTGATTCTTCTGGAAAGGTTGACTTACACAACCTTGAAGGTTAGTGACAGAGTTTCGCTGTGTCTGTTGGGGCAGAGAAGACGGTGCTACCGGTGAAGTTCTTGCCTTGCAAACACAAGAATCTGAGCTTGATCTCAGCCATCTAGGCGAGTTACTGTGAGCCTGCAATCCCAGGGCTGGGGGTGCAGAGGCAGGAAGGTCCTAGGCTCTCGTCAGCTACTCTAGCGACACCTGTGTGTTCCAGGACAAAGAGAGAGGTTGTCCTACAAAAGCAGAGGGAGAGCAACTGAGGAATACAGCCAAGGTTGCTTCCTTTCTCTACATTCACACACACACATGCACATCCACTCGTGTATACACACACACACAAACACACACACACACACACACACACACACACACACACACGGGAGGAGGTAGAGCTCAGTTGTATGTTTTCTCTTTGTATTATTTCTCCTCCTCCTCTTCCTCCTTCTTGAGATATTTTTTTAAAATAATGTCTTGCTATATAGCCCAGGCTGGCCTTGAATTCGAAATTCTCCTGTCTCAAATATATGAGATTGCAGGTACGCATGTACTTCTATGCTTGGTCTTACTGCAAAGTCTTAACAGAACTAGTTAAACTATTTCTGGGATGGAGGATATATCTTCACTATGAACAAGACTGTTTAAGGTTATGAAAGCAAAATCAGGGTCAGAGGCCAAGGCCAGGAAAGAAAAATACCGAAGCAAAGATTTCCACAGCCATCCCCACCCGTGCTCACACAGGGTTCCCAAAACATGATTTTACGTTCTTCCCCCATTACTCTTAAATAACACACAACTTTCCTCATCTATGTTCATTTCCCAAAATTCATGAGTCAAATCACCATTTTGCAAGACTTTAAGGGTCTCCCAAAATCTCAACCAAATTGCTTCTCCTTCAGCAAGAACTTTGAGTGCTCCTGAGAGCTGACTAGCGCAGCTCTCAAAACTTTGCCTACATCTTTGCCCAGTTCCCACATCCTTAGGTGCTAATCACACAAGTTAGACTCCTCCCTACCTGGCTGGTGCTTTGTGTTTGGAAAGAGTTTGTTTCCATTATCTTTGACTTTCAGGCAAGACAGTCCGTGTGGTGACTTCTCCTTTCCTCTCTGATTTCTCCATAGATGAAGAAAACGGAGCCACAGGTACCTTAAGTTACGTTCTCTCAGTAGTGTGGCTTTTGGTACTGATGTTGGAAGTACCTCATTCATCTCTATTCTAATCCCTTCATTCCATCCTCAACATCCCTAACCTCCATCACAGCACATTTCACGTAACTCTCGGTTACAAGGCTCTCAAGACCCCAACTCTACGCGATGGTTACCTTTAGTGCATAGCAACACTCATGAGGTAGTGCTAATGGGCAGTGAAATTTATTAGAAGTGCATTTGAATTCACTTCCATTCAAATGTATTTGAGATTTATTCTCGAGAGACCGGTCTCTGTTCTTGCATTTCTCAAGACTGTCCACAAGGGGGCAACAGGAGTTCTCAGAAGGGCTGAAAAGTGGAGCAAGGTCTTGTTTGTTAGATGTTATTACAACTAACCAAACCAGAAAAAACATTGCTTTGTCATAAAAATACAAGTGTGCCTGCTACAGGCAAGTCCATGAAAATTCTATTCTAACCCATTCATTTACACCGTTTCCTTACTGGGAATGTATATGAAATGCTAAGGTTTACATGTTTACCAAACCCCTTTTCTTCAGTGCCAACTTTCTTTTTAAAACAACATTTATTTTTATAATCTCTATCTTTGTGTGTGTGTGTGTGTGTGTGTGTGTAGGGTATACACGTGTGCTCACACATGTGTGTTGTGGATATTGCACATGAGTGCAGGTACCATTGGAAGCTAGAAAACCTGGTCCCTGGTCCTCATAGAGGTGGAAATACAGAGGCAGCTGTGAAGCAAAAAAAAAAAAAAAAAAAAAAAAAAACATGGGTGCTGGAAAAAAAAACAGTCCTCTGAGCCATCCCTCCATACCTCAATGGCAGCCTTCCTTCTGTCCTTCCCATAGAGAGCCACTTTCTCTCAGTGGGTATTAAGCCCTCTCTTGCTCACTTCTGCTGTAAGCCTCCAAGGTTAACCCCCCTCATGCCTCTTCTCCCTGCCCATGCTACTTGATAATATTCTCTCTATAATATTTGGGTCTTGGGGACAGAGCTCAGGTCATCAGCTCAAGCCATCTCACCAGCACCATAGTTTGCACTTCCACAGACAGGAGATTTAAAGGCAGAAGCATTTGGTTTCCAAAAGGAAACCGTGTGGCATTTCACACAACACATCCATGAGGTGCACACAGGGGGCAAGAGCTCGTGTGGTGTTCAAAGAGTAAGAAGAGAGTTCAGCACAGGTTCCATTCTGAATCCAAGACACCAGACTCTATTTGTATAGATAAAGACGGAGCTGAAGATGCCCTGACTCTTGCTTAGTTTTTTTTCTATCACAGCGATATGCATAGGTGTGACCCTCCGGGATCTGAAAGTCAGCCAGGGTCCAGAGAGCATGAGGGAATCCCAGCATGCATGTGGTTTGCTCTCTGTTTACAGTCCGGTCCAGTGAGCATGTGTTCTGCCAGCAGCAAAGACAGAGGCTCTGTCAGAGCGTTGCCATGGCACCAGGCGATGTGTCCATAACACAGCCTTTCCACATGCTCACAAGCCAGCTTGGAGGTTCGCACTGCCTGATGTTCGTGAGGCTGAAGTGAACAGGGGCCTTTGGGAATGACACTCTGGTTTGTGCGTGTGAAAGTTGAACTCTGGCTTAAGCTGGACTTGCCCAGGGCAGCGGACCCATCACTGACGGCCAGGCAAGTGCTAACTTCCATGGTTCAAGATTTTAGACAAAAAAAAAAAATTGTAAATTTTCCTAACTTTCCTACCACAAAGGAATTCAGTATCTCAGTGTGAACTTAGGCTGAAGGAGATCCTTGTGTCCTGTCCTGGGCCAGCCACCCACCATCTGCTCTTTCTTAGGTTATTGCAAAAGAAGTCCACAATTTGCAGAGTGCTGAGCTTCCCTTAGCATCCCTGTGGGAGCTCATGCTGATCAAGACACAGGGAGCCAGAAGCTCCCTCAGAGCCAGAGCAAAGCCTTGGCCAGGGTGAGAAGAGCAATTTTGCTGACCAAGAATCACCTGCAGCTGAGGCGCAGCAGCCACAGAACTAGGCCAGGGTACTGTGGGGTCCCCGTGGTTGCTAATGCCATTATTCTCTTGGGGACGCTATCCATTCTCAGGATGAGAGGATGACCTCTTCTCCATGATGACTTTCTTCAATCTTGATTGTCTCTCTAATCTGTTCAAGTTACTCACATGAAGCAGACATCTAATGGGTTTTGTGTGATTGGTTTTGTTTCAATATTATGCTTAAGCTGGCTCAGAAAAACTTACTGAATAGCCCAGATAAATTCCTTTCCCTCCCTCCCTCCTTCCCTTCCTCCCACCCTTCCTCTCTCCCTCCCTCCTTCCCTCTATCTTTCCCTTTCTTCCTCCTTCTCTCTGTCTATATCTAGCTCTGTCTTTCTGTCTCTCTGTTTCTCCCTTTCTTCCTCTCTCCCTCGTTCCTCCATCCCTCCCTCCCTTTCTTTCTCCCTCTCTCTGTCTTTATCTATCTCTGTCTCTCTGTTTCTTTCTCTCTCCCTCCCTCTCTGCCCTCTGTCTCTCCCAGTCCCTTCCTCCATCCTTTCCTCCCTTCCTCCCACCGCTCTCTCTGGTGAGACAAAGTCTTATTCCTGCCATGCTGGCCTAACTCATTGCATAACCAAGGATGGCTTTGGCCTTCTGACCTTTCTGTCTTCACTGCCTCAGGGAGTCTTTGGGAAAGAAAGATTCCTAACTGGGAGTGTGAACATGTGTGTGGTGTAAGTGCCCAAGTGCATGTATGCATGTGTACTCATGTGTATGGACACAAGATCAACCTCAGATATTTTAGTTACTCAGGAGCTACCGACTTTGTTTTTTGAGTTAGAGTCTCTCAACTGGATGTAGGACTCATGCATTTGTCTAAACTGGTCCAGAAAGCTCCAGGAATCCTCCTGTTTCTGCATTGCAAGCACTGGCTTGTCTACAGGCATGTATTACCCTGCCTACATTTTATGTCAGTATGGGGATTAAAATCAGGACCTTCTGCATATATGGTTAGCACTTTACTGTGAGATGTCTTCCCAGACCCAAAAAGATGGATTCTTAGGAAAAAATTTAAGTCTAGCCCTTTTTGGTGTGTTTAGAGTTCTATACAATGTTGATTTCCAGGGGAGTATAAATGTATAAGGTAGAGCTGATAACAGGGAAAGAGGTTTAAACATTTATTATTCAAAATGTAATTCAAGGGCTGGAGAGATGGCTCAGCGGTTAAGAGCACTGACTGCTCTTCCAGAGGTCCTGAGTTCAATTCCCAGTGACCATATGGTGGCTCACAGCCATCTGTAATGGAATCTGATGCCCTCTTTTGGTGTGTCTGAAGACAGCTACAGTGTGCTCATATACGTAAAATAAATAAATCCGTAAAACAACAACAGCAACAAGAAAGAACACTGAGTAAGAGAGAAGTTGATTGCTGAGAGTAGGTTATTGCTGTGGCAATCTTGACCATTCTGCTGGAGGAATATGGAAGATTTTGAACTTTGGGTTAGAAAGCTAGTTGGGCGCTTTAGGCAGGGCTTATGGACCATCCTAATAAAAGCATGGCTGACGGTTGTGGTGGGCTCCATGGAATATGGAGGCCTAAACAGTTTTCAGAGGAGAAGAATATCAGTAAGTGGCCTAAAGACCATTCTTATAATATTTTGACAAAGACTGTGTCTGCTTCCTGTTTTTGTCCAAAAAAAAAAAAAAAAAAAAAAATTCTGCCTGGGGCTAAATTGAAGAATTTGTAGATTAATGGTATTGACAGGGGAGACGTCATGACAGCCTAATCTTGACTCTGTTGTGTGGTTATTACTGAGCAGTCTTATGCAGATCTATAATGAAAAAAAGCAAGGTGAGCATGGAAAAAAATGCAAAATGTGCAGTTTGAGGGGAAAAAGAGCATCAAAAAGTATAATAAAGCTAAGGCCAGTGCTCACAGAGATAAGTTTGAGGAAAAGCCTGATGCTAATTGTAATAAAGGAGGTGTTGGCATAACAACATGACCCTCCACAGCCAAGCTTCTAACTTGTGGAAAGGAATTAAGAAAAAGCTCAATTAGTGAAGGAAACTAACAACATAAAGTTGATGCAGATATAATTGGAAGACAGAGCCAAGTTCTAGGTCCAGCAAACATCAGGACTTGGCAGCTTCAGCCACTTGTCTCTACTGTTAGAGTTGAAGGAACAAGGAAAGAATTGTTGAATCCTTAACTACCTTCTGTAGCTAAGGAAAGCCACTGAGGCTGGCTGTGTATCAGGGGTGACCTTGCATGGCACCCCAGAGAGGCCATTGTGTGAAGCTGTGAACATGAAGCCTGGGTTGCCTTGGAGACCCTAAGATGTTGGAGATGCCAGAGCTGTGGTACATTTGGCGAGTAGAGCTTCCGACTGGGTGTGGAACCAGCACAAGAGTGAGAAGCGTGCTGTAGTCAACAAAGCTGACAGGAGTTGGAGATCTGACGAGCCCTTTGACATCAGACATGAAGGTGCAGAATTTAGAGTTTACCTGGCTGGTTTTTCAGTCTTGCTTTCGGTTCTGCCCTTTCCTTCCTTTTGGGATGGAAATGTATATTCTGTGCTATTGCATGATGGAAATATGTAACCTGTTGTTTTGTTTTGTCTTGTTTTATGAGACTTACAGTTAAGAGATTGCCTTGGGATTCAAAAGAGACTTTCAACTCTGAACTTTTCAACAGTGGGACTGTGGTAGACTATGGGAACTTTCAAAGTTGGGCTGAATACATTTTGTATTATGGTATGGCAATAAGCCAAAATGGGGGCCAGGAAATGGAATGTGGTGGTGTGAATAAGAATGGCCCCTATAGGCTCATGTATTTGAATCATACGTCATCAGAGAGTGGCACTACTTGATAAGTATTAGAAGAAACTGGCTTTTTGAAGTAGACATGACTTTGTAGGAGAACGTTTGCCCCTAGGAGTTTGTGGTTTCAAAAGCCCAAGTCAGCACTGAGGAATTGCATGTAGAGCTCTCAGCTTCTCCAGCACCATGTTTACTTGGGGTCACCATGTTCCCGGCCACTATGATAATAGACTAAGCCTCTGAAACAATGAACCAGCCTTCGATTAAACGCTTTGTATTCTAAGAGTAAACGTGGACACGGTGTCTCTTCAAAGCAATAGAACATTGACTAAGACACCTTTCCAACCCCAAACCACAATCTGCATTTTCCCACATTCTCCGTGTGATTGTAGGCACCTTAACATCTGAGATGACTGACTGAAAGAAAACCCCCAGCAGCAGTCCCCAGAGGTGGTGACGTGAACACATCAGAGGCAGATTCTTGGCACAGCCCTGCAGAAGACTGAAAATTCCAGAAGGATTTAGCAATGATTCTGTAGTTCCAATACAAAGCATCATTGTAGAAGCTACTGGCTACCTCATTTGCAAATTCTGGGCAAATCAATAGTCCAATTAGACTCTGCCAAGTCTGCCAAGTCTGAGCAATGTGTGAAAGGGCAGTGGAGGAAAAGAAAAGGGAGAGACTGTAATATTTTCTTGTTAGTTCTAAAGCAACTCATAGGCATTGTGGAATTTCTAGACTTTAAGCAACTGTGAAGTATGAAGCTTGACAGCCGAACTGCTTCCTCTAAGACTGAACTAAGCACACAAAAGTGGTTCAGGCTGCAACCTGGATCCAAATTGGCCCATGGAGCCAAGCACTTACTCGCTGTGCAATCTCAAGACGATTATTTAATTCCACTGTGCCTCAGTTCTCTGAGCTATGAAGAAGAGGTAACAGCTGAGTCGTTAGGACATTTCAAGTTGAAATGTATAAAGTTATTTTAAACTCTGGTCAGGGGTTGGTTGTTATTCTAGTAATTGAATGATTTTTCACATTGAAACCATTGATCCATGTGGTATTTCAAAGCAAGAATGGCGGCAAGGGGTTAAGAATTCATTCATCTTTTAGTTCAATGATTAGTCAGTTCTACCAGCAACATTATTTGCTAATCTTCCCACATGTGTAGTAGATTGAATTATGTCATTCCCCAAAAATATGCTGGCCCATGTCCTGGGGATTTCTGTTGCTATGACAAATTATCTTGACAAAAAACCAATTTAGGGAAGGAAGGGTTTACTTTGGCTCACAATTTCATGTGAGAGTCTATTATCATAGGGAAGTCAAGGCAGCAAGCTTAGACTTAAAATAGCTGGTGACATGACATCCTCCTCAGGAGCGGAAAATGAATGTGTGCACACTTTGTCTCAGCTCACTGTCTATACTCTTGCACAGTTCAGAACTAAACCCAGGGAATGGTGCCTCCCACAGTGGGCTAGGTCTTCTTACATCGAGTCATGTAATCAAGTCAGTCCCCAACAGATGTACCCACAGGCCAATCTCATCTACATACTCCTCATTGGGGATCTATTCTTAGGTGATTCTGGACTGCGCCAAGTTGACAGGTTGAAATGAACCATTCTAAAGTCCCAATCTCCAGTATTTTGGACTGTAGCATTGCTTAGAAATCGGGTTGTTAAATAATTGACTTGCTAAGCTGAAGCCATACAGTGTTAGCATTTGGCCCTGGTTCAACACTAAACTGCTCTCTTTACTAAAGAAAAATACAGCGACACACAGGGAAGACAGTGATGGTAGAGACAGAGGCAGGCACAGGAGTGATTCTGCCACAAGGTACAAAGAACCCGGAACCCCCAGAAACTATCTCTCTTCAACTGATGGAAGCTTGTAAAAATTGCTGAGATGCAGTTGATAGTTTATAGGTTCCAACCACAGATAAAACTGAAGGCTTTGGTGGAAAATGAATTCTCAGTACACTGGCTAGGGACATTTTAATGACTGTTGGTGAAGGTGAATAGGGAAAGTCAATGCCAAGTTCTCTTTCCCATGAATAAAACAAACCAGAGTGAAAAAAAAAAAAAAAGAGTGACAATCTAGGAAGTAGAAGGCCTGGGGGAGGGGCAAAGACAGCACTTTGGGGCATAGCATGTGACCTTCTCTGTGGGATAAACAGGGATGCATTTCATAGTGGCTAAGCACCAGGAAATATGCTTTTAATTATCACTTAAGATGTAACCTGTCAGAAGTATTCTTATCCCTTATATGTAATGAGAATTGATTTTGGATTCTATTACCCAGGAAGCTAAGGATAATGGGAAGTTCTGGGTCTTTTCTGACCCATGACACATCTCCATGCTGACCTTAACAGTCACCAGACATCCCCTCTGGATCCAACTTAGGCAGAAGCCCACTCAGCCTGAAAGTGACTTGCAATGAATGACTGAGAGTCGATAAAGCCAGGCACAACTCAGGAGTCTCATTGCAAAGAGAGGAACCTCCAGGGAAAGCTCCGGAGGTGTTGAATTTCCACTGAGGTCCACAGGCTGGTCTTGTCAATCCAGGGGTAAAGTGCAGAAGTGAGGTGTTGGGGGAATTGTATAAACAATCAATGCCAAACTGACCTTCTGGGG
This sequence comes from Micromys minutus, assembly GCF_963924665.1. NCBI lineage: Eukaryota > Metazoa > Chordata > Mammalia > Rodentia > Muridae > Micromys > Micromys minutus. The sequence goes on along the minus strand of NC_137975.1, from coordinate 56,284,642 downwards.
TGTGTATGTGTGTGTGTGTGTGTGTGTGTGTGTGTGTGTGTGTTTGTGCTTACATTCTTTCATGGGGCCTTGAGCACTCTAGGGTGGCCTGTCTTTGACCTCTAGTCTGAACTCTTTTCGTTGTGCGCTACTGTCTTGTTAAATCGCTAACCTTAAGCTTTAGGTCTTTCTGCCTTGGCTTCCTAAGTAGCTAGGGTTACAAGTGTGTGTTCCTTCACTTGTCTGAAATGGTAGGCAGTTTCCGAAGAGCAGGCTGGGGTGGCTGTGCAGCAGATGCCACAGGCAAGGAAAACATGTCTGATTATTCAAGCATGTTCCAAATTTGTGACTTCTGCTTTTTTCTTTTGTTTTTCCTGGTAGAAAGTAATACTGCTTTGGTAATTATCTGTCTAATATTTTCCTTGAGGGTGGCCTAACTAAATTTTAAGGTTCATTTTGTAAAGGTGATTTAAATGGTGACACCGAGAAGGTCCATTTTACTGGTCTCCGAAGATACAGCATGGTTCAGCTGCAGATGAATGTTGCGGAGAGCTTATGGTTTTATTGTTTGGAGTCTATAGATCATAAAGGTTTGAGAGGTATTCAGCCATAGAAAAGTGACCTGGGCTTTCTCTTTTGTCTTGTTGGATTTTCAAAGGTTGGAACAAGTTCCATAGAGGACTTTTTTCTTTATTTATTTACATTCTTTAATTTATTATTATTATTATTATTATTATTATTATTTTACATATTTACTCTACATCTTGCTCACTGCTCTTCTCCCCATCACCCCAACTCAATCTCTCTCTTCATTCCTCCCTCCCCTTCTCCTCTGAGCAGATGAGGCTCCCCTCTGGGTATCCCTTCTACTCTGAAACATCTAGTCTCTTTGAGGCTAAGTGCATCCTTTCCCACTGAAGCCAGACAGGGGCACCCAGATAAAAGAACATATCCCACGTACAAGCAACAGCTTTTGGGACAACCCCAGCTGTTGGGGACCCACATGAAGGTCAAGCTGCACATCTTCTACATATGTGCGGGGAAGGTCTAGGTCCAGCCTGTGTGTGTTCTTTAGTTGGTGGCTCAGGTCCTGAGAGCCCTAAGGGTCCAGGTTTGTTGATTCTGTTGGTCTTTCTGCAGAGTTTCTATCTCCCACAGGACTCTGCAATTGTTCCTCCTATTTTTCCAAAAGAGTTCCCAAGCTCCTTCCACTGTTTGCCTGTGGGTCTTTGTATCTGTCTGAGTCAGCCGCTGGGTGGAGCCTCTCAGAGGACAGCCATGCTAGGCTTCTGTCTGCAAGCATTACAGATCATCATTAATAGTGGCTGGAATTGATGCTTGCCCGTTATAACATGAACTGATTTGTGCATTACTTTTCTTTCCAGTCAATATATACAAACCTTTTCCCAGGCCTTGAAATATTCTCTAATACTAAAGCCTATCATATAAATAACACCATCATTGGTGCTACTAATCACTTTTTGTTAAGATTTTGTTAAGTACCTGAGCTATCTCTAGTCTGGCCACAGCATTGTACATGAGCTTTTGGCCCACATCCTGATAACATTTACCAACCACTTTCCTTGAAGTAGGATATAAGCATGTCGAAGAGGACAGCTAGTGACAAGTTGCTCTTCAGACAGGTGGCAACAATTTTCCTTTGCATCATTAGGATATCAGAGTATCCATTCTTCTGAGTAGGGTTACACTTTCACTAGTGGTTGCTAAAGAGCAGTGTAAGTAGAGACTTAGTAGTGATGAGGACAGGAGAACTGACCAATGTGTGCAGACTCTAAACTTATGAAGACTAGGAGCCAAAAGTTCTGAGTTCAAGTCCTTTACCAACAAGTTACATGATCAGCTTCAGCGTGTGTAGGTATAAGCATGTGCGCACATATGTGTGTGTGTGTGTGTGTGTGTGTGTGTGTGTATGCTAAAGGCTGATTTCAGGTGTCTTCCACAGTTGTTTATTTTTTAATTATTATTTTATGTGTATGGGCTTTTTGCCTGTACATACATATGTGCTCTATGTGCGTGCACAGGTCAGATCCCCTGCAACTGGAGTCACAGGTGGTTATAAACCACCATCTTTTCTACTTTTATAGTACTAGATTTGCTTTTATTACACATGCGCATTGATGTGTGGGATGGGGCATGTAAGTTGTGATGATTTATATATACTTGGCCCAGGGAGTAACACTGTTAGTAGGTGTGGCCTTCTTGGAGTAGGTGTGTCACTGTGGGCCTGGGCTTTAAGACCCTCATTATAGCTGCTTGGAAGCCAGTCTTCTTTCTGCCTTCAGATGTAGAACTCTCAGCTCCTCCTGCACCATGCCTGTCTGGACACTGCCATGCTCCTGCCTTGATGATAATGAACTGAACTTCTGAAGTCTAAGCCAGTCCCAATGAAATGTTGTCCTTTCAAGAGTTGCCTTGGTCATGGTGTCTGTTTCTGGTAGTAAGACACATGTGGAAGTCAGAAGACAACTTAGTGGGGTCATCCTTCCTCAAGTTCAGGTTCAGACTAACAGGGCAGGTGCCTTTGCCCACTGAGCCATCTTCCTTGGCCCTCTACTTTTATTTATTGAAACAGGGTCTCTTACCAACCCAGGAGCTTATTCATTTGCCCAGTCTAGTTAGCCAGTTAGCCTAGGACATCTCCTTTTCAGGCTTCCTAGCACTGTGATGGCGGGTTAGCCACCACACCCACCCAGCTTTAATTTATATACATACATACCTGGATATATGTAATTTTATATATTTTATAACTTGTATGTGCACATATAATTTTATGTGCACGGGTGTTTTTATTCATGTATGTATGTGTATCATGCGTATGCCCTGCTGCCCATGAAGAGCCAAAGTTGTCTGATACTCTGGAACTTGAGTACAGATGGTTGTAAGCCGTCCTGTGTGTTCTGGGAATGGAACCTAGATCCTTTGCAAGAGCAGGCAGTGTTCTTAACTCCTCAGCCAGTCTATGCATCAGCACCCACCCACATCTCCACGGGTCCTGGGATCAGAACTCGCGTCCTCACAAATTACACACCAACTCCTGTGTCTACACAGCCATCTCCTCAGGCTCTTCAGCTCCCTCTTTCAAAGGGTGAGGTAATGGAAGATATCTTTTCTCTTGAGGCTAAACTTCCAGCTTCTCGGAAGTGACTGTGTATGGGAGCTGCTGCCCCCTTAGCTGGCATCATGACACTCATTCTCAGCGTCTTGGTCATAACACGTTCTTCTGGGTTACTGGAGAATGCATTTCTCCCCTCTAAGCTGATGGGGTGCTGCCTTGGCATCAATAACCAACTTCAGTTGGTTCATAAAACATTTTTTTTACTACACTATTACTCCCTCTATAGTGGGCAAGACCTGGTGGGCCTTGTGGTATGGGATGGGCCTTGTGGTATGCTGCTAGCTGAAGAAATTCTACCTTTGGTGGCCACAACATCCCAAATCTTTGAGCTCCTAGTTGGATGTTTGTGTGTATGACTGGTCACATAGAAAGCTCTGGCTTGACTGCTTTATGAATTTTCTAAGTTCAGAAGAGAGAGCAAGTCACATGCTCGAAAGAATAGTTAATCAGGAGCTCTCTGCTTTACACAGGATGAACAAGATTTCCTAAATGTGTCAGTTTCGAGGACAAAGCTGAGATCAATAAGACAGGTAAGATGGAGCCCCAGGTTAGGCACGAGAAGTGGGGTACAGTTCTCCTGGTTATGTGCCCCCCCCCCCGTTCATTCCCCACACTCTGCAGTTAGAGTGTATTCTATGCACTGCTTTATTTTCAGCTGATCAGCAGACAGAGTTTTCTCAGGTCGTTACTGGATCCGAGTTTCTGCTGATGACAAGCAGTATCCTTTGGGACAATGTGGCAGGATAGAATGTCTTCTTCAGAACTGTGTGACAGAGACATATTCATTCCCATCCCCTCGGGGGCACATTTGAACTCTTTCTGGCATATGGTCCAGGTAGTCACACTCTTCACACTCACCAGAGCAGAAAGATGAGAACACAGTGTGTTTCCCCCCTGTGTACTCACAATGCACACTGTCGTGCCTCCCACGCCTCAACTTCCCAAGAGGCAAGATCAGGACAACAGAAGCCAAGTCAACAACAATAACAAGAGTAGTAATGATAATAAAGGCTAACCAGGAATGAGTTGATCATTCCTGGGCTTTAGCCAAGACTTTCAGAAATGTAGACTATGACCAGTACATTAATTACCCACAAACCTCAAATGACACATTGCTGTGTTGTGCATTCGGCTGCCCTGAATGGAAATTATGTAGGCCGAACATATGCTGATCGGTGGCCATCGTTTTCTTTTCTCTTCAGTACTTGATATGTATCAGGCTCTCCCCTTAGCACACTGATTGTAATCCACAACTGAGGCACAATTATCACCTTGTCTACTTTACACCTGAAGACGTTTCCATATGTTAGGTGAATTTCCTGGGTTGGACACTCCCCAGGTAGGAATAAGAAACGGGTTGCTTATTTCGCATTGAGACATAATTTCCTTCTCATTTATGTGGGTTGTGAGGGACAGGCTCCAGCTTACTTTGATAAACAGAAAATCCAGTAATATTGTTCTATTATGACCCAAATCTCTGCCTCACTTAATTTAGGCTAAATGCCCTGAGTCTCACCTCCTTTTATGCACTTACTGGACATCAGGATCAGAACCCAGGGACCTACAAGGCAAGCCACTGTGTTATAATTCTAGGCCCGAATTTTATTTCCAAACACTTTTGTAGCTGCTTATTAAGTATATGTATTCCCACTGTTAGGCAAGGTGTTTTGTTTCTCATAGATTATCAGGAAATAGATCTCTACTGAAAGTTTTTTCCCCTCCACTCCCCATGAAAGTACCTAAAAGAGATAAAAATAAATCCTCACAAAAGAAGCAAATTCTTTATAATCGTCTGTATTTTCGAGGCATTATTTTTTTAAACAATGGGTATGTATTGTTTGGTCATCAGAGACAAACTTCACTTTGTCGGTAACTGAAAACGGAAGACTATCAGCCTGACTCGGAATGGAAGCAGAGCATCTCGGAGCACACTCTCCGATTCCATTTCTCAGGTGCCCGTTTCAGCCGGCGCTCTGAGGTCGCCAACACTGCCTCGGTGTCTCCCAAACATGAACAAAGCTCTATCTCACACACATTATCGTCTGCCGGTTACGCGTGGGAACAGAGCCCTGCTAGGTTAGGACTCAAAATATCAGAATGAAAGCAGGAGAGAGCTGTAGTCTGACCTTAGGAGTAGCTTTGAGGGTAGAAGCGTGTATGAATTTCGTTTCACTATCCAAATGGACTTGAAAATCTAGCTTTCAGAAAAGGGAAAAGGGAAGAAGGGAAGGGGAGGACAGAGGGAAGGGGAGAGAAGAAAACAAAAGGTAAAGGATAAAGAAAAGGAAGAGGAGGGAAGATAGAAAATTGGTTGAAACACTTATATGAATGCTACTCCAGTTTGATGATTTTGAATTATAAGGTGTTTTCTATCCATGGTCAGACATCACTATGCGTAAAGTCAGTCACAAGGTTCTGAGGTTCCCCACACTCAAACGATGGTCCCAGAGACACGGTGTCATGTTCACATCAACAGCACAGACCAGTGAGAAGTGTGCCAGCCCTGTGTCAGTGTTTTCAGACTGTAGCAGGTATGTGGAAGTGTGAGACACAATGGACCTCCCCACCAGCATTCTTCACATGTGAGGAAGCATGGGGGGAGCAGATGAAACCTGCGGGCATCTCCTAAGAGCACATCATTAGGAGAGACAAGCTGCCCTCAGAGGAACTAGACATTACTCTTTAGGATCCAAAAGGTTCTGTTAGGATCCTGTCTCATTTGGGCATTCACATTTAGTCCTGTCTTTTAAGGAACTCTATAACATCTTCTTAAAGACTTGAAGAGTCCAGGGCTTTTCTCTCACAGTTCACGACTGCTGGACCAGGTTACAAACCTGAGTCACCAACATTCCAGGAATGGGTGCAGTTCTTGGTCACATCCTGTCGTCTAGCAGGAAGAAAGAGGGTCTGGGTGCTTCTAGCAACGTCTGGCTAGGATTCCTCGGCTTGAGAAACAGCCCACAGTCAACACTATCTCCACACATTTCCTGACTGTCTTATCTTTATTTTGGTCTTGCTTAGCCCCTGAGGATTTTGTTCAGGAAGTAAAAGGCTCATGGGATTTTTATTTTAACTCGTGGTAAAATATACACAGCATAAAGTTTAGCCCTTTAACTACTTTTCCATGCAAATGTTTTCTCGTAGTTAAATTCAATCAGTAATTAATTTAACTTTTGCATGACTGTTTATAAGTGTTCATAGTGTTTACTGTGGTTATTGTTGTGACATATCTTTTCCATTCCCAAATTTTTCCTTTTTTTTAAAAACTGTGGTACTGTGGTTGGTCTAACTGCCAACTTAATATACCACATAGAGTCACCTGGGAAGAAAGCACAAAGACTTGTCTACATTGGGTTGGTCTGTGGACATGTCTATGGGGAACTGTCTTAATTTTAAGTTAATTGGTGTGGAAAGATCCAGCCCACCATGGGTCTCGAGGTGTGGGCCCTATAATGTAATAACAGTGAAGACATTTAGCTTATTCAGCTTCTCACAATCAAGCAGGCAGTCAACATTATGAACTGGGCTGGAGAGATGGCTCAGTGGTTAAGAGCACTGTCTGCTCTTCCAGAGGTCCTAAGTTCTATTCCCCACAACCACATGGTGGTTCACAACCATCTGTAATGAAATCTGATGCCCTCTTCCAGCGTCTCTGAAGAAAGCTACAGTATAATACACATATACTTAAATAAATAATTAGTTTTTAAAATATATATATAGCCAGAACAGTTACAAACCACACAACTCAAAATTTACTGTCTTAACCATTTTTAAGTGAACTTTGGAAGTGGCAAACGTGTCAACATTGTCATAAAGTGTCTTCCTAGAGTGTTGTCATCATGTAATACCGAAGCTACATCCATTAAACAACAGCTCCCTGCCCTCTCCCACAATCCCTTTCTTTGGCTGGCTGCTTTCAGTTAGCACAATGTCTTGGAGGTTCATCCATGTTTATCACCTTTCCTTTCTAGTGCTGCGTGCATGCGCCATGCTAGCACGTTTGTACATCTGCCAATCTCCTTCATGTCCCAGCTCTTAGTTGTTGGGATGGTTACGCCATGAATACACACGTACGAATATGTGGTAGTCATCAATCCACATGGAAGCACATTCACTCAACCCCAATGCAGAGGACTGAGATTAATCACCTAAGTCTGAATTCCACAGACCGAGATGACTGCTGCAATGAGCCCCCCCCCCCCAGACCATCCCAGGGGAAGGTGGGTCACTCACAAGGATGACTGGCATCTCACAGGGAAGTTTTCTTTCTGGCTAGTCTAGGCAAGTTTGGCAGGCAGAACCATCTATAGATGGCTATGATCCCAGCCACAAATGATGAAGTCTGACAAATCTCAACAGAAGTCTTGCCTTCAGGCTGTTCCTTCCAGGTCCTGTTAGGTTACTAGAGCCTGGTGGGGTGGGGCCAGCGAAGTTGCCTTCTGGCAAATGTTCTCCCACCAACCTTGATTCCCCTCACTACTCCTCAAATGCCCCCTCTTCTCTCCGGGGTGCTAAAGTTTCCGGCTATATGGGTGGGGGGTGGTAAAATGCTTCTGGGTTTATCAGAGTTCATCAGACTGTCGAACAGCAGGCGCCGGGCTGCCAGCATCCTCTCGAGTTGAATTTCAACCCGTTTTCTCTGCCTAACACCTCCCAGACCTCCCTTTCTGCCTCCACATAATAAACTCCATTCTTCACCAGCAGGCGGGCCAGTATAGCAGCCTGGGATCTACCTTGTGTAGATAGGAATTGGCTCTATTTAACCTGCTGAGTGTTTTTCCTTCCCTCCACCCCATCCCCTCCCAGTTCATTTAGCTGTAATCCTAGTAGACCCCAGCCCAAGAGGAGCAAGGAAGCATTTGCCTCTGGGAAGAATTAACCTCATAGGGCCAGGTGCTGATAGCTCAGCTCTGCTTTGCACCGGCTGTGTGGTCATGAGTGGCTTGGTAGGTGTAGCTTGCACCTTGACCTAGAAGGAGTAGACTTGCCTCCCCTGACCTCACAAGAAGCTCCTTGGAACTGAGGTGGCCTAAATGCTAAAGCACTGTGGAACAAGGTAACCAGATGATGTATATGTTTAACAGATAAACAAAACAAACAAACAAACAAAAAAAACCCCACACACAAAGCAATCATAGGTTTATGCCAAAAGGAAGTTCACTGAGAGGGATGGGCAGTTAGGAGTACAAGAGGTAGGGAGGGTCATCTGAGGATCTATGCTGGAGGGATTAGGTTTAAAACCGGACAGGGATACAAGTCTGAGATGAAGTCTGGTTGTCCCTGGAATATATTCGCAAAGAGCCGTGTCTGCTCTGGAGAGTTTCAATAGGATGCCCAATGTTAAGACATCCTTTGCCTGGGAGTCGATTTGCTATTGTTTGTATTTCAGGTCCCTTGACTTCAAATCTCCCATTGTGTGAGGTACAGAAATGTATAGGGGTGCACTGTGTGCGCTTTGTGAGGAGGCCAGAGGTTGACATCACGTGTCTTTCTCCAGCTCTCTCCACTTCACAGATTAGGTCGGTGGCTCACTAATTCAGCCACTCACCCCTGTGCCCCATCCACGATGCTGAACTCACAGTCATTTCTGCCTGGTGTTTACGTTGGATCTGGGGCCCTACACTCTGGTCCTCATTCTCTTCAGGCGCAGGCTTTATTCACTGAGCTCACTGACCATCTCCCCAGCCCTGAGCCACGATCATTTCTTTTTAGTTTTTTGGAGACAGGGTCCCTTTATGTAGTCCTGGCCGTCCTGACCACATAGAGTAGTAGATGCAGAACTCAACAAAGATCCTCCTGTCTCTGCTTCCCAAGTGCTGGGATTAAAGACCATTCACCAGACTTTCTCATTCCTTTCTTTCCAGCTACTGGGAATGTCGCTCATTTGCATATGATCTCATCCCAGGTATCTTCCTTTCTCACTGCAAACTCCTGGAGACTCGTTCACCTCTTCCAAAGGGGGTGGGGGATCCAGGGCACGGCTCACCCCACAACACAGCTGCAGAATGGCTGCCAGGCAAGGAAGGAAGCTGCCCCTGCTTCTTCTGCTCAGCCTGAGGCCCTCCCTGCCAGGCACTGCCCAGGGTCCTCATTAATCATGCGAATACCTGCATTGTCTAATCTTCTCACAGGAAGACAAGTGACATTTCCAAAGCCGCTCAATATGCAGATGAGTCTGTCTCCCAGTTTCTTCCCAGCCAGCTCTTGCTTTGCTCTCCATGGCCACCCCCTTCCCAGCTCCTGGGTGTGTTTCGTGCACTTCCTTCTCACAAGGATTTACTCCCAAGATCTGCAGGGAAAGGTGTGTCTTAGGATGCCCGAGGAGAAGGGATCTTCCAACGACCTTCCAGAAATTCTGCAGCAACTAGTCCTAGGTCTCCTGGGATCTAAGGAATTAAGTTGAGACAAATGTCGCTCAGCCACGGGTCCAGCAGAAAAACCTACGTGCCAGGCTGAGGCTTTGCTCTCTACCCAGGCTCCACAGTGCTGGTCCTCTGTAGACTCTCCTTTTCTCCCAGCAGCAAACACTTGGAAGACAGTGGCCATCCTAAAGACTCCTTGTGCTGTTAATCCACCAGACCTCATGACCTGCTGCACCAAAACCAGAGGCCACAACGGTGACCAGCTTCTGCCTCTAAGCACTTATAAAAACACACCTCCTGCCACCTCCCAGATTCTCCCGGCATCTTAATTTGCCCTGGAAACGAGAAGCCCACAGTAGTCAGACCAGCCACACCCAAGAAACTGTGTCTGAGACAAGGGCAGGTTTTCATTCTGTCTGAAAGCTTGCTTCTTCCAAGTAATTTATTTCCCCTATTTTTTTATGGCGTTTCATGAAGGATCTGTGAAGTTCCTGGGCCTTTCTCTTTTCCAAACCAGTTCAGTAAGATCTAGATCGCTAGTTGCTAACATCTGGCTGGAGACCCCTTTGCTAAGTAAGCTCTACCTCCAAACTTATGTATATTTCTATTCACAGCAGTAGCAAAATCACAGATATGAAGTAGCAGCAATACTAATCTTACGGTTGGGGGTCAGTACAACTTAAGGAACAGTACTAAAGGGTCGCAGCATTAGGAAGGTTGAGAAGCTCTGTTCTAGATGAAATAGGGTTTCTTCTTTGCCTAAGGGTATGAACAGTTCCCCACTCCCTGCCTTATTTAACCCCCTATTTATTTGAAGCTCTGTAAATCCGACTGCTGTCTGTTACCCTAACTAATTAAGTTTATCTGTGGGCTGCACAGAAAGATCGGTTTTACTGTGCTCCTGACATTCCTTTTGAATGCATGATGAGGAAACATGTCCATTTTGAGGACATTTCTGTGCTGCGCTAAATGGCTTGAACAGAATAGGAGGCTAATGTCACTGGACAAGGCACAAGCTTTTGGGTTATGTTTCCCTCAACAGCACAGTTCTCACTGTGGTGTACTGTAGTGTCCCAATTAGGCAGACAAAGAATTCAAAGAAGAAGTAATTGCTCACAAGTTCTAGAACATTCCGTTTCTAGAATATTCCTGAGCTTCAAGTTTTTTTAAAAATACATATCACTTTGTGTGTGTGTTCATTGTTGTATACATATACATATGTGTGTAGGTAGAGGTTAAAGGTCAAGCTCGGATGATTTCATCACTTCACCCACCCCTGTTTTTGGAGACAAGGTCTTGCTTTCACTCACAGTTTGCTCACTGTGCTCATCTTTTTAAAGTCGATTCTGGGGATCGAACTCGGGTCTTCATACTTACTTGCCGAACACCAACTACACCGTCTCCCTAGCTTGGCATCTCACTTCTGAATTGAGTCTTGAGCTGTTTTTGTCTGTCCATGGACAGGTTTGCTTCTCCTGTAGCTTTCCATAAGCCTACAGCATAGAAGCCAGACTATATTATTTGAGCATTTATTTATTTATGACAGTTTTACAGCTCATCTTAGCTTAGTGCCTGGAATATCACAGAAACAAGAGCAGACTTCTAGTTGGAAACCTTACCAGGATGAACAGGTATAACTCTTCTATTCAGCCCTTCATTTATACTAAACTATTTTAAATACTGTTTTTTCTGCATTGCTGTTTTTTTTTTTTAAATGATTTGTTTATTTTATGTATATGAGTACACTGTGGCTGTCTTCAACCACACCAGAAGAGGGCATCAGATCCCAACATAGATGGCTGTGAGCCACCATGTGGTTGCTGGGAATTGAACTCAGGACCTCTGGAAGAGCAGTCAGTGCTCTTAACCGCTGAGCCATCTCTCCAGCCCTCTGCATTGCTTTTGGAAGTCTGAAATAAAACGAATTTTAAAAATCATATTGAAATGTATTTATGATGAATTTTACACTCACAGTTTGATGAAGTTATTTTGCGGTCATGTCAATGAGTTTATCGAGAATGGTGTTCAACTTATATAATCGGAAATTCCCAGTAAGCTGTTGGACACTGGGTCTGCTCTCGCACAAACACAGCTGTTGTTTGGGGGAAACAATATGAGTAGGGAGAGGAGCACGGGGAGGGAGAGGAGCACGGGGAGGGAGAGGAACACAGGGAGGAAGAGTCAGCCAAAACTAGCACTTCAGGAAAAGCCTCAAGGAAATCTGATACCTGGCAAACTAATTAAAAGATTAAAATTTCAAAAATTAAAAAAAAACATAAGATAATACAATTACTTGAGAACTCAGCTCCCTATGAAATGTACCCAGCTCATGAATATGCATATCTACTTTTATTGTCTGAAAAAAAGGACAAACACTGGAGTATTTCCCTCCTTTTGGCTCAGGTTTCCAGATCCAAGGCCCCATGCAATTACAGATACTTTGAAGAAGGAAAATTTGCTGTAGTTTCCAAGTTTGAGATAAAGTCAGAACAACAACATCTGGGAACTGAGGTCTGAAGTCCACATTGCAGAGGTGAGTGAATTCTTTAGCCATCTACGAGGGGACAAAGAGCAGGCACTGGGGGGAGTAGGTTTGGGGCCTGAGGAGGAGAAACCCCAGGGCAAGTTCTCAGTCAATAGGAAGAAAGAAATCTTTCAAAGAGACTTGGAAAGATATAAGAAATACTGGTACTTAAAAGAAGGGGGGACCCTGTATCACTGAAGAAAAAAAAAAAGGCTAGCTACACCACAGCTACTAGAGTTAGACACAGGGAAGAAACTGTGGTGTCAGAGATTTGAATCCATTGAGTTATGCAAAGAACAGGCTAGGAGGTGGGGAAGGAGGGAGGAAGATTCAAGCACACCCCCCAGCAATTCTGAGGCTGAAGTGTAAGGAAGGAGACAAGTGGCAGGGACAAGAGTCTCGGGTCCTCACACAATTTCATGGCAGGCATGTGGATCTTCGATGGGAAAATCTAAAACCTCAGCGCCCTCACATAGAAGATCCAGCGAATGTTTTAGATTCTGAAAAGTTCTGAAGTCTGAGACTTGTACACGAAGAGACAACCCATCTGTGTTTGAAATCAAGGGGCAGCGCTTGGTACGGTTCACCAGTCTAGAAGGGGAAACTGAGTCAACCCCTCAAAGGAAGAGAGGAAGGAAGGGACCAGAGGAAGGCAAACAGTCACACATGGAAGCTGGAGGGTTGGGGCCAGATGACACAAACAAGAGGGGCTGCTTCTTCAGTTGCCTCAGAAAAGTCCAAGTAGGGTTGCTGTGGAGAGTTACAATTGTACAGCCTGCTGGAAAACAGGAGCATTTAAGACAGTGGACTAGATGAAGTTGGACCAAATACTGTCAGAATAAACCTTTCATTGTCAGAATAGATGTATCATTGACGACTGCGACTCCTCGGTGTCATCTGAATCCCAGGAACAGCAGACAGTGTGATGTGAACATGGGTTGTGATCCGTCCAACACAGGGTCAGAGAACCCAGGATTCCAGTAAGTGTTCTCTATCATAAATCTCCCCTCTGTAAACCGATTGTTTTGTGTGGACAATGACCTTAATTGTCTAACACTATAGAAAGCACACCTCACCTGGTTTATGCCACTCTTCCTTGCAACTTAATTGTCTGTTCCTTGGGACCATTTCCTGGCAGGCCTCTGATCCTTCTCTTTCAGCTGCCCCTCCTCTGTGTTCAGACAGCAGCCTTCAGCAAGGTTTTCATCTGTTACGGTTTCTACTGTCCTTGCACCTTAGCACTCTGTGTATGTCCTGTTCTCTGAGCTGTGAGCTCTGCGGAGCCAGGAACCTGGTTCTCTGGTGACTCCTCAAGCCTAGCACAGTGGGACTCTAAATGTGTCAGGGACGAAAATCAAAAGACTCTTCCATTTACCACTGAGCAGCTTGGGAAGGCTCTTCCCTTGAAGGCAGAAGATGAGATCAGTGGTAGAGGATTTGCCTAATCCATGCAGCACCCTGAGATTGAGCCTCAGCAATGGGAGGAGTCAGGGAAAGGAAACCTAAGGCAAAAGACAAAGATGGGGGCCAGGGAGATGACTAGGAAGGGATTTGATCCCCAGAACACGTGTAACATCGCCAAATGCAAAGGTACGCGCTGGTAATCCCGGCACTCCTACTGTGAGGTAGACAGGATGTGGAGGCAGGAGAATCTGCCTGAAGCTCTCCAGCCTGCTAGCCTGGAGAACAGAGCAGACACAGAGATGCTGCCTCAGAAATGAAGTGGAAGGAGAGAGCTGACCGAGAAAGTGTTCTGCTGATCTCCTTGCGAACAGCTCATGTGGGTTAAGGTTTTTGTTTGTTGGTTGGTTGGTTTTTGTTGTTGTTGTTTGTCTCATTTGTTTAATGGTTTGGTAGCTCGACACAAATTGGTAGAGTTATCTGGGAAGAAAGAATGTCAATTTTAATAACTGCCTCCACCAGATTAGCCTGTAAGTGTGTCTGGTGGGATGGGCTTTTCTCCACCATGATGATGGGGAAAGGTCTAACCCCACTGTAGGTGATTTCACAACTGGGCAAGGTGGTCATGAGTTTGAATAAAGTTCAAGGTGAGCAAGCATTGGCAAGCAAGCCAGTGTGCAACATTCCTCTCCGCAGCTTCGACTTCAGTTCTTGCCTCCTGGTTCCTGTTTCTACCCCATGTCCTTTCACGGTTTACTGTCAGCTATAATGGGAAGTGAACCCTTTCATCCCCAAGTTGTTTTACCTCATATTGTTTATCACAGTGGGAGGAAGCAAGCTAGGACATCACAGTACACATGCACCATACATACATGCATGTGTGTATGTGCAGGAACACACAGATGTGGGTATGTATGTGTATGTGTATGTGTACACACACAGACACACATTTTGTTTTTTAAGATGAGGTACTGAGGATCTCTGATGCTATCTAACCCAGTTCCTTTATTTTATAGCCACAAAAGTTGAAGCCCCAAGAAGACAACTTAATATGGGTTCCTTGTTTTCTACTGTTTGCCACAGCAGGTGGGTGATGGCCCTCTTATGTTCTGTGCTGGTTTTCACCCTAAGCAAGCATTGCCTTATTTAGAATTTTACACAGCTCAATGAGGTCTAAGTCAGACTGGACAGGACCACTGAGAACTGGAGGCAGAAGTGCCGGAGACAGAAGTACCCTGAGCAAAAGAACTCGGGGAAAATTATTTTGGCTTGTAGTTTCAGAAGGGAGAGGGTCCGTCATGGTGGGGAAGACTTGACACCAGGCCAAGAAGGTGTGGTGGCAGATCACACCAAATCTAACCCAGGAAGCAGGGACACAGCAAGAGGGGCTGAGCTATAAAACCTCAAAGCCTGCCTCAATGGAGGTAATTCCAGCAAGCTCTACCTCCTAAAGATTGTATGACCTTCCCAAACAGTGACACCATCTGAGGACTGCATGTTCGAGTGTGTGAGCCACTGCGGGAGGGGGATACTTCAGATCATACAGTGTCCTCGGAAAGAAATGAGCTGCTTGGAGGAAACATCGAGCCAGATGAGGGGTGAAGTGCGGATGACTTCCTGACCTGATAAGGTGATGGAAGTCCAGGGTATCAGAGCTCCCAGAAGCGAATGCACTGAGAAACTAGAGCCTGTCCTGTGTTTGACAGATGTGTCCAGACACAGGGGAGGATTGGAGAAGTGACCCAAGCAGTTAAGAGCATTCATTGTTCTTCCAGAGGACTCAGATTCAGTTCCCAGCACCCAAATTGGTCTGCTCCCAACTTTCTGGACTCCAGCTCCACATAACCCAGTACTCTCTTCTGGCCTCTCTTATCATCTGTGCATCACGTGTGTTCATGTGCACAGAGACACACATGTGCATGAATAAAAATATAATAGGCATAAAGGGGTATCTCCTATAAATTTTCCATTTTTCACATTACCTTTCCACAATATCTTCAGCGCACTGACTTATTGTATACAGTTGCATAGCCCTTAATGATGAGATGCATCCTGAGAAATGTCCTGGAAGGTAAGAACTTCCTGTGCCAGCATCATAGAACATACAGACACAAATCTAGACGGTATAGTTTATTATACACCAACACTACATGGAATATCCTTTTGCTTCTAGAATATAGAAATACACAGTGTAACTATGAATTCTTTAACCAGCTATAACTCAATGGTAAATATTTGTGCACATGTACAGATCTAGACATTAAAATAGAGCAACAATACTGGGCCACAGAATTTTCAATTCTGTCATAACCACACAGGGCCGCTGCCGTATCAGTCAGTGACGGACATCACCAAGACAAAAATACGTTCAGGACTGAAACGCAGAAATTTCTGAAAACAAGTATTGTGGTTAGAATGATCAAGTTTTATTCTCAGTAGCCTTGATTTCAGCTTCCCCTAAAAAATAAACACACTGTGCTGTTTGTTTTTAGACATCATTTTTTTTTAACAAACTTTAAAGAAACAAAGTCTTTTGGGATGTGAACAGTCCATGCCTACTTATTTGAAACAGGCTAAAATAAATATTTAACATTGCATCTCTAACTATTTGGTTAGCTGTGTTATTGTATTTGCTGTTTATTTTAGCTGGACCATGTTCTTAGGCTTTCAGAACTCTTTCAGATTTTAACAACAGCATTGCTTTTGCATATTCTGGGTAGCCTGAATAAAGGTGAAGATTTGTGCTGTGAAGTCTTTCTTTATCTCAGTGAGCCTGGGCTGCTATATGAAGAATACGTTAAACTGGGCAGTTTAAACAAAATGCATTCACTGCTTACAGATCTGGAGACCAAGAAGATCCGGATCAAAGCACAGATCTGGTGTGTGGCTCCTGGCTTTTTCATGGGCTCTTTGTCAGTCTTACATGACAAAAAGGAGTAACTGTGTGTCTCTGATGTCGTGTGTGTGTGTGTGTGTGTGTGTGTGTGTGTGTGTGTGTGCTCATACGTGTAGGTACACATTTTTGTCCAAGCGTTCATGCACATGTGGAGGATGTGTTGGTTAAGGTTCCTCAGATGACATCCTCTTTCTCTTTTTGAGCAGATTGTCTTATTGGCCTGAGATGCACTAAATACATTAAACTGACTGGTCAGCCACCCTCACTGATCTGCCTGCCTCAGCCTCCCCAGTAGTGGGAATGGGAACATGTATCTTCCACACCTGACTCTTTTGAGTTCTGGTGACTGAACTCAGTTTCTTGGATGTGAAGGGAACCCTCTACCAGCCAGATCCCCTGTTCATTAACTAAATATTTTTGACAGTTTCACACGTGAGCCTTTTCACCCTCTCTCTCATCAGATCCCCCTTTGTAAGTGTCTGCTCATGAACACTATAAACCAATCCACAAGACCTCTGTTCTCAGGACTTGACCCTTTCTGAACTATTCCACCTTCAGGGACTATTACAGAGGAGATTTAGACTTAAGTGTGTGTATTTTGAAAGGATGCTTTTAATCCATAGCATTTATTTGCCCAAAGAACTCTGTTCTTCACCTATCTGTGAGGACATACAGTTCAGGTTATAACACACATAAACAAAAACAGACAGATTGACAGACACACACGCATGCATGCCCTTCCCCTC
Source organism: Micromys minutus (assembly GCF_963924665.1). Taxonomy (NCBI): domain Eukaryota; kingdom Metazoa; phylum Chordata; class Mammalia; order Rodentia; family Muridae; genus Micromys; species Micromys minutus. The sequence goes on along the minus strand of NC_137975.1, from coordinate 56,267,598 downwards.
GAGCGCACATGCGTGTGCGAGCGTGCGCGCGCGTGCACACACACACACACACACACACACACACTCACACACACACACAGAATCTCAACAATGCCCTCTCTGCATAGCCCTGGCTGTCCTGGAACTCACTCTGTATACCAGATTGGCCTCAGAATCAAATATCTGCCTGTCTCTGCCTCCTGAATGTTGAGCGAATATTGTCTGTGACTCTTGATAATTAAAAAAAAAAAAAAAAAACCATGGGCTGCCATCTCCAGTTTCCAGCTGTCTGCATCCTCAGGGTGGCTTCTGGGGCACAGAAGGGATGTGTCTCTACTTCATCTTTCGAAACATCCCCAGCGCCCAGCTTGAAGTTGAACGGAAGAAGATACAACAGCACACGGATGGATGGACAGGAGGCTGTCATCACTTTATATAAATTTTTAGTGAGAAATCTCTTTTAAATGACCCATTTCCATTCCTTTCTTCATTAAAAGTGGGAATGTGAGGGGAGGTACTGGAAGCCAGAGTCACAATATTGCTCAACAGTTTAGCTCACCGACTCGTTTTGATTAACTACTGCAGTAACAACTTGATCTGCCCCATGTAACGTCCACAGTTTTCTCCAGCCATGCCAATTGTCTATTTGGTAACCTCCCACCTCGTCTTTTTACAAAACGCTCGAGGAAAATAAATGCTTGGTCATGTGGCAAAAGAGTGTCAGAGATAACATGTGAACCCTTTGGGCTCAGCCCTACCCTACTCTACATCTTGTATGTGACTTAGGGTAAGAGGCTCAGCTGCCTCAGTTTCCCCATATTTAATCTACGATAACTGGGCACATGCCCAGTTAAATAAAAACTTTTCTGTTGGTGTGTGGTTGGCGGGTGCCCAAATAGGACTTTCCAGCTACATCAGATAATTTAGTGGGGGGGAGAGACAGAGGGGGGAGCGCTACATTTGTAGAATGTCTGTCTAAAGACAAAAGGGATTTCTAAGTAAAATCTCTCTGAAACTTTTAAGTTGATTTGGTTCTAGAAAGGACAGTGAATGACAGGCGTCTTGCTGGTGTCTTCCACGTGCTTCTGCTCCTAAACAACAGCAAGTAGGATCTGTTCTTGTCCTAATGATATCCCTCTGTTGATGGTGAAGACAATATCCAGAACAGCGCACTCGTATCATTGCTCTGAGTGCAACCAGTGGGCTGGGGCCCTGAGCCACCTGGCTCCAGAGCTGTCTCTCCAGCTGGGATTTATGTAATAGCAAGGTCACTGGACCACGCCCTGGGGCCAGCACTAGTTAGGCCTGGCTGAGATCCTCCTTTCCCTAGGCCTGAAAAGACGGGAACATCTGGCAGCTATACGGGTGGCTCATCTCTGCACTCCTGGCCTAGAAACGGACAGATGAGTCTGGGAACACAGGAGTCAGATAAATATCACAGATAAATAGACCAGCTGTGGCCTGGTGGGTTCACGGGACGGAGAGAGAGAAAGAGACTCAGTCCTCATGGGCTCCTGAGGCTGCCGGGTCAGACAGGAACATGTGGATGCCACTGGTGAGGCTCAAATGTTTCCCACAGGAAGGAAAACAATTTTCCTGATGCTGATTTTTCTCCAAGTGCTAAGTGGCCTTCCTGATTCACTGGAGAGGGTACCTTGCCTTGGCCCCTGATGGAAGAGATCTCGTATGGGGAAGTGTTGAGGCCTTCACTCTGGTCTACATCAAAACACTCCTGCTTCCCCCGAGCGCATTCTTTTCCCCTTTCTCTGTTGTTCAATTCCATCAGTCCCTGTTCACCTGTTTCTGAGCAGGCCACTCCCACACTAGCCCCGAGAAGGCCAAACACAGCCAAGAAGAGCACGGAGTGTAAGAATGGAGCCTCCATGTTCTCCGTTGGTCTTGTAGAAGACAGATAGGCTGCGTGGCTGAGAGTCACAATAAGGTTATATTTGCTAATCTTTAGAAGCCCCCTCTGATTGCAACCCTCTCCTTAGTAGATTCACCTCTAAGTACTGGAACTAAACCTCATGTGCTCATCTGAGATGTGGGAATCCCTTCTCAGATTTTCTTTCCTTTGGTTTATTTATTCGCAAACCCATGCATATCTCTTATGTATTGGATTACAACCTCTCCACTTCCCAAGATCTTCTTTAATGGTTTCCTTTGTCTCCCAAAGACCCCCCCCCACCCATGTCCTATCTTCATGTCTCTTTATGAGTATGTAACTTACAGCATTCAGTTAGGGTTGCTTGGTATAAATTGGGGATTATTTCCATAAGCAAGGGCAACTTAGCAGTGGCTTTGGAACTGAGGGATATGACCACCCCCTTCTCCAGCAATTGTTAACTAACTATAGCTTTTTAGGCAGGAGTGGGGCCTCATGAGCCCCCTCTCCATCCTGGGTGGCATATTAATGGATCCTGTCTTCTGCAGATAACCACTACTAGCCCATGGTGCATCAGTCATGTGTGTAGACGTGTCCACTTCCCTCTGAGGAGAGAATAGCTGATTCCTCCCACAGGTAGGCTGAGCCTCTCACTCTAGGCTGCATCTGTCTGCCATGCCCTGTTCTCATCTGAATTATTATTTCCCGGATATTTAAAGGCAAAAACAAAAAGCGTGGGAATTATGGCAAAAGCTAAGCTGCTCTGAGTAGAGGTTTATTTTTCTACTAGCTGGCTCTCCAGCACCTAAGCAAGCCAGTAAGAGAAGTCTGTGGGGAGTTTTCCTATTTATTAAAATCACTTGGTTTATTGGAATGAATTGAAAAACAGCCACCAGGAAGGCCAAGTGACCAACAAAGCCAATCAGAATGAGATTAGTATCTGGGATATTGACTGGGCAAGGTTCCACAGTGGGGGTGGGATGGGGAATATCTTCTGCTAAGGAAAGACCTAGTTGTTTAGAGAGCCAATGTGTAAACTATTTATGTGCATGATTGGTAGCTTGGCCTCCATGTAAATGACCTCGGAAGGAGAGGTTGGGAGCACCATCTGGAGAAGGCAACTGAAAAGAGATATTTCTAAGCATTAATATAGGACAAAAAATTAATATAGGTCAAACTCGGACACTTTTACAAAGAAAATAAATGCCATGGCAACCCCAGTTCCTCAGAAAGTGTTACATTACGGTAGAATAGATGGATAAGCCAGGTGCTACACGATTTTACTTAATTCCTCCTCTTGGTGCTACCATTTTTATCTAGTATAGATAGGATGAGGAAGACAGGAAGGGAAGTAGAATGTGATATTTTCATTCCAGCTTCCTGCCTTGATATTGGACCTCCACCCCATCAGGGGGCAGGCTACTGCAGCACAGCTCATAGCAAGAGCCCAGGTAGGCACATGTAACAAGAAGACTCGCATCCAGAGTAGACCCGACGTCACTTCCCTTTTAGACACTCTCCTCATGAAGGATGTCTGTCTCGGCTTTCCTGCTCAGGCCCAGTGCATTCTCTGTGTCAAAAGGATGGGATGCCAGGTAGTCTTTATAGACACCGTCAATGAGATCGGCGGCATTGTTTCGGTCAAACCAGCAGTCAACTTGCTCTTGCCCGTTGTAAATCTTCCTTTGCTTCCAGACCACTGGGACTCGGCGCCCTTTCACCTTCAGGATAGCCTCTGGCATCCCTTCTGCTGGAGGAAATGGGTGATCACTAAGATTCTCGCCGTAGTCCTTGGGAGCTCCCATGAGTTTGGCATCCTGGTTCAGAAACTGACCTGGGAGTGCAGAAAAATGATATAAGTTGAACGCAGACATCAGCTTCAATCTAATGTTGGTGGTGTCGGGGCAGGAGGGTTTGTCATGGACCACTGGTCCTAGGCTGGACCCTCCCCGGAGGCATTAATTCATTAATTCATTCATTCATTCATTCATTGTCCAGTCTATGGGAGTCCATGCACTGGACTATGTGGGGGGAGGCAAGAGATGAGATTCTTCTTATTGTCATCTGTTTGCCTCTTCTGGAAACTTCCCAGTTGCTAATGCCGAGACAGCAAATGGAGTTAGCTAGCATAATGCCCTGCTAAGTTGGGAGTACATAAGTAGGACTAGAGCTATGCCTTGCCTCTGCTCTCCTTGGTAAGAGATCCTTCCCCACCCTACCCACCCGTGTTGTGTAGGGCTAGGGAAGTGGAAGTGGTCAGCTCAGCTCACCCCGGACACTCAGCCTCCGATCCCCCAGGTCAAGCGAGGGCATTGCTCAGGCCAAGGGGACATGGATCCGCATCTGTGGGATGGAGCTTATGCTTGGCATCCAGACACAAGGAAACAGCAAGCTTAAGTGGCAGGAAATCCTGCCTTCTGGATGGAGCTCCGAAAGTGACTCAGTCTTTATTTTTGGGCGAAGGGCCCGCGTGAGATTGCACATTGGAGAGGGCCAGCCAGCATGGCTTCTCACAGCAACTCAGATGACTCCCTAGGAAAGGCATCCACCTCTCGTGCTTAGTGCTGGGCTGCCCTGGATCTGTTCCTTCTTGCAGAATGGCGAGAAACCAGCCCTTTGGATGACTTCTACTCATCTCTGAATTCTCAGAGGTCTAGTGAGAACTAGTGTATATGACCTACTCCAGAAGCAAGAATACAACTTTCAGGCCTGAGGAGATGCCTCAAAAATCAGTGAAAGCAGTTAAGGACAATACCCAGACTTGTTCTCTGACTCCCGCATGCACATGTACCCCACACATATATGAACACACATACATATACAGAAAGCAACCTAATTACTAATGATTAAGGCTGAGTGTCAGGGCTGAGCTGAGCTGACAACTTCTGCTACCCTATCCCTACTTAACGTTCAGTGGGTAGGATGAGGAAGGATCTCTAACCAAGGAGAGCAGAGGCATGGCATGACTCCGTGTCCTACCTACCTGCTACTATATCGTCCTCCCAACTCAGCAGGACATTATGCTGCCTCAGCATTACAACTGGACGGTTTCCAGAAGAGGCAGACCACAATGAGGAGAATCTCCTCCCCACATAGTCCAGTGCATGGACTCCATCACAAATTAGGCAATGTATATATGAATGCCCGTAGGGAGGGTCCAGCTTAGGTCCATCGGTCCATCAAAAAGCCCATATGAAGCTGTGCTTTCTGCATGTGAAGAGCCTGCATCCATGTCAACTGTGGATTGAAAATGTGAAGGGGGAAACATTCCCTGATACCGAACATATAAACTTCCTTCTTGTTATCCATCATTCCGGAAGCAAAGCAGTACAGCAACTAACTACACAGCACTGGCTTTGCTTTGGGCATGCTAAGTACTTATCCAGAAGTTATTTAAAACGGGGGAGACTGTGAGTAGGTTCTATGTAAATTCTGCACATTTTATTACAAGGGACTTTGAGCATCCTGAGATTGTAGTAGATCCTGAAACTTTGGCTCCAGAGGATGCTGAGGGATAACTTGACATAGAACGGCCAATACCCTCACTGCAAATTTCTGTTAAGCTCATGATATTGGCCCTGTGAGCTTCCTTTTAGGAAACTCAATCCTACCCTCTGATCACAGACTGAGCATGCAGCCACCCACCTAATAGTCCGTGGCAGTTGTCGGAAAGGCCTTTGCTGTTGGCGATGTAGAAGCCCAGATGATTTCTCTGGAAGGGTGCTGGGTTTTTGTAGAGATGAATAAGGATGACAAAGGCAATTGTGCCCTGGATGGTGACGGTGACATTGGCATTGGCAGACACCGACACCTCCAGTCCTCGACTCCCTACTGCCGTGCTCTGGTTGCAGGGGAGGACCAGCCTGTCTCCTCCATCCAGGATGACCCTGTTTGGTGTGATCTCAAGGTAAGATCTCTCTGGCCGGTTGATGAGGATGGTGATGGTTCGGAAGTATGTGCGTTGTTTCTTGTGACCATTTGGAGGTGCGGGGGCCCCAATAAGCTCTCCATTCACGGTCACACCTCAGAGACCAAGAAGAGAACAATGGTTAGAAAAGCCTATGTCTATTCTTTGGCTGAAGGCATCTGTTATGGTTTGGGCATGAACTGTCTCTTCAAAAGGCACAAGAAACAAAAAGCTAATCTCTCAGGTGTTGGTTCTATTATAAGAGGTTTTAGAAATTAGGAGGTAGGGCCCAGCTGTGTAGAGCAGCTCACTTGGAAGATGAACCCTTGGGATACCTTGTGGCAGGCAGCCTTACTGATTCTCTGATCCTCTACTTCCAGATGTTTGGTTTCAGACCTGGGGACAAAGGACTGAGGTGCATATTTTACATGCCAAAGTACACCTGGCCTCCAGGTTCTCCCAGCATTCCTCAGTCCCTACCTAGCACACCCTGTCCTCAACCTTGAACCTTCCATTCCAGGTGCTGAGCTAGTCTTTCCCCCAGAGGCTCCTTCTCATGAAATCCAGACATCTTGGTTTCGAGCTCTCTCTCTCTCTCTCTCTCTCTCTCTCTCTCTCTCTCTCTCTCTCTCTCTCTCTCTCTCTCTCTCTGCATACCCTTTCTCTCTCCCTCCTTTCCCCTTCCTCTCCCCACAGTGACTTCCCTGGCCTTGGTTCTAGAGGCCAGTAAACTCACCCACCCGAGAGCAACTTTCAAAGAAACCTGCCTTTAATATAGTCTAATATGGTTTTAAGTTGGCTCATTTCACCAGTGTCAGAGAAAAAAATCCTATCACCTATCACACATGAGTTGATCCCTATCTGTCCCATACCCCACCACCATGATTCTTTGCCTCACTGTGGGTCCAGAATTGACGGAGCCAAAGATTATGAACTCTGAAACCAGGAGTCAAAATAAAATCTTCTCCCTTAAGTTTTTGATGTCACACACTTTATGACTTTTACAGAACACCATAAATAGGGTCTAACAAACTTCCTTCCACCTTTTTATCTTTGTATCTATGCCCAAGATTGTTGTCTGGACTATACCTATAGGCCACTTAGTGGTTGTGGACTGAGCAAGTGAATGCATGGAGCTTCCCTCCATGTCCAAATACAGGACTAAGGAATAGGTTTGAGTCCAACTGCCACAGAAAGTGACGGATGTGTTCACTTGCTTTCTTTCCCGTGTCACTCAGGCATCTGCTGCTGTGCCATTGTGTCTAGAAGCTGGCAATGATCAGAATTTAGAGATCCTCTGATGTCACTAATCCAAATTTCAAATGGCTTTTCATTCAGAAGGCCAAATTACTTCTACCTAACATGTTTATTCTTGGATAAATCAGTTAAGATAGTAATGTGAAGTTCCTTGTCTTATAAAACTAGGAGTATGAAACCTAAGGGAATTTGGGGGCGTATCATGGAAAGAGGCTTATGTGAAAGCCATCAAGTGCCATCGAATGCAACGCCTTCTCTGTTTGCTTCATTATAAGGACAGCTGCAACTTTCCAGACATCCGAGAGAGCTGCGGGCCAGATCCCAGAGTTCAGCGATGTGCCACTTAAGAATAAGCAGACGCCATTGTATGTGAAATATGTGGAGATGCATGCTGTATGTTTTGCTTTCAGGAAAAGAGGTAACTTTCAATAATAAAGGCTGCTACATGCTTGTTTTCTTTGCTTTAGGATAACCTTCTGGAAACGTTTTAGATGTCCAAGAAGAAAAGTCTTTTTGATTCACCAAAGGTGTGAAGAGAGAAGAAATCCCAGCCTGAAAAGACACCCTGTTCTTGGGACTCAAAGCTCTAACACCTGAAAACTGATTGTATGTTTTTAGACTTGTCAATATAGAAACCACAGAAGAGCCTGGTGGTGCCAATTGTTCTTGCTATGACACATTCCTGACAGAAATAAAAGAGGAAAAATTTATTTTGGTTCACATCTTTGGAGGGATTTCAGTTTACTAGATAAAGAAGGCAGGACAGAGGCAGCTCTTTCCATGGTAGTGGAAATGTGGAACAGACAGCCTTACTGGGGGACCAGGAAGCAGATAACATTGCAGCACGGAGCCAGATAAAATACAGGTGCCCCTCCCTAGGGGGCCAATCATAGTGATTCAATTCCTTCAAGTAAGCCCTTGTGTCTTAAGAGTTCTATAGCTTCCCGAACAGTCTCATCATCTGAAGACAAAGCATTCAACACATGAACTGTAGAGGATGTTACAAATTTAAACCTTATTGGGCTTTTAAGAATGAGCATCTCCAGGAAAGCATATGGGTAGGTCACTGACTCAATGACAGATGCTTCTGTGATGGTTTGTATATGCTTGGCCCAGGGAGTGGCACAATTTGAAAGTGTGGCCCTGTTGGAGTAGGTGTGTCGCTGTGAGTGTGGGTTGTAAGACTCTCATTTTAGCTGCCTGGAAGTGAGTCTTACACTAGCAGCCTTCAGGTGAAGATGTAGAGCTCTCAGTTCTGCCTGCTTTATGCCTCCTTGGCCATGCTCCCACCTTGACGATGATAGACTGAACCTCTGAACCAGTAAGCCAGCCCCCATTAAAAGTTGTCATTTATAAGACTTGCCTTGGTCATGGTGAATGTTCATAGCAGTAAAACTCTAACTAAGACAGCTTCTCAGATTAAAATTTATTTATTTATTTATTTATTTATTTATTTGAGATTTAATTCTGAGGTTAGACAGGCCTGTGTTGTGGTGAGCCTTGTCACCTTGAAACAACCCACAATCACCTGAGAAAAGAGTCTCAAGGATGAGTCTCAACTTTTAGTTGGCCTGGGGACATGACTACAGGATGGTGTTTTAATTAAGTTTATGTTGGAAGACCTAGCCTACTGTGGGCAGCACCATTCCCTAGGCAGTGGTGGAGGGTATCCTGAACTGTATAAGAGTAGAGAAATTTCTTTCTGTTCTTGACTGTGAATATGATATGACTAACTTCTTCAAGTTCCCACCTCTTTTACTTCCTCAAAGTAATGGACCATACCCTGGAATTATGGGGTAAAATATGCCTCACTGCCCCTTCTCGCGGGATTGCTTTTGGTTAAAGTATTTTACTTTAAATAGGGCAGCCTGCAAGAAAAATATCTGATAAAGGAGATCAAGGACTATACTTCATGTAGTTACATCACAAATGCTGTCTGTGGGAGTTACCTATACTTTTCTTGCCAAGACACTTACTGTTTAGTACCTAGCAATGTTAGAAAGTGCATGCTAAAGCTGGTCCTCACAGTACTGGGCTATGTGGCTGTCCCCAAACAATGTTACCTACACGGAACTCAAAAAGTATTTTCTATGCTAATTTCTTTCACTCAGCCCCTCTTTATACAGAGTAGAGGGCAAAACTCTTTTCAAGTATATTTGTGAGCTGTGTGTTTAATGTCTGAAATATAGGTCTCCAGGGACTATGACCCCCTACCACCACAGCTTCTGAGCAGGAAGACATCATGACAATAATAATAAGATCTGATACATTTCTACCGCACTTGAGTGTTTGTACCCATGATAATTGAATCAGTTATGTGACAGCTTGTGAGACAAGGAGAGTGTTACTACAACCATCTCACAGCATGGACACTACAGATGCTATGGTGCACGTCCAAGGCCATATTGAGAATATAAAGCAAAGGGCTTGAATATGTGTCCAGAAATTTTGTGCAGTCCCTTAACCAGTCATCAGTGTCTGCTGAACATCTAGAATGCCTCCCTTATATAACTGGCCATTCATAGAATATTTCTCTTCTATAACTGGTCATTCATACAATGTCTCCCTTCTATAAGTGGCCATTCATCTTCAGCACAGAGTATGGAATGTTCATTCTCTTTACTTAGGGATCACAAGGGAAGGTAAAACTTACCAGAGTCCAGGTGATCAGAGACCAGCCGTAGGATGTCCCCGGGCTCTCCATCAATGTTAAAGCAGACAGTGAGTTTGCTCAAGGGGAAATCCACAACAAAATGAGGATCACCATCCACTACCGAGAGCAAGAGAAAAAGAAAAGAAAAAAAATGCTTATTGGCTAAATCCTTCTATGTGTTATCAGATGGATCATTTGTTTAATCATAATCATAAAGCTGCAAGAACAGTGTCCTTGATTCTAAATAAGGATCGTGAATCAGATGTGATGGTGTTTCTATCACACTTCAGACAACTAGGCTTTGAGAGGTGAAAAGATATAAAAAGAGAAGGGAGATTTTTTTAGGAATTTCCAGTGACTACTGAGTTTGACTTCCCATGTGGACGCTCATATTAATTTCTTTGTCCTTTAATTGTCTAATCAAGGAACAAAGACACAGAGCTGGAAAGATGGCTCAGTGGCTAAGAGCACTGGCTGCCTCTCCCCCCCAGGACTCAACCCCAGTTTCTAGTACCCTACTTGGTGAGAGTTTCAAACCAAGGGGAGATCCTGTCTCATATAAAATGTATAAGGTCCCTAAGACATGAAGGTTATCTTCTGACAAACCACACAATGGTACCCGCCCACATCTGAACGTGGTGAGAGGGGCGGGGGACAGGACACAACAAGAAGTCAGTCTTGACGAAAGAAGCAGTGACCATCTTTGGCACTATTATAGCTTGCCTAACTGTTGTCTGAAGTTTCTGCTGAGTTGAAAAATAGTTCCCCTCCCCCCAAATCCTCACTTAAGAGAAGTCATTCACTTGTTCCAAGAATATGTGGAGGAGCCCAGCATCCATCAGCACAGGCCAAGGCCAGAGAAAGGTTCGTTCACACTCCACAACTCACAAGCACGTAAGAACGTGCATGCCCTCCATGGGATGCTCTGTGCTCCTATCCTCAGATCTAATCATGGGGATGTCCCAGGCTTTGTAAACACACACATCTGCCTCTGCCTCATTGGCTCATCAACAGAAAGGGAAGACCGAAAACTTACAAGGGATGATGCAGACACGGGGAGAAAAGCTCCCAGATGTCCTTCCGTCGGATTCTTAGTATATTAGTCTTAGAAGACGCGGCCAGAGGGAAATTTAGTGCTTCCCTTCAAAGCCAAGGAGTCAAAAACTAACAAGAAACCAAACAAAGACCAAAAAGGCAAACCAAACCAAAAGAAGTCCTGCCAGTACAGCCAGACATCTTTATTTTTGTAACACCGTTTTTAACTTTGAGGCAGCAGATGCTGGAAGCACACTTAGCTCTATAAAACCCAGTAAAACAGTAACAGAGCACGGTGAGCCTCCACTCTCCGACTCCTCTCCTCGCACGCCTGCCAGGCTGGGTCAGCTCTGGTTTATTGTATAAACATTGGTGTTTATACAATGGCTTGTGATGGTTCTCCTGCAAATGCTCATGTTGCTGAACCACACAGAGGCATAAGGACGTGTTCTGCGAGTTCCCACTTTTACTGGCCTCGGAGAACTCACAAAATTTCTTACTCTAAAGTACCCATTTACTTACCTGATGTTTTAGAGATTTTAATTCTTGGGTCGTATGGCTTCTTGAGAGCGGGTTCTGAAAAGGACACAGAAAAGAACAGTTGAAAGATGGGTTTAAAGATGTGTGGAGAGGCACAGAGAGCAGCAGGTGGAGACGAGAAATTCGCAACAGCTTTCAGAGACATTTATAAAAACTGTGAGAATTAAAAAGCCGGAAGATTGAGCTGGAGAGATGGCTCAGTGGTTAGAGCACTGACTGCTCTTCCAGAGGTCCTGAGTTCAATTCCTAGCAACCACCTGGTAGCTCACAATCTGTAATGGGACCAGTGCCCTCTTCTGGTGTGTCTAAAGACAACGACAATGTGCTCACATACATACAATAAATAAAATCTTAAAATAGAAAAAAGCCAAAGATCACAAATTCTAGGCAAGCCCAGTGTAACCCTATATCAAATAATAGAACAAAACCAAAAGCAAGAACTAAGAAGATCCTCCAAAAATAATTCAGGGCCAGGGAGATGACTCGGCAGGTAAGGCCACTCACCTGGCCACCACGCCTGACCACCTGAGTTCAATACCTGAGCCCCACAGGGTGGAGGAAAAGCACTCCCCTCATATTCTCTGAAGTCTATTTGTATTCTGCACACTGTCCTCTCCCGACCCTCCTCCTCACAGGAACACACTCACACAATAAGTTAAATGTAATAATGTGTCATATAAATAAACTAGAACGAAGTCTCACTATCTTTGCCAGCAGATGCTTCATTTATCTGAGATGGAAAACAGCTTGTGCCTGAATCCCTCAAAATTTTCAGGACTACACACCCCATGGGCGAGGCATCTATTATTAATAGAACACTCGTCCTATGCCAAAGGACACTGATGACAAGTCTCATCCCCACTTGTAGGCAAGCGACTGCACTCTCGGGGAGGTCCCGAAGTCTGTCCTGGACTTCCTAGCTGCTCGGAAGGATCTGAACCCCACGTTCCCTCTGCCATTGTAACTGCTTGTCAGAGTTTAATGTGAGAAATAAATTAGCCAGCACATGATGATTCTAGGAGGGCCTAGTTAACTTCATGCTCCTTTCCAGAGGATGGGAATTTGACAAGAACAATAAAAATGTTACCCATTAAAAACCAGGACACTTCCCACACGTTGGTGGTACTGATGATGTGGCCCTTGGCTTTAGTTTAAATTTTTTTCCTGCCACTAAAAATTCTGTCAACTCTCATCAAAATGAATGGGGTGTAAATCACAGATTTTTAAGAGCACACATGTTTCTTTTTAAATGTATATATAAAGTCTTGCTGACTTCAGTGGGTAACATTTCTCAGCCTCTTGCCACTTTTTCTAAGCTCTTGTGAGCTACAGCTTAGAAGGAATTTAGTTACTTGAGGTAGGTAGTACTTTGTGACTGTGCCTTTCATGAAGGGTCAATGCTTGCAATATGATAATCAATCAATCAATCAATCAATCAATCAGACTTCTGCTGAGGTTCTCTTGGCCTTACAAGGAATTATCTTGCATGCAGACCACCCCGAGACTCTGTTACCTGGCTGCACACTGGTCTCTCGAAGGTTCTGCACCACTGTCGCAGGTCCTGTGGCTGCAGACATGCGGTGGGTGTCGTCCAGCCGGTTTGTGTGGAGCCCTGGCTTCTTTAGTTTCATGGCGGTGAACGGGGTGAGGAAGTGGTAGTTCAGGGCTAAAGCCTGGGCCTTCTGCCTCAGTTTCTCTTTCTCTTGCTCACTGTTGCTCTGCATCCAGGAGCTCAGCAGCTCTTTCACAGTGAGATAGCTCCAAAGACGCTCGATGTGGTTGGGGTCCTCCTCACCATCACTGACAGAGCCAGAAGTGACTGAGACATCATTCCCCATCTTCCGGGACTCCACAGGGATGTCTTTTTTCAGGATGACAAATTTCTTACTGTTGCTGGCAGTGACTTCCACATGCAGATGATCAAAGCTCTTGTCTACCATCTTTCCTGCAATCACGATCTCAGAGCCATTGAAGTAGTTGGGGAACAGGGTTTTGGTGGTATGCTCTACTACGTCAGGAGGATAATCTATGTGGATGTCGGAAAGAAGCGGGGTCCGGATCTCATCGTAGAACCTGCAGAGGTAGGACAGAGAGAATCGAGGCCTGGCTGGGCTACGGGTGGTCATGAAGGACATGGGACTCTCGGAGGGTATCACATCCTGCACTGCATTGTTGGGTATTTTAACAGCAGACGGCACAGCAGTGACCTAAGTCCCTCTAACGAGTGAACACTCACTATTTCACAAATCATCCAGGTCTGCAGAGGAAGAAAAACAGCAGCTTCCTTAGAATCAACCAAAATCTCCCACTGCCTCACCGACCCTTACTTTCTTGAAATAGTCTTTATGTGATACAACCCCAAAATTCCTCAAGACATCTGACAAATTTCCACTGGACACACCCAAGTTTCTCAAAGTTCTACTTACAACTTATTTTCTTCAAATCAACAATACGTTATGAAGGTCCTTGTGGCCGCACATTAAACTTGGGAAATCCCATCGGGACTTTAAGATAGTGCTTTTGTGTGATACAGCATTTGCTTCCGTTAGCGTTTCCTGTGGGCCTGTTACATGGCTGTTTCTGGCTAAGCAGTGGTAATGTCAACATTTCCCTTCCAAGGATCTAGAAGGTGAGGGCCATGGGGGTCTGTCTCCTTGCTTTAGGACATGTGGCTCCAGTTCCTCCAATGTTGTGAATAGGCCTGAGACGTTAACAGTACCTCTTTCATGGTCACTAGCTGACTCCCTGTGTCCGTTCACTCCTTTTAAATGATAGTTTTCTAACTGGGCATCTGTCCATCTGCCTACAAAAGGAAATCAGCAGCCTCTCTTGCAAACAGCTATGCCATGAGATCATGGTTTCACCCATGCAATGTAACTAGGACCCAGATGTACATCTTCCAAGACATGTGCTTGTAGTTTTCTTCCTGTTGGGTCTAGAAATCAGAAACAACAGTGACTCTATTTCAACACCGCAGATAAGAACAATGTTTAAGGAAGTGGAGCACAGAGCCCCACTTGGTCCCTGAATGACTATATGGGAGCAGAGACCTAACCTTTATTAACCATGAAGGAGACTTAAATAAATAAACCACTTAGTAAGCCATTACAGCTAGATATGTCTGCGGAGCACGTCAGCCTCTACTCTTATCTACTGTCGTCTCGATGTCTGTGAGGATTATAGGAGACAATGAATGTAGAAAATATGTGGCTTGGTTCGGGTTCTCTGGGAACGAACTGTATGGAGGATCTCTGGCACAATGGCAGTTTAGATAACAGGTTTCAATGCAATTGCTCTTTTTCTAGTCACCTTCTGATTAATCTCTGGTTCTGTTTCTCTCTTTGAACCACTTTTGGTTTTGGATAACTTCTATGAGGTAGGAAGCAGACCTATGCGCTCACCATCCCCAGGGAAAAATGGCAGCCAGTCCTGTGGCACCCACCTGTTTGTGTAGTTCAGAGACAGGCTTTTTGTTCATAAATCTCTTTGTGGCAACTGAAACCTAGAACAAGCACACTTTTCCTTTGAGATCAATCCCTTATTCTCACAATTTGCAGAACGAGGTACTCTGTGTGGAACCTGGGGACAGTACTTCCTCCAACAAACAGCAAAATCATCCACCCCAATCAGCACCACAGGATCTGACACAAGCTGATTCTGTCTCAGTAGACATTAAGTTCTAGATTCTTCCACTGCTTTAAAAGCTTTCATCGGTTTTAGTTGGTCATTTCACTTCAAATTACAGTGTGATCATTTTACCAGTTACTCAAAGTATCAAGATGTTGGGCAGCACCCTCTCTGACCGCCAGTATGCAATACTCATCATGTGAAATACCTACACGTTTGCCCATTAGACTGTCATCAGTTATAATCCTCATTTTGCAGAAGAGGAAACTGAGGTAGAGACAGCCTTCAAAGCCTACCTAAGGTCACATATTAAGCTCAAATCTAACTGTTTTCATAAACATGTGCATGATGGTGCACACAAGGGTCACCAAATGCTGAAGGGTTGGAGGCAGCAGGATCACAAACTCAAAGCCCACTTGGGGAAGTTAGCAAGATCCACATCTCAAACTACACTAATGAAGGGGCTGCTCACTGATGAGTGGATCGTCTGTTTAGTATACACAAGCCCTTGGGCTCAACTATCAGTGTTGGAAAAAGAGATAATTAAAAATAATTTTAAATTTAAGAATAAACCCCACTGCGACATTCCTCAAAGCAATAAGCTGTCTTCGTTTGCAGCAGATGAGAGACTAAGGCCCAGAAAAGGCACCCTTAGGTCTGGGATCTTCCCTCAGCCCTGGTTAGGAAAAGACAGACTACAGACCCGATGAGCTGTGCTCCGGCTTTCTCCTCCTCCTGAACATGCCTCGTGAGACCGCAGTTCTCCAGCGAGAGCTTCTCTAACAGTCTGAAGTCCACGTCATTGCCGATGCCAACGGTGAAGATGCAGATCTGACCTCCAGTGGCTTCCTTGGTATTGCTGAGAATCTTGAGGGTATTGGTCTCCCCAAAGGTGGGTTTCCCATCAGTGAGGAAGATGATGAGGGACACGCTTCGATCTTCAATGTCATTTTGGGCCACATAGTTGTTTAGCAGTTTGATGGCGCTCTGAAGGGCCCCATTGATGTCTGTGCCTGTAGGACATCAACACAGGGCAGTTCATGGCTTTATGTTCATCTTTTACCTGTGAAGTCACAGCCACAGCTGCAGCTATGGCCAATCAGAGTCTGGGCAGGACTTAGATATAGTGGCGGTGACTTTCCGGGCTATCTAGAAATCTGACAAGTGTTTGCTCAGTATATGTAAGTGATTTAAAATTATCCCACAGTAAAAACCTTCTCCTGTGACTGTGGAGGTACACACAGACACACACACACACACACACACAGAGATACATACACACAGTATGGCACACCCTTATCACTCTTACAATCCTACTTCAGGGGAGGCAAACTCAGAGAGATGTCTGAAGCTTTCTGGCCAGCCAGCCTAGCCTATTTGGTGAGTTTCAGGTCAGAGTGAGATTCTATAATAATGATGATGATGATGATGATGATAATAATAATAATAATAATAATAATAATAACAATAATAATAATAATAACAATAACAACAATAAAGATGGCCAGCATCTGAGGAATGACAACTGAGGCTGTCCTCTAACCTTCACTTGCATGATTTCTCACACATGTTCACACACACACACACACACACACACACACACACACACACCCCATAAAATAAAAATCTTCTGAAGGTGTTCAGTGATCACTCAGCTCGTAAGTTCCCATTGCCTTAGTATTAATGGCCTCTCTAATGTTTTATGAAAATACCTTTGAAAATAACAGAAAGTTGGGTGTAGAAATGTGAAGGGAGAGTCATAGAAAAAAAAAAGAGCCCAGAATGAGAAGGGGGGAGGAGGCAACGGAGGCCCTCTTGGGTGCCTTCATATGTTCCCCAGAGAAGATCCAGATGTCTAATAAGTCACCTTCATTATCTCTACTTCCTTGTCTTTGTCTCTCCAGCATCGCCTCTGCTTGTGAGAACCAATGGGAGAGAGCGTTAGCACTCAGAGCTCCTGAGGGTGGGGGCGGAAGCAGCGGGTAGCATGCTGGGTATGGATTCTAAAGGACCACAATCAATTTGCATCCCCAGACCCACAGGAAAGCCGCACATGGCTGTGTGCTTCTGTAACCCCAGCGGTGGGACCTCGGAAACAGCTGGACACCAGAACACAGTAGTTCACTAGCCAACCATGTCAGTGTACCCGGGGTTCACATTCAGTGAAAGACTGTGTCTCAGAAAGTAAGTTAGAGACTGAAAGAGGAAGGCATCTCGTAGTGACTTCTGGCTTCCATGTACACATGTATAGGAGAACACACACACACACACACACACACACACACACACACACACACACACACACACCATCCTTGCATACTCCCCTGAAAGGTGTTTATTATCAGCATCTCTGATTAATGTGATGAGTGATGTGAGCAGATGCTTAAGAACTGTTTTTTTGGTGGGTGGAGACATTGGCAGATGGTTGGCTGAGGGGGGAGGAGCCTGCTGTAGTAGTGTTTCTGGGTTGCCTAGAAACTCCATTTAACTTATCTGCCACAGCCCCACCATTAGGAGGACGGTGTTCTTACTGTAGTGTTGGACATCTGTTTCTTTTGATGACTTTTTTCTAGAGGCTTGAGATAAAACATGTACAAACCCCCCATTTTAACTTATTGGGGTTATTTTTATAATTGGCTTAAAAGAAAATAAATGCCAAAATGTTTTCACATTCTAAATACTGTTTTTAGTAAAATATATTAGTTGTTCTGGAATGGGAAAACGTACCATGTTTAAAAGAACCAAATTATGTCTCTTGTTGCTTTCTGTCCTCAAAGCAAACAGACTAGAAGCTGGACATAGTGATGCATATGTATATTCCCAGAGTTCAAGAAGCTGAGGCAGGAGAATTACTGAGAGTTTGAGGTCACCCTAGGTGATACATCGAGACTGTCTCAAAAGAGAACAACAATAAACAAAAGAAGAAAAGTCGATAATCCATGGGTTATCATGACAGATACATCCGCTCATGTCACTGAAGTGCAGAGTCCAGACAGGTACAAAAGATGCAGCTGAAGCGGAACTTAGTGTTGCTTTGAGCCGTCAACTTGCCTTCTTTTTATCATGGGTAATTTCGTGTCAGCTCTGTGTGTATGGGTGTGGACATGGACATGCAGCAAGCACCTGTATTGTCTTTAATCAGCACTCATGGTGCCAAGTCTCTTCCTCCATTCGAAAGCCAAAGAGAGCCAGGGCATAAACGTAGCTTTGCCTTTAATGCTTGCACACATACACCCAAGGCACATCAGGGCTCAGGATGGAGGCTATGCTGAGGCAGGGTATCTCCTGCATGCTCACCAGCACTGGGGCCCCTCCACAAGCAGAGTCCTCAGCAAGTGTTTAATCATTTCACCGAGAGCTCACAGGAGGCCCCAGCACCAGAACGACAACTACTCTGTTGGATGAAAGTAAACAGCATATTTGATCTTAAGATCAGACCCCTTATCTGCTCTGACCCTTCTCTCACTCCGACAGCCAGGCCACTGTCACCTTCTCATTTTATGGAGGAGGAAGGAAGCAAATGGCCAACAAAGGGTGGAGCTAGACTCAAATCCAGAAAGGCAAGCTCCAAAGCTATGTCCAGCACAGAGAAGGCAGAGCCCTCTGATGTTCTCCAGGGGCGGTCCAGGCAATGAAGGATCAAGGAAACAAAATGACTGAGAGGTAGTTTCCTGGTTAAGAGTTTTTACTGCTCTTGAAGAGGACACATGTCCGTTTCCAGCACCCTTATCAGGCAGCTCACAACTGTCCTGGGGAAGAGTGCCCTCTTCTGGCCTACAGGGGAACTTGCATACAGGTGGTACACACAAACAGGAGAGGAGGGAGGGGGAGAGGAAGTGCAGGGGAAGTGTCAGAGATGGGGAAGGGGGAGAGAGAAGGGAAGGGTGTGGAGGGGGGAAGGAGGGAAGGAGAGAGGAAGAGAGACAGAGAGACAGGGAGAGAGACAGGGAGAGAGAAATAAAGAGACAGGGTGGGGGGAAGAGAACAAATAGGGATTCATAAGTTTGGGCTCTAAATGAACATATTACATATCAGCTCTTTTCTAAAGATGTTTCTCGCTTCTGTGAGAAGCACCATTCTAATAGTAAGCAATACCACTAGCCTAAGTTTAAACCAGCAGATAGTCACCGAGCCCGCATCATGCAGTAAGCAGCACCTGGAACTTAGTGGCTACGAAAAGGAAACAATTTACTTTAATAGATAATAGCTATAATATTAAATCTAATCTTTTTACTTCCAATGTCCACTGATAAAACAGTTCTGGTAACTGGTAGAAAATGCCAGCATAAGTCAAGTCGCTGGCCATGCATGACAAGTGAAACAAAGAGTTTTGTTGGGGGGATCGGGGCTCTGTCTTGGATAGGAAATGGTGAGTATGGAGAGCTTCACAAGGGGAGATGCTGACTGGCCTGTCCGTCATAGTGTTTGCAGATATCCAGAGTAGAATTAACAGACACAAGAACTCCACGAGATCACATAGCTGCATTGGGAAAGGGTTGGGTAGCGGGGACTGGCACGAAGGCTCTTCAAGTCAAGGGCTTTGTTGTGCAAGTCTGACAACCTGAATTCAGCCCAGAGCATCCCACACTGATGCTCATCCCCCATTGCTACAGCCCAGAGCATCCCACACTGATGCTCATTCCCCATTGCTACAGCCCAGAGCATCCCACACTGATGCTCATTCCCCATTGCTGCAGCCCAGAGCATCCCACACTGATGCTCATTCCCCATTGCTACAGCCCAGAGCATCCCACACTGATGCTCATTCCCCATTGCTACAGCCCAGAGCATCCCACACTGATGCTCATTCCCCATTGCTATGTCTCAGGCAAGACCATAGCTTGTTTTACAGGGCAGTTCCACCTGCCATTGCTTGAGCACATGCTAAATTCTGGGTGGTGCACTTGGCTTCAAGTTTTCATCAAGGGAGAAATGGCTCAGCAGTTAAGAACACTTTCTGTTTTTCCCGAAGAGCCAAGTTCTGCTCCTGAGACTCATGTCAGGAGGCTCAAAACTGCCAGAAACTCCAACCCCAGTGGATCTCATGCCCTCTTCTGTTTTCCCTTGGCACCTCCCCATGGGTGACAGTAATTTATAGAAATACACACATACAAGAAAATAAAAATAAACTTCAAAATATTCCCCAACCAAAAACGATCTACCAAAACCAGCTTTCTTGTTCAGGGTCCACACTGGGGATGGATTTTCCAACGATTACTTGTCATGACTAACTTATGGTCTAGGAAGTGAGAACTTAGAAGACAAATAGGCGCCTGGGGAAATTATCGCTGCTTCTCTTGTTAGTGTCAGCTTCAACTCCGAAGGCCTTGTGTCTTTGCAGAGAATGAGGTATGGTCACCCCAAAGCTGGGTGAAAGGGCTGCCAGGAACTATTCTTACCTCCAGTGGGGGACAGGTGGTACATGTAGATCTTGCCATTCCTAATGTTGTCAGGAGTCACTGGTAGCAAGTGGTCCTTCCACATTTTAATTCGGTTGGAGAACCCAATGATATTGAAGTGATCCTGGGGTCGAAGGTCATTGAGAATTGTGACGAGGGCCTCCCTGGTCTAGGCAAAGACAAAATGCAAACTGGTCACCTCTGAGCCCATTTGTCCACACGTTCCCTGACTTAGCACTGACTGCCAGGATCAGCTTCAGGTTCATACTTAATGCCTACCATGTAAAGTGTGTGTCTGCCTGCTGGGACACGGTATTACATGTGACAGCTGAAGAGAGGACGTGAGACTCACTGCATACCAGGTCACATGCTGCTACCAACCATAGTAGATCGTCACTGCATCTTCACAACATCTTCTAAAGCTCTTAAACTAAGGTTTGATTTCTGTATATGTGTGTATGTGTGCATGGGTATGCATGTGAACTCACACCTGTCATGTCACACAAGTGGATGTCTGAGGACAGTTTGTGAATGTTTTCTCTTTCTGCCGTGAGTCTTGTGGATTGAATTCAAGTTACTAGGTTTGACAGCAAACAGTAATTCTTACCTTTCAGAGCCATCTTCCAGAGCCCAAAGACCATTTGCTTAAACTAGGATGATTTTCCATGTTGCTTTGTCCCTATCTTTTACTGAGAAGCCAGGGAGCCATGTGTCATTCCCAGAAAGGTGGGCTAAGTTCCACTATCAAAGTTTCTTCACTGCTCCTAGGAGGCCCACCATTCCTTTCTCTAAGCTGGCCCTTGACTTTTTAAAAAAAGAGTATTTATTTATTTAATGTATGTGAGTATACTGTAGCTGTCTTCAGACACACCAGAAGAGGGTATCGGATCCCATTAAAGATGGTTGTGAGCTACCATGTGATCACTGGGAATTAAGCTCAGAGCCTCTTGAAGAGCAGTCAGTGCTCTTAACCACTGCGCCATCTCTCCAGCCTGCTGGCCCTTAACCTAACATACTCCTACCATCAAGCAAATTTCAGAGTAACAACAGCTTATTTTAAGTCTTTCGCCTTAACTGATGTTAAACTTTCTGTAGGTGGGTTTAAGTCACAATCCGATTGACCAGTAACATTTGGGAAACTGCAGACACGGCTGTACTGGGGAATGAATGACTTGACCATTTAACAAATTATAAAATTAAAGATAATTAAAAACTATATTCATGGAAATTTGGGTAAAAAACGCCCCTCATAGACTCCTAGAAACTATCAGGAGGTGTGGCCTTGTTGAAGTAGGTGTGGCCTCATTGGAGGAAGTGTGTTACTGGGGGTGGGCTTTGAGTTTCAAAAGCTCAAACTAGGCCTAGTGGCTCTCTTCCTGATGCCTACAGATCAGGATGTAGATGATCAACTTCTCTCCAGCATCATGTCAGCCTGCATACCACCACACTTCTTGCCATGATGATAGTGGACTACCTCTGAACTGTAAGCCAGCCCCAATTAAACATTTTCCTTTATAAGAGTTGCCTTGGTCATGGTGTCTCTTCACAGCAACAGAACTTTGACTAAGACAGTATTATTTTTTCAAAGATTTTATTACATTTATTTGTTTGTGTGTGAGGATAAGGTGTGTGTTCTTGTGCAGTGTCATGTATGTAGGTCCAAGGATAATTTGTGAGGATAATTCTCTCCTTCTATCATGTGGGCCCCAGGCTTTGAACTCAGTTTATCAGGTTTGGTGGAAAGAGCTTTTATCCACTGAGTCATTTCTTGGGGTGCTGTTATAGGATTTTAAAATATTACAAAAATCTCTGAACCAGAGTGACATGTGCTTTAAGAAAAAGAGTCTGAAGCTGGCCATGGTGCTACACACTTGTCATCCCAGAACCCAGGGCCAGTGTCAGGACTGAGAGCAAGGTCATTTGAGCTACACGGTAAGACTTTGTTTCAGAAAGTGGAGAGAAGGTGGGTGGAAAAGAGGGAACAAATAGGAGAGAAAAGAAAGGGAGGGAAAGGGAAGGAGGAGAAAGGAGGGAAGAGGAGGGGAAGGAAGGGGAGAGGAGAGAGAGGAAGGAAGGGGGGAATTCAGAACCTGAAGGAACAGAAAAGACTGGCTAGCATAGGGACATAAAGTGAACATAGTAAGAAGCAGACACCTCGGGTAAAGCAAAGGAACACAGGTGAACTGTGGGGGGGGGGGGACATAACTGGATAAAAATGACTACTTCTGATGTGTCTTGCAGAAAACGAAACCATAAGAACAAGAACGGAGAAAAATGTCTAAGCCTGAATAGGAAATTTCATAACCATGCAGAGATGCTGTGACAAACACTGCCATGTCTCATGAGTACCATCATCAGACGTTTAAAGAAACTCCGTGTATAAAGTTAAGAATCCATTTGCATAGCTGCCATTAGCAAGAACCCTGGGCACAATATTTACCCTCAGTTCAGCCCTGGGCAGGAACCTAAATGTCATACATTGTTATTCCTAAGTTTTCCCATAAGTAGAATCAGGGTGATAGGATCAGCTTCATCCATTGTGAGCAGGAACAAGATGAAAGATTTTCAGAAGGGAGCTGGGCTGATGAGTTTGATATTGTTTGGTTCCCAGTGAAACTCACAAGGAGAATTCGGAGAAGCACTGGCTTCCGGGTATGGGGGCAGAATAATGAGTGGCACGGAATGGATGTTTGCTCTAGCATCCCCTTGGTCTTCCCCTGGGTGTTGTGGACCTTGATTCATATCCTGGATTCAGACAGTTACTGTTCCTTCGACCTCTCCACCAGTGGGAAACTGCCACACCACTTCTTTCAGACTCTCCCTTCTGCATGTCTCTCTCTCTCTTCCTTGCTCTTCAGTCATCTTTCTATCCTGTAACTAGGTGTTCACCTAAGATCTCACAGCCTGACTCTTGCACTTCAAAGGAAGTTTTGAAATCCACTGCAGAAAACTGTGGGTGTGTCTGCGTTAAGACTCTCTGTTACAGCCTCTCCTACAGAGCTTAGTGAACTGAGATCTTCTGGCCTGAGCATGTGTTTGTCTACCTCCCCGGAGACCTTTGCTGAGTTACTGTTTCTTACATTCCCACAATTTCTTCATTCTGGAGACCTGGAAAGCAGCAGTCTAAGGACATTGCCAGAAATATAAAGACGGAGGAGGAGGAGAGGAGGATAAGAAGGAAGAAGCAGGTGTTGGTGATGATGGTGGTGATTGTGATGATTTTAACAGCTACTATTTCTGCTCATTAGCTATCATGCTGAGTGCAAGATGATTGGCTGGCTCAGTCCTCATAGTCACGTGTGGTGAAGCCTTTAATCAGCACACCCATTTATATGATGCTACACGGGTGCAGAGGAATTAAGAATGGGGTCCCATAGGAGTCATGATCACAGGAAGTCTCATGCCAGGACTCACACTGGCATCCAACACAGTAGGATCTGCAGCTCCCAAACCATTGGAAGCTAAGTACGCCAAGTCAGAGCCTTTCCAGTGTGCAGCTTTACTCGGGAACTGTTCCAACTCGCCTGCCAGGCACTCTCTCTCTCTTTCTTTGTTTCTTTCAGTTTATTTTTTGGCAGCAGCTAATGGATTCATCCTCTATAACATCCGTGCAGAAAGCACTGAAGGAATTCCACAACCACCCCAGAATGAGAACAATGGGCGCATTTCATTAATTCCATCTCCCCGCCCTTCTCAGAGCTGCCCCCTACTTCCAGTCCTTCCAGTCAAAGAGAAGCTTGGACACATTTCTTAGCCCCCATAACCCCAGGAAAGTCCCTCTGTTCTGTCTCTTCCCCTTCTCCTGACTCAAAGGCTTCTCTCAGCAGCCTAACATTGATGCAGAAGGCTCTTTTCCCTTTCCAAGCTCTGACTCCCACTCACAGGAAACATGCCTGAGCATTCTGAGAAAATAGCCAGAGTCTACACTCCAAAAGGCCAGCACGTCCTCAGAGATCTCTGTGAGATGCTCTGCTGTAAACACACATTCTTCATAAAGCCTTATTTGCTCTGACTCTTGGAGGTCCCCTCCCTCTCTCTGGTGATTCCATGGTCTCCCTTGGGGCCTTCTCATTACTCCCTTTGATGGACGAATCGTAGGATGACTTCTTCAGCCAAATTTCCAACTAGGCTCTCATACCTCACTTTTTCCCCCAACAAATTTATCTTTATTCAAGTGCACAGCTACCAATTCTGCTCTCCAAAACTTCCAGATTCACTTCTGGAATGCACTTCTCTCTCAGTTGAGGACCACTTCCTAGTCAGTTCTCCAGGCCAAGACCCTTGAGCAGCTCTGACTCAATGTATTGAAAGCCAGAAAGTTTATCTTCTTCCTCAAATCTGTTGTTCTGAGCTCTTTCTCTCTCTCTCTCTCTCTCTCTCTCTCTCTCTCTCTCTCTCTCTCTCTCTCTCTCTCTCTCTCTCTCTCCTTCAAAAAGGAACCTTCAGAACCCCTGAAGCCCAACTAACAACAGTGGCTTTTGTGTCTTTTTCCTGCCTCACCGGCAGCACCCAAGTCCTTCAGCACCCAATCCTAGAATTTCAGCTCTTCTTTTGATCTATCCTCTGGATTGTAATCTGGGTGTTCTCTCTTGTTGTCTTTCATTTTGTTTATTAACTTACACACCTGCTTGCAAAACCTTATTTGAGAAAAGTTATGCAGCCTAAGATGGCTTGTAATTTGATCTATAGCTCAGACTGGCTTATAACTCATGGATTCTCCTGCTTCAACCTCACCAGTGCTGAGGTTCTAGGTATGTCTGGTAGTTGTGGCAGTGATGGTGGCTTCCCGTCCTCCCTCTCCTTTCTCTTCCTTCTCCTCCTCTTCCTCCTCCTTAGCTCTCACTATATATTTACTGACTATCTCAGAAGCACAGAGCTTTTCCTGCCCCTGCCCCTTCCTTCCTCTGACTTCTGAGGTCTAGGATTAAAGGTGCATGTCACCACACCATTTTTATAAGAACAGAAGAAAAACACAAAACTCACACAATCCCACTCAGCTAGCATTAACTACTGTTAAAATGCTGGTATGCTACAGGATCCTTTGGAAACTTCCAGATTTGTGTGTGTGTGTGTGTGTGTGTGTGTGTGTGTGTAAGAGGGACAAACCACAGAATCAAAGAAGGAGGAGGAGAAAGAAAAAATAAAATTGACTTAGGAACATAAAGGAAACAGCCAGAGATACATAATATTATAAGGGAATATGATGAATGTAAAAAAAAATATCAAACTGGTCTTCTTTGGGAACTGTGATTGTTAGTGGTCATCATTAATTTAACAAAATCTATAATTGCCCAGGAGATGGGCCTCTAGGCATGCCCATGGACAATTACCATGATTACATAAATTCAAGTGGGAAGACCCAACTACTGTAGGGGACACTATTCCCTGGCTGGGAGCCAGGACTGTATAAAGAATTGGCCCTAACAAGCTTTCATCCCCTTGTGTATTGACAATGGATGGGATGGGATTAGCTGCTTCAGGTTCTGGCCACTTGGCCTGCCTGCCATGGTATGAGCTGAAATACCCTTGAACTGTGAGCCAGAATAAACCCTTCTCTCTTAAGTTGCCTTTGTCAGAGTATTTTCCCACAGCAACATGGACAGAAACTTGTGCAGGAAATGAGATTGGATAGTACTGAGAAATGTCTCATCAGTGAGAAACATGAGTAGTAGGCTCACAGTGGCGGAGCCACAAGCTACAGTAAGAATATATAGTTAGATGTCTGTACTCTGGTGATGTGAGCAGTGAGTCCCGTATCCTTATAGTGGCCCTGTGCAGGGAATGGCTCATGCCAGGTTTCTTGCTTGTGTTTTCCTTGATAGCTAGCTCACCTAGCATGAACATGAGACAGGTGTCATTCCCCAACAAAGCATCTAGAACCCTAGTCTGTGAGCGTGTGTCCAAGAATGACAATAAGCACCTCTTCTCTTTAGGCTGTGTCTCTAAGAGCTCAAATCCACAACTCTAAGAGACCTGGAGCTGCCTGTGGTTCAAAGGTCTTTGTCAAAAGTAGTTGTTTGTTTAGCTGCTGGTATTTCTAGGGACTCTTAACCAGCATCCCATGAGCAACCAGGTTGTTTCCTTTGTGTGGACTTTCTCCAGCATGTTGAGTATTCTCTGTGGCTATTCAGTCTCCCCATCTTCCTCTGGAATAAGTAACTGCTCATTCCTCATGACCTTGTAAGGCCTCAGCTGTGACCCGTCCTCATGTGCACCAAGGGAAAGCAGGCCAGCATCTGACAGTTGCCCCATTTTTAGTCCCATCAGAACTGCCCAGGGAGATCTCCCAACCCATCCCAGAGGGAGCTGAGAGACAGCTACTGCAACTGCTCACAGCTTCTCTACCCTCCCTTCACTGCTGACTGGCTCTTTTATTCAATATAATGGACTGATCAGCTTCAGATCCCTGCCTTCCCTACAAGGGTCTTGAGGGACCAGAGGAATGTGGTGACTGGCCACACAGCTGAGTGAGCATTAGTGTGATTGTGCTGACCTTTCTCTGCCTTGTGCTTACACGTTGAAGAGTAACAGGAGCCTACTCAACCTTTGTCCAAGAATACAGTCCAGAAACGAGGTTAGCACATTCTAGAAAGATCAGAGTAAGCCTAAAGAGTGAAGACTGTGTAATCTAAGCTTCTACCAGCCTGGAAACCATCCTGAAGGCAATGGAGTAAGTCATGAGGGGCTAACTGGATGCCCCTTGGGGTTCCTGCCAGACCTGACAAGGTTGTAACTAAGATGTACATGTTTGGATCCAAGTGGTGGATAAGGTGAGTTACCACCTACCAGCACCCTTCCAAAGCCTGAACAAAAACTATGGAAACACCAGGAAACCACATTGCTTAAATTTCTTCTTCTATTCTCAAAGCTCTCTCTGAGACTTATATATTGGAGAGAGGCCAAAAAACCCCCAAAATGTGCAACAAGGAACAATGATGCCCCCAAATTTTTTCATGAATAGGCAACCAAAGTCACTAAAATGCTTGCAGTTCAAACACAAAGAGTTGAGTATGAGTCTCAGAGCCTACATACAAAAGCCAGGTCTGATGGCACACACTTATGCTTGCTGTCCAAACAACCTAACCTAATTAAGTCCCAGTCAGAGACCCTGCCTCAAAAACAAAACAAAACAAAACAAAACAAAACAAAACAAAACACCTTCCCCAAAACAAGGTGGCTAATTCCCAAGAAAGGATTCTTGAGGTCTATCTCTGGCCTTCATACACAGGAAAATAAGCAATGTTCATGAACATATGCCCTCCTCTACATAGACACAGTGCACCCACATAACACACACATGCACACACACTACATATACAAACATTAACAGGTATATAAAATTAGTTAGTCATGTATGTTGGTACATGTTTATAATACCACTACTTAGAGGTTAAGGAAGGAGAATCACAAGGTTGAGGTCAACTTGGGTTACGTAGTTCCATCCTGTCTCCCTAATTCTGATGTACTTCAGAGTCTCAGTGGAAGAAAGGGCAATTAGGGCAGGGGTAATCTGATTAGGGAGAGGGGTTAAATGTCTGATATCAAAATGTCACATATGCTTCCAGTAGGTCATTGTCCTCCTTTTTCAATGTAAAATTCCACAACAGAACACAGAGGAGAGGGAGATGTGTGTATAGCAGCTACATTAGGGTGGTGGGTCTGTAGGGAGAGAAGGGAATACGAGAGAGGGGGCAACTGTGCTGAGGTAAGAAAACCAAATGGAAGAGTCTTCAGAGGGGGAAAACAATAAATTCATGGAAAGCCTTCGAAGAAGAGGGAACTCTTAAAGAGATCAGCCAGCAAGAAGCCCCTGAAGGACATAAGCTATTTTCCACTAGTGCTGAGCCACAGTCACCACCCATCCATTAACCCCAGTCACCACCCATCCATGCACCCCGCTGACACAGAAGGACCAAATGACAACACCATCCAGACATGTCATCAGGAAAGACCTTGAATCTTTCAGGCTGTATTTGGACAAAAGGATATAGAATGATATGCAAAAATTTTTAATGCAAAATATAAATATAATGTTTGTATGTAGATAAATGGGTATATGCATACTTATTTGCCTAGTGAAACTAAACCTTGGCTGGGTGCAGATATTTGACAAGATCCCTTCTAATCCTAGCTATTTAAGCTCTCCGAGGTTAAAGATTATTCACTGTTTAACACTGTTTTACTGTGACAAAGCCCTCATCCTGTGTGTACTTTACTTGGATTAAAAGAAGAATGAAGTAGTTTCTTAAAAAAAAGAAATCTTAGAAGTCCATTTCAGGTCTGCCTTCAGTTGACTATGGTGTAAGTCTTTTAATCTTCATGAAATTCATCCAAGGACTAGCCAGAATCTAAATAAGCCAAAGCACAAACTCTGCGTCAAATCTCCTCACAGTCCTTATGGCTGGCACTGGTCCATCTTGCTCCCATGGATGTGATGAAAAGCATCCGTCGGTGGTGCCTATGGAAGGCAGAACTGGGCTCCTAGATGTGCAGCGCCCTGTTCCTTCTTCCCTCCCAGCGAAGGCAGCACTTGGAGACAGCTCGGTCTTATGCAAAGTGAGTCCTGCCTTAAGCTACACTTAGAGACAAGAGTTGGAACTTTCATTTCTGTTCCTTTTCATCTTCCCAGCAAAACCATACCCATGCAGCTGCAGGATCCTGGCATACCCCTCAAAGGCGTAAGCTCTGCCCTGTGACAGCTGTTGTGCAGTGAATGGTTATCAGTGTCCAACAAGACCCTCAAAGAGAGGTCAGTGGAACCCACGTCAAGCCCAGCAGTTGCCCATTTCTCCCCACTCCTTCCATCTGGGTACCCGCTGACACAGCTCTGCCAAATAGCCCTGCATCTGTGTCAAACCACACAGGATCTAAGGGACACAGAAGGCTTTTGTGCTGCAAGTCCTAAGTTGTTGGGCATAAGACAAGGGGAACCCATGACATCATAGATGAATTTAAGTTCAAGGGAATGAGTTAGTAGCCACACTGTGTTTTCAGTACAACGATGGTGTTGTCTCCACACTCAGTCCCACATGTACCTCATTCTAAAATGTTTACCAAGGAGCTGGCATTTTCTCACCCCATGACCTTTTTGAAAGAACCCAAGAGAAAAATATCTTAAAGCACATGGGTTAAAGCAACCCAACAAAGAGGTCCAAGACTTTCCAGAAGTCTGATTAGAACCATAGAAGAGAGTGGTTATCAGAAAACCTATTTAAAGTAAACAGCCTCCATTACTGAGAAGCAGAGCAGACAATGGAATGAACCCAAGACACACAGGGCTCCAGAGTGCAGAGGGAAAGTGGCCCATGCACTGCTGCCTCCTGGCCTGTCAATCAAAGTCCTCTTCCTCGAGGAAGAAGATTCTTAAGGGCCAAACAGGATGGAAAGCAGTATTACCCAACCACATACAATCAAAGCAACAGGGTTGCAATAGTTCATTTCCCCCAAACAGTGTATAAACTTATTTGGGTAAAGTGGAGAGTTTGGACTTCAGTGTCTTTACAAGAGTGTGATTCATCTGCCTCTGCTTAGGGATGGCTGGGCTCACAGAGGGTGCTTCCATACTTGTCTCGATTTCCTTTTAATTTCTCTCTACTGGTAACACCCCCCCCCCCCCGCAGAACACATTTTATTTAAGACTCAGAAGCAATTGGGTCCTCTGCAAGAACATCAAGCTCTCTTAAGCACCAAGTCTCCTCATCCCCAGGGTTAAATGTCGATATCACTTTCAGGACTGAGTCAAAGCTTACAATGATAGTTAGAAATAAAATTCCATCTAAATTCAGCCATAACATTTTTTTTAAAGACTGAAGATGTTTAGATCCTTTAAAAAAAAAAAAAAAACAAAAACCTGCAGAACAAATGTAACTTGATCTCTTTAGTCTCTGTGTTTTCGTGACATCACTCTAACGTGAGAGACAGACGCCTTGTCTCATCCTCTGGCTCAAGCTAAGATGAGTTTCCAGTGCTTTGACAAACATGCCAAACACGAACCTGATGATGTCATGGTACATTTTTCTAGAAAGTTCTTTGCCAATAATATTTCTTTACATCTTCATGGCATGCTGGGCGGCACATGCATGTTTTTCATATTGGATATGTAAAATATTCAAACGTCGTAACAGTTCTGTTTTTTTGCAACACGGTCTCATGTACCCCAGGCTGTCCTCAAACTCACGTAGCTGAGAAGTGGCACCTGGAACTCTTGACCTTCTTGGTTCAACCTTCAGAGTGTGAGTAGTGGAGTGGGAGATAGGAGGGTGGGGGTGGGGAGTGGGGGCTTCAGGGGTTTTTGGAAGGTGGGGTGGGGGTATGGAGGTGAGAGTTGGGGGATGAGGGGTGGAGGTGGGAGGTTCAGGGGGGTTGGAAAAATGGGGGGGTTGGGGTGGAGAGTGAGGGTTGCAGAGTTGCACTACCACACCCAGCTTTAAGCAGTGCTGACTATCAAATGCAAGGCTTTTTCAAGTTGACTCTACCACTTGAGCTACGTGCCTTGCGCTCTTTTAAAAGGTTAATGCTTATGCTAATGTATTCCCTAGTTAATTTCACTGCTCTCATCGGAATGCAACCTTTCCATCTGGTCTTGGTTGCCCTATCAACAATGCAGCCTGTTCCTCTGTATACTCCTTACAGCTGGAGCATAAGCTGTGCTTCCCTGGCTTGTATAGCAGATGACTGTCCCCGGCCGGTGGCACTATTTTGGGAGGTTATAAAAACTTTCTGAGTTGGGCCCACTTTGGAGAAAAAGACCACAGGTGGGGGTGGGGCATACATTTGAAGGTCAGACCTATTCCCAGGTCTCTGTCTGACTTTCTCCGCCCTGTCCACCAGAGGTGAGCAGTCTCATCTTCCAAATGCTGAGGCTGCTCAGAAACAATCAGTGCAGCAACTAGGAATGGAAATGTCAGCATCATGAACTAAAACTGGCCTCTCAAAGTTTGCAAAGGTAACTCACTCGAGGCTGAAGGTAGTCATCCCTGGGTATAGCTTTGCTCTCTTCAAGAGAGATTTACCTAGAGCTGAGCAGATAGTTTGGCCAGTAATGAATTTGTTGTGGACTCTGAGTTTAGATTCTTTTAATATCTATGTTAAAAAAAAATACTGGGTGATGTGTCCTCAGTAACCCTGTTGCTGAGGAAACAGGATAGAAGGGCCTCTGAGGGTCACTAGCCGAATTGGTAAGCTCAAGATTTAGTGAAAAATGTTGCCTTAAAAATGTAAGGTGGAGAGTCACTAAGAAAGGCACTTGAATCCCCAGGCAATGGACAAAGGGACAACTTGGTGGAGGTGGTGTTCTATCAGTCAGGGGCAGAGCAGATGGCAGTCCTTTGTTCATCCTAGCTTGATGCCTGGCTTGGTGACCAGAGCTGTTTTGTGACTAGGACTGATGAAAATCAAATCAAATCCAAGCAGCACAGCCCAGGAAGAGGAAGGAAGACCTATGGACTGCCCTTCCACCCACAAAACTGCCCTCCAGTGCACAGTACGGGCGGACAGTGACATCTGCCTGCCAACACACAACACTGTCTGTAGGCATGTCATGCAGGGCCTGACAGCCATGTGGCAGCCGCATCACCCGGGGCCATGGTGAGGTTCCAGCCTGAGCTGCCACTGAGGGCCATTTTGAGTCTGTGGCTGTGCAGTGGCAGGGGTCCGTGTCGGTGTCCATGGCTCATATTTCCGCTAGAGAACGTGAGGGTATCCCTGGTTGAGGCAGCTCCTGGGACCACCC
The DNA here is from genome assembly GCF_963924665.1 of Micromys minutus. NCBI lineage: Eukaryota > Metazoa > Chordata > Mammalia > Rodentia > Muridae > Micromys > Micromys minutus. Next base: position 56,235,585 of record NC_137975.1, on the reverse strand, counting down.
GGATGTCCGGGGGCTGTGCGGAAACTGACCCCACCCCTCACGGAAGGAAGTGCTCTGGAGACCTGGCAGCATGCGGGAGAGTAGGACCTGCATGTCATTCAGGCATCACAGTAGAGCTGTCTTTAATGGCTGGGGTGTGGGAAAACTGACCCCATTGCTTGTTTGCCCTCTGCCAGGGAAGTGGGAGTGGGTTCAGGGAGGGTAATGTTTTTCACCCCAACTGGTCCCTTGCCATCTGCAGTAGTCTAGTTGGAAACCTGACCCTGAGGGCATGACAGCTGGAAAGCAATCCCTGCTCCTCGATGGCTATAGTACTTAGGGGAGTGGGCCCTGCACTTTGCCTGGGCTATACAGAGGAGTGGGACCTGAAGGCAAAGGTGTGGGTGAGCCAGCCCTGAGGGTGTGAGAGCAAGAGAGCTGGCCCAGCCCCTCACAGGCTTCCACATTTGGGAGATTAGGCCCCTTGCCTTGACTGGGTAACACAGAGCAGCTGGAGTTGGAGGCACAGATAAGATGTCCTTGAGAGTTTAAGAGCTGGAGAGCTGACCCTGCCTCTCATTGCTGGCTGCATTGGGTGGCCCAGCCAGATGAGTGCTGGGGAACTCGCTTTGGTGGTTCAGATAAGGGAAAAGCAGGTGGGCTGACCACCTCTGCTTCTACCCAGGCCTAGATCCAGGGATCTGAGTTGGCCCATCCCCAAATATATCATCTGCAAATGGTTAGGACGGGTGAAAGAGCCAGTCCCGCTGTTCCAAAACTGCAGGATCTCTGTGACACAGGGCAACAACAAGACAATCTCAAGGAATCCTAAGGAGGATCTAATATTGGTGATGTCCCAGAAGCCAGAGATCTCAAACTAGACCAATGACTCATCACAATGAATGTTTGCAAGTGAAGGTGTGTGGACAGAGGGATGTACTGTGGGGGACAATGTGACACACCACAGCTTCCATGATAGAATGGTTTCTATGCTTTGTTTTGTTTGTTTTTTATTTTGTGGGACATTGCAGGCACAAAGGATGGATATGTGGGGATGGGGGATGTGTGGGAATGGAGTGCATAATGTGGAACCCTCAAAGAATCAATTAAAAAGTTTAAAAAACAAAGACAGGCACTTGATATCACCAACATACAACGTACACAAATGTACACACACAAACACACATACACACACACACACACATACACAGAAACATACATGATATATAAATCTTCCTGGGGCTGATGTTTTCCACCCATTATCTGACAAGCTTACAGACAAAAATGATGGAGTACCTGGTCCCTATTGTCTATTCTAAATGCTAAAGTTTTATTGCCAAGCTGTGTGTTTGGCCTGTTAAACTCTGCCTGTTTCCTCCTGCAGATTTTTGATGTTTGACTCTTCAACTGGCCTTTGTCCCATTCCACTTTTCCCTAGGTATTGAGTTCTTATGATTCCTGGTTCCTCTGCCTTCAGACCCATGCTTGGGTTTTCACACTACATGCTCAGGATTCAGAATGCAGGGACCATAAAAGAGAAGAACACAGAGAGGTTGAGAAAAAAAACATACTCAATGTAGAATTGTTGGACTATTGTGTAATACATCAACACAGTTTGCCAAAGACTTAGATTATATATCCAGGAAGCACTTAGAGGAAGTAGATCTTTCATCTGCCAGGCAAGGAGAATGTTCCCAACCATTTTCCCATGCTCTTAAAGTCACCACAGAGTTGAACAAGTGAGACTTTTACTGGAGGAAAGAGGCCACAAAGCCAGGTGAAGTGTTACTGGAAGTTAAATAGTTTTGTTAATTACTCTTTCTCGTCTTCCTTATTTATTCTGGAAGAGTAAATTCAGAATAGGAAACGCAAAGGTTTGCTCAGATATATGGATGGGGAGGGGGCAAACTAAAGTCTTATAGTTATGAGCCCCTGGCTTAGTTGCCTGGGGATGGATATTAGTTATTCTCTGTTGTGTCAAAATACCGAACATAGGAAAACTAAGAATTTTTTTTAAGCTCACAACTTGAGAGTATCATCCACTCTGGCCAGAAAGAGGTGGTAGAGAAAGCAGATGTTCCAGCTGTGGTAACAGGAGCAGGAGGAGCTGGGCATCTGGGGCCCACAATCAAGAAACAAAGATAGATGTTGATATTCAGTTTTCTTTCTTTTTATTCATTGTGTGGGACCTACATTCAGAATGGTCTTGTGGCCTTGGGCATAAGACATGCATATAGAATGCATACATACATTCATACAGACAACTCACTCATACTCATAAAATAAAAAAAGAAATATTTTACATTCTTAATGGGCCTTCAAGCTACAGATAAGCCTCTCTGGAAATATTCTCTCTCTCTCTCTCTCTCTCTCTCTCTCTCTCTCTCTCTCTCTCTCTCTCTCTCTCTCTCTCACACACACACACACACACACACACACACACACACACACACTCTCAGAGGTGTGTCTCCCAGGTGGCTCTGAACCCCAGTCTAGCACACAGTGAAGATTAACCATGACAAAAGGAAACCAGTAGTGCAGGCTACCCACTGGCATGAGTTTCAGATAGTGTAGCAAGATAGGCCTCACACAGAAACCCGATCTGGTGGACAAGATGAAAACGGGTGAATAACTCAGTTTCACACTTCATCTGGACCCTAGAGCTTCATTTCCTTCATGGCCCACCAGGTCTCATTTTATCTTCTGGGCATTTCCCTCAGTCTCACAACTTCATGAAGCTTTCCCAGTGTCCTTATGAGCATCCCAGACTCCTCAGTCTCTATAGCTTCCTGCTGTCTCCACCAGAGACAGAGCACAAGAGACCTATGACTATTGTCATAGCTTGATTGCCAGTTTGAGGCATTATCTGGAGACTGTGAGGACCCTTAGAGCTAGGGCCTGGAAGGTGAGTGTAGAAGACAGGGGCTGACCTCTGAGGGTTACAGCCTCCTTGGCCTGATATTTGGCACCCTGATTTGCTTCTATGAGCAAGGTTTAGCCATATGCTCCCCACGAGCTCCACTATGTCTTCCCTGCTATGATGGACTGAAACCACTTGAAACTGTGAGCCCAAATCAGCCGCTCCTCCTTTTCATTGCACATTCAGGCATTTGTCCCTGCAATACAGAGGTAACTAATGCCCCAGGCTTTTTATCTGCCCACCTTGTACTCATAGCCTTGCAGAATAGAAGAGAGGACTGATGGTCAGCTGGTGTATATTTGGTAGTCGGACCCTACATCTATGAGTTAAGCATTTGCCAGGGGACTATGCAATGGACTGGATTTTTGTGCATCTGGCCCTCATTCTTACATTATGACCACATCAAAGCAAAAATGAGATTTCTAAAAAATCAAAGAAACACAGTATCTAACTTGGTGATTACATGACTATTCTCTCCTTTTATCTCAATTCAGACTAAGGGTCAGTTCAGTGGTGTTCTTGGATGTTAAGAATGCCAAATGCCAAATGTTCATTGAGAAGAGGCAGGGTTTGGCTTTCACAGAAGCAGATCTGCTTGAGCCAGACCCAAGAATTTGCCCAGAAATTATGAAGTCATACACAGCTGTTCTAGGTCCACGATTTTGCCATCCCTGGATCTTTGTATGCATGTGTATTACATATGTGTGCCTGTGTAAGTGTGTGCACATGTGCGTGTGCTACACATGCAAGTGTGTGCGTGTTCATGAATGTATAGGCCAGAGGTCAACACAATCATGTTTTTGGGTTCCTCAATCACTATCTACCTTATTTTTAAAGACAGGTTCAGTTTGTGAGCCTGAAGCTCTCCAATTCAGTTAAGCTGGCTGGCTAGTGAGCTCCGGTGATCCACTTCTCCCCAGCACTGAGTTACAGACATGATTAGTCATACCCAGATTTTTGCATGGGTGCTTGGGAGCCAGGTTCAGGCCCTCTTGCTTGAATGATAAGCACTTTACCAGCTGAGCCATCTCCCCAGACCCTTTCCTTGCTCTTTAGCCTCAAGACACATAACTACTCTATAGAAAACCCCAAACTTCTCTCTAGTGTGTCTACACAATACTATACACAACAGACAATATTAATCAGGTGTCATTCTACAATTTGTATGAGAGATTGGGTTCTACTGGGGGTGGTCAGATAAATGTACACGACCGGTTCCATAATGAAGATGGTATGATTCAAAAATTGATCAGCAGCACTGAACATAACTGCCAATGGGTAGAAAAGGCTTTCATTAATGTGCTACATTTCATCTCTGAAAAAAAATCTTTTTATCCATTCTAGAAGTATTCATCCCATGGACAACATCCCTTTTCTCCGTATACCTTGCCTCTTCCTGTTTCCTCTGTCATGAGGCCTAGACTTGTAGGTTGATGTCTCTATGCAGGTGAGGGCTGGAAATAGTTAGGTCAAGGTGATACATGATTGGATGGTAGAAAATGGGCGGGGACAAAGTTTTGGTAAGTTGGGAGTGAAGGAGGAGAGGATGGAGATGGAGATGGTAGAGGAGGATGGTGCAGATCAAGGTGAACTAGATCGATTTTATCTTGTGTAGGTGGGCGGCTTATATCTTCATAAATTGGCAGTGAATTTGTTGTTTGGAGGTATTGTAGGTTGAGAATTTTACAAATAAATCTGTTTGATAAATTATTGATTATTGAGTCATGATTTTACCAGGCTGTGGAGGACAGTGTGGGGAAAAAATGGCTGAGAGGATCCAGCTCTGTTTCTCACACAGAGTGAGGACACCCGGAGCCCTGCAGTGGAACAAGATGTGTGTATGTGCGCCAGGTGTGATAACTGCCCACCCAAGGGACCTCACAGAGAGACCGTGTGGCAGAGTAGCAGCCATGTCCACATGTGCCATGTGGCCCTAATGGTGCTGGCACTAGCATGGGATAAAAAATTACCACATTTTAAAATTACTGTAACCTAGACTCTTTTTCTTCCTAAAGGGATCTCATCCATTCTTCAGCTACTTTGGAGATTTCCCAAGTGTACATCTCCAGGCTTGTATTTCCTCAGTCTGTTGGAAATACCTCATGACATTCTTAATTATAGAGTACTCACTCCCCTTTCAGTTTCCATGCTCATACATATGTTTCTAACATCTGTGGCATCTCCTTTCACTCTTCTGTTGTGCAGTATCTGGTTTTAGGAGACCGAGGAAGTATATCTGAGAGGACCTCCCAAGAGGGATTTACCTGAGAGGAAACTGCAACATAGACTAATGTCTTCCCAGAAGCTTCTGCTAAGAATTTCTGGGTTGTCACAGGCTCAGAAGGAAGGCCTTTATATATGTTGTTGGAGAGTTTCTTGATCACTTGACTTCATAGTTTGATCACCAGCCCAGATATCTTCAGGACTATTTTACTTTAAACTCATGGTTAAGAATAAAGTCTTTCTTGCCAATTCCAAGCAGGCCTGTGGACTAGAAAGCCTAATCCCCATTTGTGGTCTCACATTAGTGGGTAGACATTTTTCATGTAATGGGGAGGTCTGGTCCCTTAAAGGAGTAAACTCTGCACAAGATCTCAAGCTCAACTCTCCATCTCAGAAGGCCCAAGGTCTCATCTGTTGTTCCCACCTTGGACTGTGAGACTAAGACCCCTGTGAGGGAACAGCACTTAACTTAGATGCTCTCTGCTTGCTTTTCAGAGATCCTTCCTTCTCTCTCTCCCCATTTTCATCTCCCTGTCTTCCATTTTAAAACAGGATCTCACTTTAAAACTGGCCTACAACTTACTATGTAGCTCGCAGCAAGCCGCCTGCCTCAGCCTCCAAAGTGCTAGGATTATAAATGTGAACCACCATGTCCAGCTTTTCAGTGTTAGAGTCTATGGTGTAGTTTGCTTGTTTGGCAGCTCAACTATACACTTGAAGCTCTTGTTCTGATTTGACTTTCTTCACAAACGTTCATGTCAGGAATGTTTCCATAACTCCCAAACTATCACCTGACCCTTCCAACGGCCACACATTCATTTCTTGTTTCCAGCCTTTCTTTGTGTTTTTCCTCAAGCAAACACATTCCTGTTCTGCCAAGAAAACTGCATCCAAGGACTTCTTCTGACCCTCCTCTGTCATTAATTTTTTTGCTACTCAGCTCTTCCTTATCCCCAGGATTCTTTCACTATCTACATGACAACGGCATGAGTTTGAATAGTGTGAGAGTTCTCCGCCTTTCTCTTCCCCAGCAAAAATGCTAATGTACTCTATTAATGTGGCTTACAGTGGGGGATATTCTTTCTTGAATCAGCTTGCTCTCTCATCTCCACAGTTCAGCTATTGTCCTGCCTTCTGTCATAAAGCAAGCTGACAAACGCAGCTTCATATAGAAAAGGTGTATTCTGTCTCACGGTCAACGATGGGGCAGCTGGGGCAGCTGCAGAAACAGGAAGCGACTGCTCACCAAGAATCCATTCGCAGACCCTGGAGAGTAACCAACATGTGCGCGGTACACGGCTCACTTCTTGTTTTACGCAGGATGCCCCCCCCCCCCGCCCGAGGAAAGGCCAAACCCACAATGAAGATGGGTCTTCCCACGTCAATTAACATGTAATCAAGATAATTTTACATAGACATGCCCAGAGTCCCATTTCTCAGACTTCAGTCTCACAATTCCATTGTGTTGAATGTTAACACTAAGTTTATCGCTCCCCGTTGTTGTGGCTGCTGCCGGTCTGCCTGCACTAAATAACTTTCAAGAAACCTTCTAAACTCAGTTATGCCATCCCCTCAGCATTCCTGTCCCCCACCACCCCACACACTCTCCTGTCATCCTTAAGAACTGGTCCCCTTCCTGTGGTACAATTACCAAAGCTTCCATCTCTGTTGTTGAGGACTTCGAGTGGTGATTTTGTCTTATTCTCTATTCCTTTTGGCTTCTTGTGAGAAAAGACTCCTGGCTATCTCTGTAACCCCTGTGCTCAAACCCCACTGACAGCACACAGTCGGATGTTTGTTTCATTCCTGGAGAATCTGAGTCTGGGGTCAAAGCCAAGATGGAGACCCTGGGGAGAGGGGAGTCAGGTGTCCTGAACAAGAGAAGGGGATGGCTGTACTCTGTCAGATCTGAGGAATTTACTTCCTTGTAGTTTTAATCACCCAGCCAAGGCCAGGAAGCCTTGACAAAGATTTCCGACACCAGGACAAGCATTTTTAGACTTACTATCTCATCTAATTCTCTGGCTTACCGTGTTTATCTCTCTGTTACCTACAGTGGTTTCCTTTCAGCCCCTCTATAGCCCCTTTGTAGAAAATCTTTGCCAATCCCAGCTGGAGAGTGGGGGGGGGGGCAGTTTTCAGGAAGCAGGATGAGAGAAACCTGGCTTTTCCATTAGCCGCTGGTGCCATGATTTCTGGTGCTGACAAACGGCAGTCAGTCGGGGCGGCTGAGGGGACAATGCCTGTGCTCCACTTTACAAGCGTTCTTTGTGTGGCAGCCAGAGTCTGTGTTCAGAGATGCTCTACATTTCGAAGCATGACCTCATTTTGGTAAATCTTCAGGGCCTCCGAAACAAATTGTTAAATGGGTAGCTCCAAGTTATTGAACGTTTGCTGTGTTATGGCAGGGTGGGCTGGAAGGTGTAGGTGTGTGCTGCCTCCTGGGTGACTTAAGCTCTAATGTGGTGACCCACGTGGTCAAAGGAGAGAGACAATTTCTCCAGCATGATGTTATCTGACCTGCCCTTCAGTGTTATGGTGTATACACACTTCCAGACAATCACATTCCCACTGAATAACTGAGAATTTACTATTTATGATGTCAATATGAGAGAACATTTTTTTCCCTTGAAACTACAGATCTTGGGGCTTGGGAATGGCCCAAGGGAAGTATTTTGACCTCTTTTCAATACTTCATAGCTTGGCTCAGATAGACAGTCACACACACACACACACACACACACACACACACACATTTTTTTTTATCTTCTGTATCCTGCCCCAGGTCCTAGATTATTTTGTAATGTATTTCTGAAACATGCATACATTGGTAGCCAAGACAGCTATGTAAGAGGAACATAATGAAATGACCCCAGCCACATGTGGGTTAGTCATTGCACTAGGTGATAAGTCAACAAACTGGGACTCACAGAAGAACCCAGATTTCAGTCTGTGCTGAGAAAAAAAGTTGTATTAGAACATGACACCCCTACTTCTTTGCATGGAACCTGTGGCTCTTCTGGAAGAACAGTAGTAGAGTTGCTGGACTGGAGGTGTAGCTCACTGGTATAGTGCTTAGCTAGCATTCGTGAAGTCTTGGGTTCAAACCCCAGCACCACATAAACAAACAAGCCGGCATAAACAGTGGTGATGGGTAGTTGCAATGACTTCTGGAAGTGCAGAGGCAGCTCAGAGATGAAAAGAGCTGGCTGTTCCTGCAGAAGTTGGAAGTGTGGGTCTCAGCACTCACACTACCTCACAGTAACCTGTAACTCAGTTCCAGGGGAATGATTTCCTCTTCCGGTCTCTTTGGATACCTGACATGCCTGTGATGTACATACATACATAATTCAAGCAACCACTCATACAAATGACATATAAATATATTACTTTGATGTTAATAACCTGCCTGAGGTTATCTATTTACTCCTTTCTGGGAAGTTCGCAGATCCCTCGAAACCAGAAAAAAGGAAGTGAGGCTCTTTAGTTATATTCTGGGGTCGGTGGAATTCTTCCATCAGGGACGCTGACAGTGCTGTCTAATATCTAAACAGACACTCAGGATACCCAGTACTTTATACTAATTTTCCTCTGTGTGATTCATATAGTCTTTGCCTACTAGCCCCTCCCAGTTTTTAGGCATACTCTCATTGGTGTGCTTGTGACACACCTTCCTGAGAGTCGTCCCTTATTCTGGACGCTTTATCCTCCTAAGCACACAAGTCTGATGAGATCCTTTACATTCCATGGCTCATTTCCGTCTCACCTCTCCCAGTCATTGGACCAGTGCACACGACCTCCCTTTATCCCTTGATCCCCATCACTTAAAAGCTACACCATGTATACCCTGGTATCTTCTAGAATCTTCCCTTCCAAAATGTGGCAGGCTCACCGGATCATGAAGACCGCGTGCTAGATGTTTTGGACATTGTTGGGCTTCTCAGTCACGTCCTCGCTTAGCACTTCTGTGGTCTACACGCTCAGGTTCAAACCATCCAAGCAAATCTTATGAAAGGGGAAGAAATGCACAGCCCTGCTTACACCCAGGGTGTGCGTCATGTTAAACATCAGTAAGTCACTTAGTCATTCTGTGCACCAGAGCAGAATCACTTCGTTGGCTTTTTTGGAGCACCCAGCTACAGCCTGGAGCCTCGGGGCGGGGATCTCTGTGTCTACACCTGCACCACACAGCTTTCTCCAACACAGTGTGGGTCCACAAGAGCAGGTGGAGACTCATGAACCAGGGGTGGCTTCCTGACTCATGTTACCTTGAGGAACTTAAGAGCAGGCTTGGGGTCAATTTGAATACTAACTTTCTTCTCTTAACTTTGTGTATTTCAGACTACTGATGTCATGTTCCTGCCCATCGGCCATGTCCTAGATAAAAAAGAGGCGACAATATCTATTTCTTCATTGGATTGCCAAATACTTAAACAGTATTATACAAAGTAATGCCGGGGAGATGGCTCAGTCAGTATGTGCTTGCCCCGCAGGCCTGAGGACTTGAGTTCAGATCCCTAACACTCACATTTAAAAGCTTGGCATAGACGTACATGCCTGCAAGTCAGGCTGAGAGACGGAAGCGGGGAGAGCACCAGAGCTTGCTATCCAGCCATGCCAGCCTCATGGCAAATGCAGAGCTCCATGAAAAATTTTATCTCACAAAGTGTGACGGAAAATGATTGGAAAAGCCATCTAACATTGATTTCTGGTCTCCACACGCACATGTATATGAGCACCTGCATACATATGTGCATACAAACTCACACATATGTAAGTACATGAAAGTATACTTTGAAAAAGTGTACTTTAAACCTATATGTGTGTGTGTGTGTGTGTATTAAAGGTATATTTAAAGGATTATTAATTAATCAGTAGTATCCAATGTACCTTTAAAAATACAAATTAAGAAAAAAGAAGTGGTTTGCAGCCCGATAGGAAAAACAACAACATCAACCAACCAGACTCTCTCCCCGCAGAACCACCAACCAAAGAGTACACGTGGATGGACCCATGGCTCCCACTGCATGTGTAGCAGAGGACAGCCTTGTAGGGCGTCAGTGGGAGGAGAGGCCCTTGGTCCTGTGAAGGCTCCATTCCCCAGTGTAGACAAATGCCAGGGCAGGGAGGCAGGAGGAAGTGGGTGGGTGAGTGGGGGAACACCCTCATCGAAGGGGGGGAGGGGGAGACGAATGGAATAGGGAGTTTCTGGAGGAAAAACCGGGAAAGGGGATAACACGTAAATAAAAAAATTCAATTAAAAAAGAGAAGAAAAAGAAAGAAAGAAAAAACAACACAAGGGAAGGCCACACGTACGTCATGGTACAGGAGACACCCAGAAGCCTGAGATCCTGTGGCCTACCTGCAGGGGAGCTACTACAGTTACAAAGAGTGTAGTGGACAGATGGGAGAGGAAAAGAAGCGGAACAGTTTGAGGCATATGAGGAGTGGGACTAGAGACTCACGGGTAGAGAGAAGCCTGTGGAAGGTGGTCTGCCCTGCCACCTAAGGCCACGGTCAAGTCCTGCCCCTGCTGCCACTCCATGCTGCAGCAGAAGTCTCTGTCAATTTCCATAGCTCACAGTACTACCACATACCACGTGGACATCCGTGGTCTGCGCTGCCACCTGGGACCGTGTAGATGTCCCAGGACTGTGCAGAGCTGTCCCACCCCTCACTGGCTGTCACAGTCTGGAGAGCCGGCACCACCTTTCAATGGTCGCAGAACTTGAGGTGCTCCCCAAGCCTCTGCTGAGGTGCAGCACAGTAGAGCTGGCCCAGGGGGCATGATACAGGAGGGCCGACCCTGCTCTTGTCAGCTGCAGCTGGGTGAGCTGGCCAGGGCCCTTCTGGGGAGCTCGCCCTGCTGGCGCCCGAGCAGGGGAGCAGGCAGGCTGACCAGCTCAGCTCCCACCCAGGCGCGGATCCAGGGCGTCGAGTTGGCCCACTTCAAAATCTACCTCATCTGTGAACTGTTGGAGTGTGTGAAAGGGCCAGTGCGGCAGATCCAAAGCTGCAGGTTCCCCATGACACAGGGCAACCACGGGATATCGGATAGAGTCCTTGTGAGGATCCATTATTGGCGATGTAGCAAAAGCCAGAGGCCTCAGAACAGGCCAATGCCTCCTCACAATGAACATTTGCAAGTCAAAGGATAAAAGGTCCTCTGTGGTTCACACCGTGACACACTGGAGCTGCCACAGAGAGACCTGTTCTATGCTTCCTTTTCTTTTGCTTTGCTTTTAAAAATAAAAGTCTTGTTTATTTTATTTTCTACTGGGAGGGATGCTGTAAGGTTAGAGGGCGAATACGAAGGGATGGGGGATGATTGGGATTAGGGTACACGATATAAAACTCTAAGAATCAATTAAAAGTTAAAAAATAATAAAGTTCACGAATATGGCCAAAAAAACAAACCAAAACAACAACAACAACACAAGCTAAATCTGGTGTTCTTGTGTGAAAGCTGGGAATACTTAGAACCAAGATGTCCCCAAGCCCGTAGAGCTTCCAGACTCTTTACCTAGAAGGTGGCGTAGGAAAACATACAACTAACTCCTGGAAGAGACTGTGTGAAGCTTAGTCTATGATACCCTGTTCTAGAGCCAAGTCACGCCTGTAATTCACACTTTCCCTCATTTCAAGGCGGGAATGGTACACAAGGGATGCCAAGTTAATGAGAGGATGGAAGACTACCATCTTTCCAAGCCCCTGGGAACCCAAAGCTGGCACAGAGTGACATGCAGATTGGGAACAAATGTCAAGGCCATCCCAAGATGAGAAACGGCTGGGAAACGACCATTCTTCACAGGATTTGTCAAAGAGATCGGAGAGACTGATGATGCAGGAAGAAGCAATCGATCTAGTCATACCGATTAGAGGGCTGGAGAGATGGCCCAGTGGGTAAGGCGCTCATGGCAGGAGTGTGAGGAGCTGAGTTCTGATACCCAGAGCCCATAAAAGTCAGATGAAGTAGTGAGCCACCATGACACCAGTGTTCCCGTGGTGACATGTGAGGTAGAGACAAAAGAATCTCCAGAAGCTCACAGTCAGCTGCTAACCTGGCCATGCAGTGGAGGAACAGTAAACAGCCTTGTCTCTCTCACAACAGAAGGGAAGGACCAACAGGCAGGGTTGTGCTCTGATTTCCACACATGCCCCATAGCAATGCACCTGATTGTTCATTCATTGTTCTCTCTCTCTCTCTCTCTTTCTCTCTCTCTCTCTCTCTCTCTCTCTCTCTCTCTCTCTCTCTCTCTCTGTGTGTGTGTGTATGTGTGTGTGTGTGTGAAATGCACTAAGATAAAATGTAAAAATAATACTAATATACAAATTAGAAAAAAAAAATAGTCTTTGGCCAAGAAAACAATGTATTAATGTATTTTCTGAGAACTTTTATTAGTGTGTGTGTGAGTGAGTTGGGGGTAGGTAGGGATCAGAGGACAGCTCTCAGGAGTCAATTCTCTCCCTCCATGTAGGTCTCAGGAATTGGACTCAGTTCATCAGGCATGACAGCAAGTTCCTTCACCTGCAGAGCCATCTTGCCAGCCCACATAATGCGCTTAGTAGGCACAGCATCATCGCTAACGTTCCCTAAGACAGGCATGTTCACATAGACTCATGCCTTGGCCGCATAAGTTAACAAAGAAAGGCCCAGATCACATCATCTCTCTTCTCGTTATCCCTTTCAGCTCCCACCACATTGAGATTTATTTGTAAGTGTTGGTTGGGAAGCAGAAGTCTTTCTGGCCCAACACCAGGACCATCTCTCATCATATTCATCTGCAAAGCCTGATGGGAGACAAACAGCCAAGTATGTGCCAGCAGCCAGTGGAAGGCACCATCCCTGCTTCCAGAGCAGTGAAACCTTAGCATCCAGATGCACAGTTCCACTGGATTAGGAAAAGAACCAGAAACTTCTGGATGCATGCAAGTTTAGGACCTCATGGGTACAGACAAGTCCCTTACTCAGTCTATATTTGTTTTCAGGTCAAATGAACTTTACTGTGTGCGTGGGGACATTGTGTCTGCATGCACGTGTGTTCTCACATGGGTGTGGAGGCCAGAGTTCAGCATTGCATGTGTTCCTCATTTGTCCCCCCAACTTTATTTTTTTGAGACAGCCTTTTCCTGAACTGGGACCTCCCCAGTGCTGCCAGACTGTCTTGTCAGTTATCCACACAGATCTTCCTGTCTCTGCCTCCCTTCTGAGTGATTATTTAATCTCAAATTGGGGTTTTTCACCCCACTTTTGATTATTCAATTCCTAGTTAAATGACATGCAACTTTTATATTTATAATATGTCTCTAATCACTAGAGCGGGGCAGATATCTACCCTCTATGTCATTATGTCTGCTTCCACATTAATAACCCGGAGTTATAACTTGCTATGCTCCATCTGGGCTGCTCTTAACTACAACTGGCCAGTCCTCACGGCCATGTTTTCATGACTCACATACCCCATGGCAACTCTCCTCTCCCCACCTTTTTCTCCTTCCTCATAGTTTCCTGCCTCTGACCTCAAGCCGGGGACCCAAAAAGCCTCACCTATCTCTCTTCCGCCCAGCTATAGGCTGTAGCCAATCAGGGACAACTTTGGGGTGGCAAGATTACAAGGTCACTTGGATCTACGTGCAGGCCCCCTCATCCCTGAGAAAAATCAGGCCTTGGGGACCTGTATCTAGCATTAAAACACATGGCAAAGCACCAAACCTCAACCCTTCGTCAGTACTGACAGTACAGGTACATGCCACTGTTCCCAGCTTCTTTTCCATGGATGCTGGGAAGCCAATCCCAGATCCTCAATGCATGGCAGACAATCCTTAATCTTTCCAGTTCTTTATAAACTAAGTGTGTGTGTGTGTGTGTGTGTGTGTGTGTGTGTGTGCGCGCACGCGCACATGAACCCTTAGGTACACACGGTGCATGTATAGAGGTCAGAGGTCAACTTTTACGGGACAGACTCAGGTTGTCAGGTTTACATGGCCATGACCTTCATCAACTGAGTCAGATCTCCAGCCTCGAGTAACTATGAAATACCAACTATACTCTAAACCTGATAATAAGAACAGTAAAATTGTTCAAGCCCGTCAAAGTTTTGAGATGCTAAACATATGCAGAATGATTCATAACAAGATCCAAGTGGACCTGTGACAAATGTCTTCTATTGGCAAGCCTGTTGGCACGATATGAAAGCCTTGGGCTTGGGACAATTGTCTTTTCTACCAGTTCTGCAGCATCGTCTATGCGATTCCACCACCAGTCAGCTGAGCTCTTCACCTAGTGGTGTGGCCTTGGAGAAACCATGGATTGCTAAAATAGGAGTTGGCAAAACCACTCCAGCCAGCCGGGGGCCTTGCAAATTGCTCAGACATGTGTTTGGCTGTTCCAGGGTGGTTCTCCTGGAAAGAGGCCAGGATGCTGCTCAGAAGACAGTAGCATGCATGCCAAAGTGACAGTGACTAGCAAGGAATGAGATTTTAATGTCCATAAATGACAGAAGAGTAGCAATGGTCTTACACCAGTCATGGATTGCTCTTGAGAAAAGCCAGGAGACTCATGCCTTCCAGAGGGAAGACTTCAATTAAGTCTTAAGCTGAGAGATAGCATCGACCTTGCATCACCTCTCTTAGCAACACACTGTTGCTTGCATAGTGTTGTGACAGTTTTGTGTCTGGTCCTCAGGCTTCAGGGCAGACCTGGAACCAAAGCTGGAGCCTTCCAGTTACTGGCCAGGATTTTCACCTGGGCGAACCTTCCATTTTCCATCAGTGAAAACGGGACGGTGGTTAGATGGTTATGAAGACTAAACACGCCCATGTTACATAACTCATGGGATACACTTAGGATATGACTTACTGTGCTTTTAAGAGGTCTTTAAGTGGCTGGAGAGACACGAAAGCCTGTAACATGCTCACATGCAACTATAAGAACCTAAATTTCATACCCAGCACCAATGTTCAATGAGACACTCTGCATAAAAATAGTCAGGTGTGCAATAATTAAGGAGCCAAAGTCACCCTCCACCCCAAAGCACATGCACACAGGGGTATGTGCACGAATATGAGAGGGCCGTGCTAATTTTATCATTAAAGGTGAATTCAAGAGAGCCTTGCTTAGTTTTTCGTCTGTTTGTCTGTCTTTGTACAGTTCAGGCAGGATTTTGCTTTTCTGAAGATTATTTGCCAAGGTTTCTTCTTTTTTGTCTTATTTCTTTTTAGTTTTGTATACAGGGTTGTGCTCTGTAACACTGGCTGGCCTTGAACTCACAATTCCCCCCAGCTTCACACTGCCTACAGTGCTGGGTTTGCATGTGGACAGCAACCCTTCTTATCGTTAAGTATATCCTTGGCCACCACCTTGTCAGACGTGGAAGACCCAAGGTCCTGAAACTGGCTGGTCTTGGGGTCACTCAGGCACCCGAAGGTGAGCCCTTAGAGCAGTTTCAGATCATGGTCTGAATTGGGTGGCAACCGCAGACTGGCTGAGCATTTTTCCGCTTTGCTACTTCTTAATACTTTATTGAGAAACTAATGCAAAAATTAAACTTGTGGATATTAGTCAAAGTGTCCTTATAAATAGTTTATAAACTTTAGAGTTTAAAACTATGGAGATAAAACTACTGTTTCTTTCTATGTTGTTTTATGTGTTTGTTCTTGTTTTCCAATGAGCTCTCACATACCCCAGGCTGTCATGGAACCTCCTATGGAGTCAGGATGACCTTGAGCTTCTTGTCCTATACCTCCCGAGAGAGCTGGGATCACAGAAGTGCACCCCCACATCCAAGCTGCAGACTAGACCAGAGCTTTACGGATGCTAAGCTGCAAGACCTCTATGAATCCTGTCAATAGCTTTTTAAAAATTGTTAATATGGTTGTCTCCCTTTCCATAGCATTGGTGAATTTTTATTTCTCATGGACTGCCTTACATCCCTTGTTCCCTTTCTTATGTACGTTTGTTTCCTATTGGTCTGGGAAAGGCTCACTGTTTACAGATGATAAAGTTATCTTTTTCTGCATACAGCTTTCCAGCCATTTATTGTTTTTGTTTTTAATTTGTAGCACAAGTTTAAATTTTTCTTTTACCTGAAGTAATTGTTTTTCTTTTTTTGTAATTATGTTTATCTCTTTTATTCTTAAAAACTCGCCCTTGGCTATAAAACTAGTTAACAATGAACCTATTCTTTTTCCTAATGTGGCTCACTGATTGTCTTAGCATCTCAGTGCATGTAGAACAGTTTTACTGTCATAATTCAATTAAGTATTTCCAGGAGTAAATGCACATGAGTGCTTAGCTACCTTTCTTCACTCTTAGACAGTTCAGAATCCTCTAGAGAATGATGCTGCCCATAGTGGGGAGGGGCTTTTCCCACCCCAGTTAACAAATAACAGTCCCCTAGACCTGCCACCACAGGACAGCCTCACCCAGAGGAACCCTGACTCCCGTGCCATTCCCAGGTGAGTCTCGATGGTGACCAACTGACAATGAAAGCTAATTCTCACACCCGTGAACCCCCAAACTCATAGAGCATGGAAGGAAAAACCTTTAAGGAAGAACATTCAAGGAGCTATCATTCTAAAACCATAGAAACCCAAACTAAAGGGGAAAAATCACAAAACCAGACACCAATAAAGAGTCCCCCTGAAGAGAACAAAAGTTAAATTTTTACTGACTTTCAACTGCAACAATAAAAGTCAGCAGACAATTTAAATGTCCTCTAACAATCCCTCTGAACTTGGAAATGTGTGTGTTGGAAGAGGTGTAGATTTTGTTAAAACTATCCCTGAATTATTGAGACCGGAATGTTTTGCCCTGAGAACATGACAAAGCTCTTTCTAAGGGTTCCTTCTATTCCAGTGCTCACAAAGGAATCCTCACTGGACAGAATTGTTGTTAACATGGTACTGTTTTGGTTTGTTTCATTCTGTTTTACTTAGTTTTTCCATTGTTTTTAACCAGGTGTCACTACATAGCCCATGGTGTCCTGAAACTTGCCATGTACCAAAGGCTAGCCCTCAGACTGGTATTTCTTCTGTCTCAGTCTCATAAGTGTTTGCATTCCAAAGTGTGCCACCACAATCAACTGACTGTACAGCTGAGCGGTCCTCAGTGTGCTCCCATGTCACTCACACTATCCTCTCTGCCCGGTGTTTCTCTAGTGGGCCTTTTGCTTTCTTAAATTTATACTTTCTATCAGGGGCTTACATGAGTCAGCTTAAGGATGCCCATAGGAAAGAATAGCTAGGTGGTAAAACAGCATCCACCGGATGTCACTCACAAGGCAGACCACCCTCTCTGGCAAAAGCACGAGCAATGGCTGGGCAGGCAGCCGACTCACCTGCTGGAGTTTCGCTCCCACCATGGAGGCACTGATGTCAAGCACAAAGACCACATTCTTGGGTAGAGGAGGGAGGTTTTTGGGAGCAAAGTAGTGCACGAAGTAACCATTTAGAACCTGGTGGGGGAAGAATGGAGTAATTGAAGCAGCATTCAGAAAAAAAAAGAAGAAAATTAATAGAACAGTCTTTGGGAATGTCCAGAACAAAAAGATGGCATGAAACTGTCCAAGGCTACATTCCATTCTGAGAACAAAGTTATCTATAGTCTTGACCCCTCTATGACAATTAGTTGTTAATTAATACAACAAAGTAGAATCATCTATGTTAAATGTATCCATTATGGAATGGGATGGGCGTATAGCTCAGTGTAAAGTGCTTGCTGAGCATGTGTAGATCCCTGGGTTCAATGATACCTCAAAACTAATATAAAATGTATACATGGGTATATAGATACATAGACCATGACAAGACAGCTGCTCTAATTGTGCATCTTCCTCTGACCTTGCTCCCTAAATTCTTGCACTCTCTTTTTACTAAGCATCTCACATGGTGAGATATCAAGGTTGTCTGCATTCTCTGAGCACATTCACTCAGTTTAATATTCCCACCTTGTCTCTGGAGCAATACAACCTGAAGGGAAATAAGCTACGGAACAGTCTCCTTTTAATTAAAGTTGAAGAAGTGCTAAATTTCTAACCTCATCTAAAACACCACGGGGAAAATTATATTATAGATTTTTCATTTGCTGTCTAGGTTACTGAAGCACGAAATAGGTACCCTTGGCAGCCAGAAAGGGAGCATCAGTTGGCTCTTTGAAGACATACTTTGGGTTTAAATAGTTTTACTAAGAACTGGAAAGATCTTTCACTTGAGGGAAGTATTGGAATCTGTAGTTCTGAACTGAAGAGAATGGGTCAAGCACCACATGTGGTGTCAGGTGTCATGGGAACCATTACCTGGATGTCTCCAATGTTTTGCTCTCTCTTGACATCATACCGAATGATGAAATCCCCCAAAATTCCATTCTGGGCAATCTTAGCTTGTTGGACCACGGTAGGCTTAAAAACAACTTTGGCAAACGTTTCGTTTTGGTTGATGACAGTAGAAGGAGGAGGGCCCAAGTCACCTGCACACAATAAACAAACACAGCAGAGAGATGACATCATAAAGACTTCCCCTGAAAAGAAAAAGCTTTTTGCATAGACACAGGATGTTGAACTTCATTCTGTTAGAAGTTTGACTTCCTCCTCCTGTCTTCTAAGAACTTTTGTTAATTTCTCGGGAATGAAAGGGTTTATTTTGGCTCATAGTTTGAGCAAATGCAGACCATAGCAGAGTGGAAGCTGGTCACACTGGAACCAAAGTCAGAAAGCGCAGACACGGACGCCATATTCAGCTTACTCTGTAAATTTCATCAGTTCAGAACTTTGTGCCATGGAACAATGCCACCCAAATCAATAAGCCTAATGTAAATAAGCCCTCACAGACATATAGAAGTTCTTCTCCTGGGTGATTCTAGAGCCTGTCAAGTTGACAGTATTAACCATCACACAGAGCCAAAAGAACCTGTATTCAGGTACTGACCCACCGTGCTGGATGTGAGCCCTTGCATAGGCTGTCAAGTCATGTGTAAACAACATTAATAGTAGGGCCATGTCATCCTCTTGGAACGACCTAGTGACATGCTGTACTTATCAACATTCTAGTTTGTGGAAAACATTACACCAACTTTGTCATCATCAAGCATAAGCATTTTCAAAGTAGAAGGAGGAATTCCATAGGGTATTATAGACACGTCACACTTAGGATGGTATATGACTATCAAAATGTAAGATGCCTGATGGAAAGTCTACCGGTAATGCTGGAAATCATATCAGAATCAGAGCATAGAGAAAGCATCCTCTGTTCTTCATTCACTTAGAGTTCAAAGTCAAGTACAACTCATCCAAAGGCAACTGAAGTAGGGCTGGTGATCCTTTGGGAGGAGAGGTCCTAACTGGTGAAGAATACAAAAGATTCTTTGAAGGGAAGCATCCTATGTTTGATGTACAGTGAGTGTACTAAGTTTGAAGGGACGTGCCCTATGTCTAATGTAGCAAAATGATCATACATAGTACAAATGTATGAATGTGCATATGTGTATATAACTCAGGAAGATTTATACATAAGTCACATGCTCTTTATTCTATCTTATTTATTTGAGGTGGGAGTTGGGAGCAGAATGTATTAAACGGGCACTCTGTGGCATGGAATATAACAATCTACTTTGCCAAGGGAACCTCACTCTATTCTTTTCCTTGGACTCAGTGTTGTGTGTAGCCACTTATATGGTGATTAGGGGTATCTGCAGATGTTCCAGCTGGTAGAATTAATACCAGGGGAAGAGTTACTGGAAAGCACTCGAAATGCCACATCAATTAAGTCAAAGAAAGTTGTTCTGGTGGCACAAGCAACTGTCACCCCCCACTTTGTTAGGTGTGTCTAAGCACACTCTGGAAGAGTCACCTGCCAGATGATTAAAGCAGGTCTGAGTCTCAAAGAGCATCATTGGCAACACATTGGAACTTCCTAGAAACGTCAACTTTCAGAGCCTTCCCAGAAGCTCTGATGAGAACTTTGGTAAGTCCTGTAGGTGATATGGTGTGTGATGATGGCAAATCGGATATGCCTCTTACCCTGACCTCATAACATGCATGCAGAAGATAGTCATGGCCTTTGTTGTATGTAAGTACACCTATCCCTACATTCTGCAACAATCAATACATGCTCTTTAAACTACCAACATGGACCCACTTTATCTTGTTCCAAGTTTCTCTCATCAAAATTCTTTTTTTTTTCCTTACAAGTGGCCGAACTTAATACACTCATAATGAAATAAAAGTCCTGGGGATTTAAAAAGTATTCTTTCTTCATTATTTATTTGACTGTGTCCTTTGATACAGACCACAGGAAAGGATGTGTACTAGTTTTGTTGCCTGTTGACCTCTGGTGTTTGTCCGTTCGTGATGAAAATTCATTAGTTCCATATAAATGGGCTTATTTCATATGCCCAAAGAGTGGGTGGATTCTGTTTGGTTCTTCACCAAGAAGCTAATTCCTGATGCTGGTTTCCACCCACTAAGTGCCACACAGTAAAAGTGACCCAGTGGAATTTTGACTACTATTGAGAACAATTTGAGAGTAGCATCTTTTAAAATGTTATTATTATATACAGGTGCACAGGTGTACCATGGCATGCACGAGGAGGTCATCAGTTGTCTTCTTCAACCTTGGGTTCCAGGGATCAAACTCAGGTTGTCAAGCTAGCACGGCAAGCTCTTCCACACTCGGACCCAACCGCCACCCACTATTATCCTTAGAATATTACAATGTTCTGGGCTAAGGAGATGATATGCACAAGCGTGAAGTTGTGAGTGCAGATCCTCAGCACCTGTGTAAGAAGATGGACAAGGTAACCAGTGCCTGTGATTTCAGTGCTGAGACGTGGAGACAGGGGGATTCCAGGGCTCTCTGGCCAACCAATCTAGTCAATCAGTGAGTTCCGGTTTCAATGAGAAACTCTCTTTAAAAAATACACCAATAGAAGAGTAAAAATACAACAGAAAATACACCTATGTGCCACATGCACAAACACAGGTGTATATACACATACACAAGAAAAGGGAAAATAAAATCCCCCATTTATTAGAGGAAGGGCAAATCTGATAATTCCACTAATATAGACTTCCAGCTACTCACCTAAAGCCCAAAGCAAAGTAATGCTCTATAATACTATCTACCTTATCTTGTTCTGAACTAGGGCACATATTGCTGGCTGACACACAGTACTTCGTAAGCCTAGTGTGTGTTTGCAGTGCCCTTCACTGTGTGCTAAAGACTAGGAATGCTGCAAAAGAAGAGTTTACAAGCTGCCCAGAAGAAGTAAGCAACTGTCATGCTTGTCTAACAAGAGGCCTTGCTTATTTTCATTGTTGTTTCCTGTCCACTTGGTGAAGGGGTAGGAGTGCACTGGGGCAGCTATTCCAATGACACTATCTTGTCACTCTTCAGGAAAATTTAGTAGCTGCTCTCTGTACCCACAGACTCCTTCTCTTGGGCCACCAACCTTCCCAAGAGGCTGTCCTCCTATGCAAATCTCAGACTGCACAAGCAAAAACAGTATTGCCCATGAAAGCATGTAGTTCCTCTCAGGAGTTTTATCCCAAGTAACTGTGCTAGTTATTTGGTGTAGGGCACTGGTTGTATTCTAGATGAAAAGATTATTCCCCTCAGTATTTAAACTTCTATAAATAAGTACAGTATCTAGAAATTACACAGGTAATGTATACATTCCTTAAATGTTGAAAGTATTACAAAAATGTTTCACACATGTTGACATTTACCAGCAAAGAGAGCCAGCTCTAGTGTTTCAGAGACTAAACATAATTAACTCAACATTTCAGTTCTATGCCTGGGGAACTGGAGCACCACCTGGCAACTGGAGTACCGCCATTCTAGCATCATGGCTAGGATGACGGTATGAGATTACATAAGGAAGATACTGAATGTGGTGCCTGGTGCATAATAGTTGCTCAATATGTGACAGTTCACCTAGTCATTAGATTTCTATTAACTGTGACAAAGTGCCTGACAAAAGCAACTTATGGAAGAAAGGTTTTATTTTGGCTCACAGTATGAGAGTATATAGTCCACCAGGGAGGGAGATTCCAAACAAAGGAGGAAAAGCAGCTGATCATATTGTGTCAGCTTGCTTTCTGCTCTTCTCCTTTTGATTTCAAGAACCCCAGCTACTGGACTGTGGTATACACACTCAGGCTTAGCTTTCTGTCCTCAGGGAAGAACTCTGTAAGCAGCATTACAGACAAGCCCGGGGTTTGTTTCTTGGGTGATTCTAAATCCAGTCAAGCTGATGATGAACTTTAACCACCACAGCCCCTCTTTTTTTTTTTTTTTTTTTTTTTTTTTTTTTTTTTTTTTTTTTTTTGGAGTCCAGTTTATTCTCTGTCCAATTTTAAAAGACAACTTGAAAAAAAGAACTCTATCCTTTGATAATAACTAGTGTTTATTTGGAATCCCAGTTTTCTCTATACCACTGTGCACTTGGTAAAAACAACAATTTAGAAAGATCTGGCATGTCCTTATGGACATTATTGAGCTGGAATTTAAGTATGTCTACATAAAGAATATTTTTATGAAGTACAGTGGAGTTAACTGTTGCCAGAGAGCCCCCAAAAGGATGTGCAGAATTTTCATATTAATGCAGGTATTTTTTTTCTAAAGGAGGACTCATAAGAAACTGATACATATAAATGATATTATATATTTATCTATTTGATTCTATCTTGTAAAGACAAAACATGCATTCCATCTACAAATATGATGTATATTATGTATAAAGAGAACAAGGTCCAGAACACACAAACTTACAGTCATGGCCTTATGCTAGATCATGGGTGCTACCCACAAATAGACATTCTTTGAGACATCGGCAAATGCTGGGGTGATGCCAGTTATTATGTGAGGTGTCTAATGGTGAAAATATGTAGGAGCCAAGGGACCATACTCATGGACACTGGCTGGAAGCTACAGGCCTGAGAGCTGGTGAGCAGAGGGACTTCCTAGAGTCTGTTTCCTGTGGGTGTTGGGTTTGGCTACTGTCAACCCCAATGCTGCCAATACCTGGGGGCTTTTACAACAGGATTTCCAAACAAACACTGCCTGTTCATTTCCCTTGAAAAGAGAATAGATGGTCTGAGTTTGTTTATAAAAATTCCTCACCTGGGACCTGGGACCTTTGTTAAATTTAGGGTAGTCAAAAATGTTGTGACTAGTTGGGCATCTACAATTTGATGGTCCCAATAAAAACAAAAATCATGGAAATCAGCATTGAAATAAAAAAATAATAAAGCAATGAAAAGAAATTTCTGCAAGTTTCTTGTTAAATAAAAGTTCTTTTTGCTTCTTGTTTCTTTGGGGGTTTTGTTGTTTTGGATTAATTTTTGTTGCTGTTTTTTTTCTCACAACTTCGCTGGATCTAGACTTGCCTAGGAGACAAACTTGTGGGTGTGTCTCCGAGGACCTATCCACAGTGAGCTAAGGGAGATGAGAAGAGTTATCCTGAGTGATGATCTGGAGTCTCAGGCTGGATACAAAGGAGGAAGTGAGCGGAGCATCTGCTCTCTGCTTCTGATTGCAAATGCAGTGTGGTCGGCTGCTTCACACCCGGGTCCAAGACTTCCACAGCACAGTGAAGGGGTTCCCCTTGATCGGCGGCCCAGAATAAGCCCTTCACTCCTTGCCCTGCATCTCGATTGGGCTCAGCAACTAGAAAAAGCTAATAAAGTTGGCATGTTTTTCCCCCATTTTGGAGAGAGTGCTACAGGAGCGTGATAGCATCATAGAGCGGAGAAGAATAATGAAAAATTACAACTCGAAGATGTCTATTCTTTTTTATAGTCAAGGGGTGTTTGCTTCCATTTCCTAACAAGCTTGCTTTCTTCACCACTAGCTTCTTCCTCCCTCGGATAATATATTTTTGAGTCTCAGCTGTCCATACTTAAATCTGGAGAAATCTCATACAGGTCAAACACTGAACATAAAGGTCTGGTCGCATCCGCAGGTGGCTGGGCAGGTACACAAAGCAGCCTTCCAAGAGAACTGAAGAGGCTGTTCGTGAGCGTGTGTAGGTGGATATAGCAGGTGACGGTCTGATTTAACCACGGTTGAGACTGGTGGTCTCATTCACACGGAGACGTGCACCTCACACACTGGGAGAATCAAAGAAATGAAGAGCCCAAGATTCAAGTGCTGCAGGAAGAAACAGGCCATCCTCCACTATCCAACTAAAGAGAGAAGGCCAGATGTAGGTGACACACTCATATCTAAGCATGCTATTCACGGATGGCCTTGATCAAACTATAATCAGAACAAAGAAGGTAACACGGGCTTCCATGCCAATATGAAGAAGCAAAACAAGACCAACTCCGGGGCCAAATGATTCACACCTGAGTCACTTCTGAGCTAAACAGCACTGAAAAAAAAAAAAAAAAAGCTTCACATAACAATTGCCTGTTTTCCTGGAAAAAGTTCAGAAATTTCACCAAGGTCAAACAGGGCTAAGGCCTTCCAGCTGCTAAAAGGCAGCTGGATCCAGGGAAGAGAGTCAAGCTGGGGGCTTGGTGGTGAGTCACAGCGGGGACCTTTAGTAATGGACACTTGCCAAATTTGGAAAATCAAAATACAGGATGTCTGCTTCTCTATTTGAATGGTAGATCAATCGCTGATAGCTTTTAGTATGTCCAGAATGTTGCATGGCAACACATGTGGTTTACCCACAATTCAAGTGTGCGTAGGCAACAAAGTTTCACCAAGCAACCCTAGCAAAGGGAGATTTAATCTAGATTTTTTCTTTTCTTTTCCTATTTTTTTTGAGCTAATGTCTTCTAATGCCAAGATGTATAATTATTAAGTCTGACTTCTAATCTCTCCAGTATCAGAAAAGAGACCCAAGACCTGGCAAAAACTAAAGCAGCAAACTGTTAAAAACAGATCTTGGTTACAAAGCTATTTCTTCCTTGATTTATAGGACAAGACTTCCCAAGCATCCATTCCATGTCAGGCACTACTGCAGGGGACTGAAAATATCATCTCAAGAGGCCCGACATCAAAAGATAAGGTCAGATGTTAAGGCATTTAAGAAAATCATACATAAAATTTTAAGGATTTGATTCAACCCTTCTGAACATATGACCCTGTACTGGTTTCCAGCCAGACAACTACCAACTTCTCAAAAAATGTCAATAACTTCAACTTCCAATGCAAAGGGGAATGAGGCTATACCTTAATGGTTCTCTTCTTTCTAATTAAGCCACTCAATTAGTGGGACTATTTCAAAGTCAAAACAGCAATGGATGCTTTGGGAGGGAGTAAGACAATTCAGACAGCTTCACATCAACTCCTCACAGCCCAGATCCTTTGCTTCTCCATCTCTAGTGCCTGCAGTGCTAAGTCAGAGGTGATGGCTATGGGTCAGGTAAGCAATTCTGAGTTGACATGAACCCAGTAGTAAAGAGCCTATTGGTAAGAAGCTGAACAGCAGACATTTGAACAAAGCTCTAAAGTCAGGTTGGGAAGAAGGGTTTCAGCAGGAGGTGGGACTGAGAGGTGGAGAGACTGCAATGAGTGTACAGTGTATGTGCTTGAAACTGTGAACATGTACATCTTTTTAAAAGATCCAGGGCCAAGAATATTGTGAGGGTTCCATGAACAGTGTTACCCCATTTAAAAGCTGCTTCCGTTAATCAACATCTTGACGTGGCTGATGTCCCTACGTTCTGCTGGGAAGCCTCAAGCGGTGACTCCCAGACTTTGGTAAATGTAAGAATGATGACATGGTTTTGAACGTATCTTCCTGTTATCTAAAGGGTGGAGAGTGGACTAGGGTGTGCCTCGGGCTGAGGTGGTAACGGTGACTGTATGTGGGTATAGATAATCAGGAGTGATGGTTGTACAACTCCACAGAAATTGAAATGTAATGAACTTCTTAAGGCGAGTTCATTTTATATCATGCAGCCAAATCACAATTTAAGATAATAAACTGGGCATGATAGTGCACACCTGTAAGCCCAATGCTAGGGAGGTTGATAAAGGAGGATCCTGAGTTTGAGGCCAGCCTTGGCTCTGAGTAAGGGTTATCTGTTTTAGTTAGGGTTTTATTGCTGTGAACAGATACCATGACCAATGCAACTCATGTAAAGGACAACAATGAATTAGGGGTGGCTCACAGATTCAGAAGTTCATTCTATTATCATCATGGTAGGAAATATTGCAGCATGCAGGCAAACATGGTGCTAGAGGAAGCAAATGTTGATCCAAAGGCAGCCGAAAGGGGACTGTCTTCTGCAGGCAGCCAGAAGGAGGCTCTCTTTCACACTGAGCAGAGTGTCAGCATAGGACCTCAAAGCCCACCTCAACAGTGACACACTTCCTCTAATAAGGCCACACCTCCTAACAGTGCCACGTCTCATGGGCCAAGAATATTCAAACCACCACACTATCTTAAGGAAATAAACAAGCAAAACGACAACAAAAAAAGAAAGTTGGTCAGGGAGAAATTCTGATAAAAGCAGTAGGCCAAGTGCTCTGAGCTGAAGAAGGCTGTTTATGAGATAAATAGGTAAATAAATGTAGATGCACGGTGTGCTAATTTTTTTCTAATTTCCATAACAAAACACTTCAAAGAGCAACTCAAAAAAATATTGTACTTTATCTGATGGTTGAGGGTACAGTCTGTCATGGTTAGAGAGTCAGGACATCAGGAGAATGAAGTAGTTACTGTGGTGGACATAGAGTGGAAGTCATAGGCTCACTGGATGCTTGGTCTGCAGTAGATAGACTTATTTGGGAAGAATTAAGAAATAGGAAGTGTGGCCTTGTTAGAGGAGGTGTGGCCTTGTTGGAGAAGGTATGTCTTTGGAGAGGGTTTTGAGGCTTCAAAAGACCATGCTGTTCCCAGGTAGCTATTGTCTCTCTCTGCCTCCTTTCTGTGGATTGGGGTGTAAGCTGTGCCTGCCTGCCTGCGGCCATGCTCTTTTCCATGATGATCATGAGCCCCAACAAACCTTTTCTTGTATAAGTTGCCTTGATCATGTAGACGCTATACAGCAGTGGAAATGTAATTGTCCACACTCAGAAGCAGAGGAGGATCAATGCTGGCACCCAGCCTGTCTCTTTTTTATTCAGTTGAGAACCCCAGCTCACAAGATAATACTACCTACATTCAGAGTCAGTCTTCCTGCTAGGTTCAACTCTTTTCTGGAAACATCCATATAGATACACACAAAGGTTGTTTCCAAGGGGATTCAAGTTGAGAATGAAAATTAACCATCACACAGGGAGAATGGAATAGAGAGCCCTGAACTAATACAGGTTTAATATATGTGCCTCAGTGCACACCTGGAAGAGCATTTATCCCAGCTAGCCGGGGTCCAGAAAAGGTTTCACTTCAAATAATGGCACATGCGGCCTAATAATCATGAAGCATGTGGCAGTCCGAGTACATATGTGACAGTGGTTCTGTAAAAATTATAACAAGCCTGAAGAACTCCTATCATCTAATGATTTTATGGTCTGTGATCATTCCTCTAAAGGTATAGTGTCGTTCATGACTTGTGATTCACACAGCTATCAACAGCCAGTTGCACAATTGCACGCACGCACAATTAGGAATCACAAGCAACAGACAGCTGTTACTGGTTCATTTACTATGTTATTCCTTTTATAATTTCTGTATTACTAGCTGCAAAAGAATGTGTTCATTGTAAAACACTGCGGTGAACCAGAATCAAAGAATTCAATGGGTGTGGGTTCAATTCTGATCTACCAAAGTTAGCTAAAGCAAGGGTAAAGATCCTGCTTTTAGTCTTTTTATGTGTGTGCATAAGAGAGAGAGAGAGAGAGAGAGAGAGAGAGAGAGAGAGAGAGAGAGAGAGAGAGAGAGCCCACACACATGAATATACACTGTGGATGTGCAGTGTCAGTTATGACCACAAGGGGGCATTTGGTTCCCATGAACTGGAATTTCAGATGTTTATGAATCAACCAGTTTGGGTGCTAGGAATTGAACGCAGATCCTTTGTAAGAGCAGACAGTGAATACACTTTACTGCTGAGCCTTGTTTCTGCCCCCTCCTCCTTATATTTCTATATCTAGCTAGGAAGATAATTTAAATAATCCCTACTCTCTGTAGAAAGCAATCTTCTATTTAAAGGGAAAAATGGTTTGTACAACGGTTAGGGGCATGAACTTGGGGTCAGATCTATACATAGCGATGGTTTCAATTAACAATTAAATATGAGATCTTGTATATATTTCTGCATTTCTGTGTTGTGTAACAGTTTCCTCTAAGACTGAAGCATTCCATGCTGCAAGAATCTCCTTAAGGTGAGCAACTCCAAAGAGTGTCAGGAAGTCTCTGAAACTGGCCATATTCACTAGGCCTCTCCCTTCCAGAATAAGCAGAACCAAGTTACAAAGATGACTCTCAGACAAGCTGAGCTTCAAAACACTCTCCCACCAGCCCAGCTATCTGGAAGACACAGGAACCCGCCAGCTGCCCAGAAGAGGTTTAGACCAACTGAAGCATCTGAACCGGAAACTCTCCAATGTGTTGAGCTGGCTGTAAGCTGTGCAGTGAGCTCCACATTCCCAACTTTTGTGAACTGTCATCCATGAGGTGGGTTTTGGTGATGCAGCTGTCTTTGAATCATGTCTGCTCCTGTAAGTAACCCCTCCCCCAGATTCCTGTAAGTAATGCCAATACAGTTCATCGGCTCATCAAACTGTACTTTGGTGATATCCATACTTTGGTCTGATAAAGGTTTCCTTTCTGGGTGAGTTTATGTGTATGTTGCTACACCATTGGAAAAGTTTCGTCAAACTACATCTGTTAGGCTTTCTTCTTCATGGGAAAACCAAGCATGAAAAGATGTGGCCTATTGAGGATGTGATGAAGAGCAAAGGAGACACTACTACAGGCACCATGTCTGTCTGGTACGTAAAATATCACTTAGTCATGATGCATCCTTCAAGCCCAACACAAACAGAAATCATGCTGTTAAATGAAAAGCCAGCCTCAAAACGATCAATCTGCATGCTATTTCTTACGTGCAAAATCAAGACATAAAATCACATGGGCATCTATATACATGTGTGTGTGCTTACAAACATGGGAATGGAATTGGAAAGGGAATTTCAGGAGGGAAGAAAGGAATCCTAACAGAGCCAAGAAATCACAGAATGATGGAAATTTGTAGGGAGAAAGGAGAAAGGGAGACTGGATTGCTAGATAGAAGGCAACCAGCAAGAAGGAGGGAGAAGTGGCTGGAGAGATGTCTCAGTGGTTAAGAGCACTGACTGCTCCACCAGAGGTCCTGAGTTCAAGTCCCAGCAGCCACATGGTGGCTCACAACCATCTGTAATGAAATCTGAAGCCCTTTTCTGGTGTCTCTGAATACAGCTACAGTGTACTTATATATAATAAATAAATAAATCTTTAAAAAAAGAAGGAAGGAAGAGAAGGGAGAGAGGAATAAAAGAGAGTAGAGTCTAATGACCGGCATGTATGAAGATGCCATGATGAAACACAGGGCTTTGTGTTCTAATCTGAAAAGTAAATAAATAATGTTTTAACAGATGCAGTGGAGCCATAGGTCAGAGAGGTCAGAGACTCGTTTAGACAAATTGCAGACGTCTGATTTCTCAATCACAGATGGATCCATAGAGAAATGAAATCCTGGTCTCAGGCCGCCATGCTCTATCAGTTCCAGATCACGTTCTGGTGCAAGCCTGACTCTAGCTTGATCTCTACCCTGGATTTATTTTGGAAACACACAAGGGTGCCCAGACAAAACCACAACATCCTGTGCTGGGGTCACCATTCTCAGGAACAGCAGCAGCTGGGCTAAAAAGGCCAATAGGGGATTAACTGTGAGCAAGTCCCCCCCCTCCCCCCGGCACCAGACTAAAGGACACCCCTGTGAAATCTCCATGGTCTGGAAGACCAAGGCTCAGCTTTGCTACAAAGACCTGGGAAAATAGTCTTAAAGATAAACAGGCCAGAAGAGATCAACAGCCTGGAGACATTCCTTGGAGATCCCAACAAGCCCCCAAATATAAAAACAAGCAATGGTTCGGCTGATGGTCATAACGTATACCCTGCCTAAACATACACTTAAACAGAAGCACACAATTCCATATTCAAAGAGCTAGAGGGGCTCTGAAAATTGTTCAGAGCATGCACTATGCATTTCGGTTGCTTTCCGATCATCCTAAGGACATATTCACTGCCCTCTGTGTATTAATGGCAGGCATTTCATTGCCTAGAAGACACCAAGAACGCTGGGAAACATCTCCCACTGAATAATACCTCTCTCACATAGTTAAGGCTAAAAAAAAATTCCCTCTGAAGTTACAATTAGTAATTTATTAAATTTGAAAACTTTTTTTTTCATTTTTTTTGTGGATATCGGCTTTTATTGTCTAATTTGCAGGTGTGGTGTTAGTGCTACATGATATTCAAGAGGCATTATATTAGATCCTACAGAGAGACAAAGATTGATTAGAGACAGATCTACCTCTAAAGGCACTTAATATGTTATAAGATTTCTAGAGGGGCTGGAGAGATGGCTCAGAGGCTAAGAGCACTGACTGACTGCTCTTCCAGACGTCCTAAGTTCAAATCCCAGCAACCACATGGTGGCTCACAACCATCTGTAATGAGATATGATGCCCTCTTCTGGTGTGTCTGAAGACAACTACAGTATGCTTATATATAATAAATAATCTTTTTAAAAAATTGAACAAGCATAAAGAAAATTTTAAAAAGATTTCTAGAGAGAACCAATAAATATAACTATCATAATAATGGTAATAATAAAACAATAATTACTAGGCTCTTAGGTCTGGTTAAAGGGTTCTGTACAACAGTGCTTTACAGTCACCTGGGTTAGCCTCTGCCCCTGCTGCACAGATGTGAAAGCCCTGGTTTATATCATTGCAACAATTTCCTTCCAGTTTATACCAATAGCAGACCAAAAATATGCAAGCCATATAATTACCACCCATAGGACGAGAGCATGAAGGGTCTTAGTTCCTGCCATTTCTGAATGTCAAACACCTTGACAACAGTTTGGGTCAGGTTTGGTTCGTATTGTTAACATGTTTCTGCTCTGGACTCTCCCATCAGATGCTTGTACTCAACCCAGATTCTGTGCTTTTCCTGCTCAGCTACTTTCCCCTTGTTCTCAAGGCCACAGTTCCTGTCACTTCAACCTGCTGTGATGCTTGAACATGGCCACCTTATTATTTGATTGGCTTTGAAAATCAGTGGTCCTTGTGTGCTAGCCATGGAGACAAGACACAAGTGTTTAATACAAACTATTACTTGAAATTAATGATTAAAATAGACCTTTGATTCCTGAATTCATGAATGAATGGGTCTCTGTTTCTTGTCCCTTCTTTGGGATCTTTTCCTTCTACTTTTTTTTTTTTTTATCCCATCCTAATGTGTGAGTTTCTGTTTTGTCTTATTATATTATAGTTTATGGCTATCCCACAGAAGCCTGTTTGTTTTGTAATGAGAGACAGAAAGGAGGTGGATCTGGATGGGAGGGAAGGTGGGAAAGAGCTGGGAGAAGTAGAGGGAAGAAAAGTCATAATCGGGATTTATTATGTGGGAGAAAAAATCTATTTTCAATAAAAGAATAATATAATACATATAAATATACATAATGTATATAGAAGTTTCTGTATCTGTATACTGTCTTAAATCTTTCATAATCACATCAAGAAACTCAATACTATATATTAAAAAATCAAAATTCAAGAAGAACCGGAAAGTTTTCTTCTATATAGTTAAAAATGTCTGTTTCATATCATGTATAGATCAGAACACTTTTTTCACTACTGAGTACTGAGCCTTCCACCTCATGCACACTAGGAAAGTCCATTTCTCTGGGCTATCTCTTGGCTGACCTCTGACTCTCCATTTTGAAAGCCCCACTGTTGTCCAGTCTAGCCTTGATTTTACTCTATAGTTCAGGCTAAGCTTTCAAATCCTCTACTTCAGTCTCCTAAGCAGCTGGGGTTAAACACATTTTTAAAGTTTAATTTTGGAAAGAATATAACATTGTTAACTATTTCAACATACAGTGGGGGCTGGAGAGATGGCCATTAGTGAAGAGCACTGGCTGCTCTGCCAGAGGTCCTGAGTTCAAGTCCCAGCAACCACATGGTAGCTCACAACCATCTGTAATGGGGACCTCTTCTGGTCTGTCTGAAGGCAGCTACAGTGTACTCATAAACATAAAGCAAATAATTCTGAAGAATAAGAGGAAGAGGGGGAAGTGGAGGAGGGGGAGGAAGATTGGGATGGGGAAGGGGTTAGGAGAACAGTTCAATGGCAGAGGTTTTTACTAGCTTTTTTTTCATCGAATAAACATTTCTTTCAACTTCTTTTTTTACATCCCAACTGCAGCTTCCCCTCCCTACTTTTCTTCTAGTCCTCCACCCTCCCCACCTCTCCTTCTCCCTACCCCTTGCCCACTTCCCTTCAGTTACTCTTCAGAAAAAGGCAGCCCCCCACCATGGACATCAAGAAGTCACAGTACCACCTTTCTTAGTAAGGCCAGCCAAGGCAGCCCTGTGGTGGGAAAGCATCCCAAAGGCAGGCAACAGAGTCAGGGACAGACCCTGCTCCCACTGTTAGGAGTCCACAAGAACAAGGAGCTACACGACTGTAACATACGTGCAGAGGGTGTGAGTCTGGCTCATATATGCTCCCTGGTTGGAAGTTCAGTCTCTGTGAGACCCTGTGGGCCAAGTTGGTTGATTTTGTGGGTTTTCTTGTGGTTTACTAACATGTTGAAAACCGTGGGTTCCACCAATCCATTCACCATGAAAAAGAGATTTTTATAAGATATAATATATGTACATTATAAATATAAAATTGCAACCCTATGATCTTAATATAAAAGCTTTGTTTTATATAGTGTTCTAGTCTCTTGCTGGACTGGACTTATTTAGTATTATCATGCATGTTGATATTTTCTTTTTCCCCCATCATATGCTCAATTACTTTAGATCATCGCATATTACAAGTTGCTCCCATATTAAATATTTAGACTGAAAAAACGTTTTCTCTGACAAATACTAACAGACAGCTTCAAGGATGTAATATTCTTGATATTTTAGAAGTTTTATGTGCACTCAGCTCCTCAGAGTGGGGTTACAGTGTCAAAAATCTAACATGCTTATTCATCTCCTGATGGTATCTGGGTTTTTTAAAAAATATACACAAAGTCTAATCTTTGCCTTGTGACTTTCTTCCAATTCCCATTAACATGCAAAGCCTTTGCAGAAGGGGCGCCATTTCTTTTACAGAGTTCTTGAAACCCAACTCCCAGCTTTGAGCAAGCCTTAAGATCTGAGCCCTGGCACTAGGCACTACTCACCTTCTGCCTTCCCACTACCCTTCTTCCTGCTGTTGTGAAGAGGCAGCACTTCCAAGGACGTGATGCCCGACCTCTCCAGGATGTCCACCTCCACAGTGAGCCGCCCCACCAGCTGCTGTGGGCGCACGCTGATGGTGTGCTCATATTTCCCCAGCCTCCTCTGCAGAAGTTCTTCATAGCTGAGGAGGAAAGCAGCTTTGTCCTTGCTGGGAATCACTAGAGAAGCTCTGAACACACCAGTCCCCTTCTCCCTGTTAGGAAGCAAGACATGGACCACAGTTAAGCTTAGGGGAGGGAAAGCCTGCTCCTCAGGACCTGTGCTGTACTTACTAGGGAGACTCTTGGGTGGAGCCAAATAAGAACTCTAAGAAAAGGAAAATGAGAGCTCTCGGTGGAGAGGGCTTGTCCAAAGAGCAGAAAGATCTAGGCTCAGGTCCATCATCATAAAAAAAAGAAAAGAGAAATAGAAATAAAATTTAATTTCCGGAAGAAGTATAGGTCTGATCTAAACTGCCCACCCCCCCACAGACTCCTACGTTGGGCATTTGGTCACCAGGGAATGACAGTGTTTGGAGGAGTCTTGGAACCTCTGAGCTCAGCTGAAGAAAATAGGTCACCAGCAAAAGGTCTCTGGAGGGTAGCTCAGCCCAGTTCTCGGGTAGGTTTCTCTTCTCCTGGAGCTGCCGCCTAGGGAGCCCCACCAGACTCCCACTGCACATTCTGAGCAGCTCCCATTGCTGTGCCTTCCTCATGTGGTGGATGATAATCTCTGAAACCATGAGACAAAAGTAAATCCTTCCCCTCTTCAATTGCTTCTGTAAGGTTTGCTTGCATCCTACCAAGGGCCAAGGAATATTAAGTACGAGAATTAAATGTCTGGCATCCTTAGCTCTCCCCAAGACAGATGCAAGGTTTTGATAAAGAGATCAGTTAGGAGTCGAGCTACCAGAAGAGTCAGCTTGGTCAAGATGTGAATAGCATTAGAGGTGTGGTCAGGAAAATGCTTGTATTTTACGTAATTCTAAAACTGGTATTACATTACTTTTTTTTGCACCTTGGTGATTGTGTTTATCAGGAAATAAAATCAGTATGACTGTGAAAGTTATAAATATACCACCCACTGCAATGTTTGCAGGACTGGGGGGGCAGGCTGTCTGGGGGTGCAGGCTGTCTGGGGGTGCAGGCTGTCTGGGGGTGCAGGCTGTCTGGTTTGGAGCGTCAGAACACTAACAGTGGTTAGGAGATTCAAGATCATTCTCGGAAAACTTTGTGCTGGGGGTGAGAGGAAGCATCCATTTAAAGAAGAACTCTACAGCTCAGAGCATTCTGGAAGACGCTTCAGGAAAGAAGAGATTCAAACTGTCCAGAGGAATCTCAGCAGAATTCAGCTCTGATTTCAGGATACATCAGAAAAGGAATGACGAAGGGGACCAGACAGGGGAGACCATTCCAGTCCACAACACAAACGGATCACTGAGATACCTGGCTCGCTTTACTCCTTCCCAAACTGGAAAGAGATACAAATATTGAGTCAGAAAAGTTTAACTCCATACCAGGCAGAGATGAAGTGCAAAGGAACTGACATCAAAACCCATTGAAGCAAAAACTTCAGAACATCTGATGGAGGAACCATGGGCAGAATGGTATTAGACTGTATTCATTAGGAAACAAGATCTGATTACCCAAGACATTGGAGGAATAACTCGAAATTCAAAAGGGAAGGCTTTTTCTTTTAATCTTAAATCCCACACATAGCCAAAATATCAATCCAGGCCTCAGAAAGCCTGGCCGGCAATCACCTGCGCTGAGAAAGTTAATTCCGAATATACTTTCCACAAAGGTGAAGACCATTAAGGAGGAGGAAGTCCTAGAACCAAAGAAATAACAAAGCCAACTCAGAACCAAAGGGAGATTTCAAAGTAAACGTTTTACAGCAAAACAACAAAGAAAAAGCAGTAAATTGTAGGGACAGACCCCAGCCACGTTCTCATAGCTGTAAAATCAGAATTTCGCCTGATCTTCCACTTAGTGGCTGACACTGGCCTGGTATCCAGTGTGGTTGGTTGGATGCCATTTCACAAGAAGCTCAGTTATAGCTCCTCATTTGGTTATCATTTCAAACAAACTATGTGTCTCGGTAGATGTTACCAGGCACAAAATTAATTTTTATCTCCTAAGAATCAAGAAAAGCAATTAAAACTCCAGGACTTATGATCCAACTAAATTAAACAGTGCCATCATTTTGAACAATTCTGATTAAGACAGCTTGGAACACAGCTGTGGTTCAGCAAAGTGAGACTTTGATAACTTGTTGACCAAAGAGATGGCATGCAGAGACACTATACAGCATCCCACCAAACAGAGACGGCGCCTGAGGATTGTGGGAACGGGGAGGGGAGAGGATAGAGAAAAGTTCAATGAGGAATTGTTTGAACAGACTCAAAGCAAGCAGAGCTGTGTGCAAAACCAGCAATGTCACCTTTGCTAGAATGCTTCAAGGTCCTGTGTCCTTGGTAACTGTGACATTGGGTAACATATAGAGTGGCTTGTCCTTATCTGGCACTCTGGGTTGGTTTGCTTTTCAGAATCAGAATGTAGCCAAGATTCAAATCTTCAAAGAAGAAGGGGCTTCTCCATTCTCACTGATGGCATTTCTGACCACCAAGTCCTGTGATCTTTGAGAACTAGTTTCCCCAATCCATGGCCTTTTATCAGATTTACAAATATCTAACCTTTCTGTCCAGATATTAAAAGGACTTATCTGCAAAGGGAAAAGAAACCTTCCAATGGGAGTAGTAGAGGCAGAAATAAATCCTTGTGTACTATATAAAACCAATCAACATCAATATTACAAAGGAATTCTGGGACTGAAAAGATGGTTCAGTAGGTAAAGTGCTTGCTGAAAAAAACTCAAGGACCTGACTTCAAGTCCGTAGCATGGACAGAGGGACCAGATAATGTCACGCTCACCTGTAATTCTAGCATGGGATTGGAGAGACAGGAGTCTCCTTGTGTGTGATCACTGGCTAGCTGATCTAGACAGAACAGCAACCTTCAGGTCCAGTGAGAAATCCCTTCCCAAAAAACTAAGGTGGGGGGAGGTAGAGGAGTGTACCTGAAATCAGGCTCTGGACTTTGCACACTCACTCACAGGTGAGTGCACACAAACACATGCCCCCTCCGCTCACCAATAAATGTGTGCATACACACCTGTGCACATACATAAGATCATAGGCTACTTATTCGTTTAGAAAAATTCAACAAAAGTCATCTTTGGCTAGATTGTATATATTAATAATTCTAACTGCAAACATAAGTTATGTATAACAAGCAATGCATATAATAATTATGGAAAGGCAGGGTAGAGAGTGGAAAAGAGTATTACCATTTATGGTCAGGGAAATAGCCTAGGCTAGTCTACTGGTAGTGAAGGAAATGACATAAAGTTTAGGCTTTAAGAAGAAAGTATTATACATTTTCTTCACAGCAGAGAGAGACTGGAGATAATGTTTTATTCTTTTCAACAAATCAAAAAACATCATAGAGTTAGGGAGGTAACCATAAAGGCAACTGCACAATTTTTTAATAATAGATATTCTAGAAAGCAAGAGGGAGGCATAAGTACAGTAAACCTTTCTTATTATTAGAAGCGCTTGCATCTGTATATTAATTACTTTGGTTAAAATGAAAAACATTTGGAGAAAAGGACAGATAAGCAAAAAGGTAAAGGATGTGGAACTTTATTTAACTGGATTCTCCATGCCCGATTAACCACTACTTACTCATTCTCGTCCGTGGTTCTGTTCCTTTTTGCTTTTACACTATCACGGCTCTTCCTTTCTTTCTCTGTAATTTCACTCTGATACACGTTGTCTCCTATAAGCCTAAAACAGAATACACAGCAGTGTTACCAGCTCCATGATGAACTCCAGCACTGACCTTAGAGCCATGACAACTAAAGAAAAAAAATGGATGTGCCTCCTCTCCTGGGTATTCAGGCAGAATGCATTCCGGACTCATCACCAACCTTGAAGCACACATTTCTTTTAAGAGCGATTTTCATCGAAACCAAAGGGCAACACTCTGACCTAGGATACCTCCATAATTCAGAGGAGTAAACCCCAAGATCTCAAACTCCCATGGAAACTCTGCAGCTTGTACCTTTCCCACAGCAAAAATGAAACACAAAATATCTACCATGGTTATAACTCTTTACCTCTTGGACCAGAATAAGAAGAAATAGATTTGATAGTATTCTGAAAGTTTTATACTGTCTCACTGTTTAGGTCTCAAATTAATCCTAGCTATTTCCCTGAACTCCCTTCCAAAGGAGTTCTTCTTGACAAGTATGACAGTGATAATTATCACACTAGCCCTCAGGAGGCTGGGCAAGAGGAATGATGGGTTCAAAGCTTGTCTGGTCCACATAATAAGACTTCATCTTAAAAAACACAAAAGTCTGGCTCAATCATTGTACCAAAGTGTTCACTGCTGTCCAGAATGATCTCATTTACTAATTCATTTATTTAATTATTGACTGTTTTTCTTTTGCTAAAATTTCTGGAGCAGAGCAATATTCTTCATCATACCAATCCCTTCAAAGGGTGCCTATCCTAGAGTGGACATGAAGAGTGGAGAGAAGAAAAGAAAGACAAGGGGGGAGGAAAGCAAAGATGGAAAAGAAAGAATAAAGATGAGGAGAGAGGAGAAGGGAGGAGGGAAGGGAGGGAGGGAAGGAAGGGAGGAGGGAAGGGAGGGAGGGAAGGGAGAAAGGAGGGAAGGGGGGAAGAGAAGGGAGGGAGGAGGGAAGGTAGGAAGGAGGGAAGGGAGGAAGAAAAGGGAGGGAGGGAAGGGAAGAAGGGAGAAGAGAAAAGGAAAGGAAAGAGGGGAGGGAGAAAGGATGGTAGAAAAGTCAAAAAGGAAGAAAAGGAACCAGGAAACTAGGGAGGGAGAGGAAGGAAGATAAGGGAGGCGAGAGAGGAAGGAGAGCAGGCAGGCACCTTCTGCTTCTTAGACCACCTATAAGACATATTCTCAGTTAATGGACAGCACCCCTGGCACCCTCTCAGGTTCCCCCTGACTGTCTACAGACAACTGTCTCTCACCCATGGCATCACTTACATGGTGAAGTTGGTGATAAAAGCCGATTCTGGAATCTGCATCTGGAACTCAGCGTCCTGGTCTTCAGAAGCTCTGTTGAGCATTCTGCAGGACACCGTGGTGAAGGCATAGCGGGAAATGATGGTAGACTTCACCGAAAACTCCGCCATCAGGGGCTTGGTTTTCTGTAGAAGTTAAAACACACACTCTTCTCAGTGATACATGAAAATGGGTCCAAACACTTGAGGCTGTGAGTTTTTTCCCACATGGGAAACAATCTCCAGCTTGAGAACTTTGGCATATGAGTCCTGTGCGACCTATGGATCTTTAATTCTTCATCTTAATCCATTTCACTCTTAAAAACAACTTTTACTGAATAATCAATTCACAATGTAAAACCAACTCTTCAACACTAACTTTTATAAGAGAACAAGATGGTATTCAATTTCCAAACAAACAACAACAACAAAACCTCAAACCATTAATTAGATAGCCTTGTAAATTGTCCAAAGTTTAAAAGTATGCAATATTCATTAATTCTGCTACAAACTTTTAAGTTACAACACAGGACCACTCTGTTGATCACACCCAGCTTCAGAATGTGCCCACCCAAGTGCTCGGTTCACATTTATTTCCCTGTTCATTCAGAGAAAACTGTAGTCAAGGGCTTCCCCACCTGGTTCACAGCTCCATGACTATAAATTAGTCTTTATATAAATTAATAGCAAAGTCAAGAGACTATCAAGAAATTCATAACCAAAGAAAAAGAAAACTTAAGTCTGTACTAATGACATTTATCACGAAAGCTTCTTTCAGGAAGTATATTTGTTTATTCTGTGTGCATATTTGTGTTGGAAAGCCTACTATCAGACACATGGAGGTCAGAGGATAACTTGCAAAAGTTGGCTTTCTGCTTCCATCATGTGGGTCCCAGGGTTTGGACTTGTGTAAAGAGGCTTGGAGAAAAGTCCCATCATCTTCTCTGCCATCTTCTTCTACGGGCAGTAGCAGGAGGGACAATTTAAGAACTCAGTAAAACTGTTCCCTGCTTTGTTTTTGTTTTTCCTAGCTACATCTGGTAACAGCTGGTAGTAGAAGTCCTAAAAAGGAAGAAAGACTTCAGGAGGAAATTCACCCCTAACCTTGATCCTCTGACTCCAGGAACTGGGTGAGCAGCTGACAGGGTTATGGCTTGATTGTAGGCCCCCCACAATCACAATAGTCAGATTGGAGATCTGACTATTGAAGTCTTAACCCCCAGTGTGATGCTCAGCCGGATGTGGTTGCTCTTGACAACAGAAAGTCCAAGTTCCGAGTGTACCAGGACTCAGTTTTTGTTTGGTGTTGCTCCCATTTCAGCCTGTGAATAGCCAAGTTTGTGATGTGTGTATGTGTGTATAGCATTGGGTGTGTGTGTGTGTGTGTGTGTGTGTGTGTGTGTGTGTGTGTGCAGACAGAGAGAGAGAGAGAGAGAGAGAGAGAGAGAGAGAGAGACAGATAGACAGATAGACAGAGAGTTCTAGTACCTCTTCTTACAAAAACCTTCCATTCTCACCACCTTATTTAACCATTCTTACCTGTCAAGGCCACCAAATTGTGACATTTTATTATGACTATTCAAGCATACAGACAAGACAGTGACCCCATGTGATCTTGGACCTGCCATTGAAAACATCTCATTCTCACTTTATAGATAGATGGTGGCAGCAAGTGACAGTCGGTGATGGTACACATTGGTGATCACCCTCCAGACACAGAGATGGGACTTGGACCCACACCTGCCACCATCACGTGAGGTCTCCTGGCCATCTGGAAAGGTTTCACCTCTCATGTGCTCATGTCCCAGATGAGCTCCCTCTGGACAAATTATACTTTCTTCTGTGAAAATTACCTGGACAATTCAACCTTCAGCCACTTAGTTTCTTTACAAACCTGGAATAGTTTCCCAAATGCACACGGATTTGTCACATGTTCGTAAGGAGCTACTGCCAGGGCTTCCATCACTCAAAATCATCGGAACAAGGAAAGAAAACTCAAGAGATGCTTTCTTTAGATGATGTGTTCACCAAATGGACATGCATTATGAGTCTAAGTGAGGCAGCTCTGAGGGGAAAGATACTCTGACAGTAAGGTGCCAAGGATTATCACAATGTCAAGTCACACAACAAAACTCAAGGAAGAGATGTATTCGGCAGGGGTGGGGAAGGGGGGGAGGACCCAGGACGGTTGCTATCTTCAGCAAGAAGACAGGTCTTATATAAAATTTCTTGCGGGGTGGTAAGGAGGGAGGTTTCCAGGGCAGAGATTTCCACGGTGAGGATTGGTGGGATTTAAATCCAGACTTTGGGATTTCTTTTTACTCTGTAGAGCCAAGGGGCTGGGTGCAGCCCTTAGGGCAATTAGAGTGTTCTCTGGGTGAAACCTCTGTGGGGGCCAGAGGTCCTCAGGGGAGGAACCTGGCCACTTGGTTGCCTCCTGGTGCTTAGAGTAACTGCAAAGGGAATATATTCAAATTCCCACAGAAGGGTGGGCAACAGGATCTGAGCCAAGCTCACTATCAGGGAAAAAAAACTCGGGCCTCTGCTGTGCTCCATGAAAGGTCGGCAAGCAAGACTCAGCTTTTTGTCAGTTATGGGGGAAGGGGCAAATTCTGGTCTTTAGTGACTGGAGAAACAAAACTGACAACTTAATGGGACCATATGAAGGATACTGTGTGTCTCTCTGAGACAGCTGGAAGACATAAGCTGGACTTGAAGTTTTGCTAAGTAATCATCAAGTTTGGGGGAGGGGAAAGGGCGGGATGAAGCATATTTGAATTTTTTTTTTATTAATTTACTTGAAGAAAAAGTCTGCAGTTTGGTCCAAGGAGGAGTTGTTTTTTAACTGTGGTGCCGTAGGTAGGTGCTTCCTTATAACCTCAGCACCTGGAAGATGGTATTTGGAGGACCAGGGGCTAAAGTTAACGATGGGAGGGGGCAGAAAAGGGAGAGGGAGGGGTCAGAGAGACAGAGTGGGCTAAGTTTGAGCATCTCAGAGTTACATGGTTAAGGTAGTTTACAGGAGCACGTATGTATTTGATTACTGCTTGTATAAAAGGCATGAGCCAGATGCCCCTGAAAGTATGCAGGAAAAGAAGAAGGCCTTGGTATGGAAGGTAACTGACCAATGAGAGGCATAAACCAGGGGCTTGGCTCCTCCATTCTCTTTGTTAACTGAACAATGTAATTATGCTCACTCAAAAATAAATATAATTAAAATTTTTATAATTACAACAGAAAACAATTAGTGAAATCCAGTGAGACTTTTGCAGAATCCCAGTGGGACTTCATTCTATCTGCTATTTGAGGGAAATCAATGTTTGTAGGAGATGCACTTCAATGTGTTAAAAGTCAATTTGGCCAATAACATGTTTCAGTGTTCCTCATACTAAAAATAACTGAGTAAAAATAATTTTAATGCCAATTCTGAAAGTGGGATCCTCTAGCCAGTGGTATCATTAAAAAACTTATCAAAAAGGCAAGTTCTCTTCGCTCCAACCCCAGAGAACCAGGAGCTCAGATC
Source organism: Micromys minutus (assembly GCF_963924665.1). Classification (NCBI taxonomy): domain Eukaryota; kingdom Metazoa; phylum Chordata; class Mammalia; order Rodentia; family Muridae; genus Micromys; species Micromys minutus. The sequence continues at coordinate 56,193,453 of NC_137975.1, read as the reverse complement.
AGTCTGTCTTAACGAGCTGCCTACACTACGAGCAGTCATGTTCTAGAAGCCTTAAAGTAACTTACAGTGTGAACCGAGATGGCTTGAATAAGCCACTGGAAACACATACACTTCTGAGATCCATGGAGCCTAACAGGAAGCTAAAAGTGAGGAGCGCAGGCTTGCAGTTTAAGAAATCTTGCCTCAACTCGGACACAATCGTATTGCACAGTGTACTCGAGGATGAACTACTGTTTCTCCCCTAAAGTCATTTGGATCCAAAAGACATTTCAGATGGAGTGCAATAAAATGTCCCTGCTAAATGACCTTATTAAGAATCTCTAGTACATTTTATAAGAATGAAAATCAGGCTGGGGAGAGATGCCGAGGGGGTGGTCTCAACAGTACGACAGCCCATCAGGTTCATGGAACTTTAAATCTATGTCTCAGCGTCTTTCAAAGCAAGAAGAACCCTAAAGGAAATCAAGAACTGAGATGAACCTGTGTTGTTGCAGGGAACAGGTTTTCTTACTAAATTAAACATGTTTAAGTATGTTGTTTTCTCTCCTAATCTGAAGGCATGGACGAAAGTTGTTGGCAGCTGTGCTCTTGAGAATTTGTGCAAAACCTAAAAGATCCTATAGCACACAGTTCTGCTCGGATTCCCAGGACTACATGAGGAAGTAAAAGGGAATCTGAAAAATCAAACTAGTACTGTGAACTGGGGTTGTGTTTTGTTTTGTATTTAATGGCTCTACTTGATATTTAAACTGTATCTCAAGAACTTTTCGACTTGGGGACTCACTGGCTAAGAGTGCTTAGCGCTCTTCCAGAGGACCCCGGTTTGATTCTCAGCCCCACATCAGGCATCAAACAACCTGGAAAGAACTCCATGGGGATCTGAGGCCTCTGAGCACTGATCTGAGCACTCTGATTGGCACACATGGACTTTAAAAGAAACAACAATTTTTAAAATTTGAGGAAATCTCAGGGCCTGACAGATGGCTCAGGAGTTAAGAACACTGCTTGCTCTTCAAGAGGATCCAGGTTCAACTCCCAACCATCACATGGCAGCTCACAACCATGTTATTCCAGCTCCAGGGGATGCAATGTCTTTTTCTGTCTACCTCCGACACTGAGTGTGTGCAGGGTACAAAGACATGCGTGCAGATAAAATATCCATGTGTGTAAATACTGAAAAAACATTTTAACTATCAAGGCTCATGTACATGGCTAAAACTCTAGATTATACCAAATATAAATGACAAGGGTCTTCCTTCCACCTTGAATGTATAGCTTTGTTCCCTAATTGCTTAAGTTTGGAGTATACTCTCCCACAAATGGGTACAGTACTCATGTGCTGATTTCCTTTGGTTAGCCTTGCTTTGGTTTTTTTTTTTTTTTTTTTTTTTTTGTTTTGTTTTGTTTTGTTTTTTTTTTTTCTAGCAATGTAGTAGTTCACCCATCTTTATCTACAAATACCTATTATCTCGAGCAACAGAGCAAACCAGTCTAAGTCTTGGTAACTAACGATTGTGTCTCTTCACAAGCTTTCTGTAGACCAAGGGTCCTGATAAACTTGGCTGAAAAGTCTGGCTCCTTCACAATCAAATGCAGAATGGAACTAGAAGTAATTCAGAGTTGGCCCATACCTTCCTGTTTTGTGTTGACCCAACAGCAACCCAACGCATGTTAATTCACAGCCTTATCAGAGTCTGTAGGAGCCAGAGACTTCACTAATGACGGGATGGAAACTAGACCCTGTTATGTGCGCTAACTTCCAAAATCGTATAGCTAGCTGGGCAATTTGAAATGCTGAGGCAAGGGAGTTGCAATGTCAAGGCCATCTGGAATAATTAATGAGATTTTAATCTTAAAATTAAAAGGTATAGAGAAATTGGAGCTATGGCTCAGTGGTAAAAATACAGGCTTGAGATAAGTACCACAAACAAACAAACAAACAAACAAACAAAATGCATAGTATTTTTTTACTATCCTATCCTGTTGACCAAAACAATCACACAAGCATCCCCACTTTCCATGGACAAGAACACATGCATCATCTCAGCAGGAGAAATGGGGAGTCAAAGAGCCACATCATCTTTGGAAAAGGCTCCTGAACAAAAAAATCTGCCTCTGGTTTTGGTAGTTGCATAGCATTCCACTTTATGAGTGCAGTGCACTTTAATGAGCAAGTTCAATGCTGTATGTCAATCCTTTGTTTAATCCCATTGTATTTCAAACTCCCTTCAGATCCCTCTGTCCTTCGATTCAACTATAGGGATGGGTAATCTGCGGTAGGTAGACCACCCACTCCAGTACATGAATGCTTATTGAACACAGCCACACATCTGTTCATTTAAAGATCATCTAAGGATGCTTTGGCTTTAATACAGCAGAACAGAGGAGTAATATTGCTGTAATAGAGAACTTAATTATCTACTATCTGTTTACATATATGCTGCTGGTCCTGGTGTCTACTATTAAACAATTTAACTGGATACTAGCTATTCAAACACCTTTACTGATTAATGTGTTTTAGGAGATCTTCAATTACTTTATTCATAATTGTTTTAAATAGTCAAGTTTGGAAGATATTTAGTAATGATTGAGAATTTGGGGAGCATCTCTGTCTGGCATCTGAATATGAGACTGTAAATTACCAGCAGAGTTGAAGGCTGTCTCTTCTGATCTATCTCTCAGACCACAGCTATCTTCTAGGGTAACCCTGACCTTACCAATCTCAGATGCCTCATTAGCTGTGAGGCTGCCAGTACCCAAGTTTCCATGTATTTTTAGCATGTTTTTCTTATTCCAAACCTACTTCACTCATTTAGTTTGCTCTAGATTAAAAATGGCTGCCATTTGTTTCTCCTTGTATTTAGAGGAGTGATGTCAGTAACAAGGTAGAAGCAGCCTTATGTTTGTCAATAGGGGAGCTGATACACAAAAAGGGATATAAGACACAATATAACCTATGCACCCTGAAAAAGGAAGGCCATCCTGCCATGCCCTCCAATAAGAGTAACTCTTGAAGCCATAATCCTACTTAAAAATACTAGACACAGAAAGACAAGTACTGTATGAAGCTACCTACTTACAGAGGCAATGAACATCAGAGTTCACCATAACCAGCAAAGAAAGAAACTCAGGTTTATTAATGGTATAGAGTTTCCATTTAGCAAAGCATTTCTGGTGATAGATACAATGCTAATTGATACACCTAATGACAATGAACTATAGTCTGAAAAAGAATGATGTGATGGTTTGCACATGCTTGAGCCCAGGGAGTGGCACTATTAGAAGTTGTGGCCCTGTTGGAGTAGGTGTGGCACTGTGGGTGTAGATTTTAAGACTCTCATCCTAGCTGACTTGAAGCCAGTCTTCTGGTGACCTTCAGATGAAGATATAGAACTCTCAGCTCCTCCTACACTATGCCTACCTGGACACTGCCATGTTCCCACCTTGATAATAATGGACTGAACCTCTGAACCTAATTAAATGTTGTCCTTACAAGAGTTGCTTTGATCATGGTGTCTGTTCACAGCAGTAAACCCCTAACTAAGACAGATGGCATCATTATACCCATGTTACCACCACAACAAAAATTAAAGGGTCATTGAGTTGCTACGGGTCTTAAAGTACAGACCAGCACAGTCCACTGCTCAAGGTGATCTCCTTGCTTATTTTCTTTAGGGTAAATGATATAAATGTCGGTACAATAGTCAGGAAGACAGATATGAAAATGAATGAGATCAATTATCAGTTTGTGCTTCACTGGTTACATGTACCACTGAAATAAATGGCACAAACTCATTCTGGAATGTGGACAGACACACAGTGCCTCCTGAATGGCATCGTTGGCTTCACTGTATGGCTAATGAACCTCTGCCAACAAAAATATCACTCATTCACAAATCCTCTTGAGCAAACAATAAATTCAACAAGAGTGGCACTCCACAGTAGTACACACCTAATTCTACCACTAGAAAGGAGAGTCAAGAAGGGGTCCCACTTTCAACCCCTTATCAGTAGAGACAAGGAAGACCAGCTTCAGCACATAATACAGGATGGTGTGTGGAATTACACTTTTAATTCGACCCACGAGTATCTGTTTCTCCTTCCATGGTGAGATGAAGTTTCATTTCTGGTTGAGTCTGGACCTTGGCAGTTTGCATCATCTACAGAAGGTACTGAAAGTTGTTCTTGAGAACTACAAGGTTAGGCCATAGCAAAGCCTAGTTTTTATCTAGATATCCTGAAACATTTCTTTCTAACTTCTGCAGTTACTAGGAATTGCCCTGCTACTGAGGCTACACACAGACATCAGAGTTCACAGAGCAAGCTCCAACCATCCTTGCTAAACTCAGTGTTGGGGAAAACCGTTCTGAACCATGTCGGCTCCTCTACTAGACAAATATCTGAGTGACTTCTGTCTACAGAGCATGATAATCTCTGCCCTAATCCCTGCCTCTGACATCATGCAAGATGGCTGCTGATCTAAGCTGCTGAGCTGTGCACCAGGGTTTTTATACAGCAGTAGAAGACAGAAGTGCCTCTAACATGTCTTTAGCATTTGAGTTTGCTCTTTAGTATAGTTTCATCTTAAGTAGAATTTAGTCACATCTTCTTTTATATTTCAAACTACGTGCTGTTCAACATTTACAGGGAGGTTTTTGGTGAGAGGTTCTGTAAACTAGACTTCTAAATCAAAACTCCCTTGAGGAACTGGGAAGTCAGTAAAGTGTTTGCCACATAAGTATAAGGAGCCAAGTTCAGAATCCCTACCACCCACTTAAAAAGCAAGGGAGGGTGCTATACATCTATAATCCCAGCGCTGGGGAAGTGGATTTAGTAAAATCCTTGGAGATCCCTGGCCAGCAAGTCTAATCAAATTGATGAGCTCCATGTTCACTGAGAGAAATTGCCTCAAAAACAAGGTAGAGAGCAATTGAGAATGGCTAAAGATACTCAGCGGTGACCTCTGTCCTCCTCGAGCACATGGACACAAATGCACACACACACACACACACACACACACACACACACAGAGAGAGAGAGAGAGAGAAAGAGAGAGAGAGACACACACACACACACACACACACATCTATATGTACACACATACTCCACCGCACACTGAAATCCCCTTGAGATCTCTTCTACAAAGGTCAATGGTACAAATTATAAAGACAAGGTATGAAAGGAAAGATGCTCTCAACCTGGGTCTTTCTTTGTCATTTATCCTGTGACTTTACCACATCATTAGCTCATGATGACCTTCAGAAGCCCTGATTCCCAATCCTGGGCCTCTCCTTAAAGGATTCTCTGGACAGCCCTCCTGCACATAGCCTTCACATTGACATTTGATAGACAGCCAAGGAAACTCCCACAGTATAATAAAAATTATATTTATTATAAAGCCCCCAAATAAATATAATAAATATAGCTTGGCCTTTGCTGCTTACTCAGGAGGTAGTTGTGACAGTTACTGGTCCTCTAATAAATTGCAAACTCTGAAGACATTGAACAGAATCTATTTCCATATTGTTGCTGCAGTTACTCATTGTTGACAAAAGCTCTCACCAACTTTTCATATAAGTCTTTCGCTTAAAAGTTTGGTACTTGCCCTTGGACACAGGCTTATCAAATACATAACTTAAACAGAACTTTCTAACCCTCTAAATAAAATGTATCTCCTTGTGGTAGACATTTCTGGTACAGTGTATTTTCCAAATAATTAAAAAGTTTGATCCTTTGGTGCATGTAATACAGTATTAACATAATACTGTGTTGGCTGATTCTTGATTTTGAGATAAGAAATAATTTCATTGAGTTTTAAATGTTCAGAAACTATTGACAATTGGCTGCTGCTAGAGGAGAGTCAGTTTTCTTTGAGGGTAACCCCTGCTAGCTCGACCACAGTGGAAGCCACATGTCCAAGAGCAGATGAGTAACAAAAATCTGACTTGATGGATTTAGAAGAAGAAGTGAAAAAGAGAAGGAGAAGAGGAAGAAGATGCCACAAACTTGTTTGGGTGGATCTGGGAGGAGTTGAGGGAGAGAGGATGAATAGGATCCAAACTACATTGTGTGAAATTCTCAAAGAAAATATTTTCAATTGCTAAAAAACTATGTAATGAACAAAAATTGCTTTTAAAATGCAATAAAATGAAATTGTGTTTTGAGAGATAGCATAGCAGTTAAGAACACTTGCTGTTCTTCCAAAACCTTGTTTGGTTCCCAGAATTTATTTACTTGGCAGCTTACAACCACCTGTAACTCCAGTCCCAAGAGATCCTACATCTTCTCTTTAGGCATCAAGAGCACCCACATATGCATACATTCTCTCTCTCTCTCTCTCTCTCTCTCTCTCTCTCTCTCTCTCTCTCTCTCTCTCTCTCTCTCTCTCTCTCTTCCTCCCTCCCTCCCCCTCACCCCAGTAAATAAAGGACCATGAGAAATCAGCACTAGAGAGATGGCTTACTGGTTAACGGAGCTTGCTGCCAAACCTGATTAACCAAATTTAATTCCTGGCACTCAGATGTTCAAAGAACTGATTCCCACAAGTTAAGCTCTGATCTTCTTCTGTGTTGTGTGGCACATGTGTGCCCCCACATATACCAAATAAATAAGTGAAAGGTAGTAAGTGTGAAAAATCAAAAGGTGCCCAAGAAAATATTAAGTTTATTTTAGTCATTCAGGCCTAAAATAAAGATTATGGGCATAGCTGAGTTTCCACAGTATTACATCAAGACCATGAGCCACGGTTTATGGGTCCAAGGAGACGGGTTGGAAGAGCCTTAGGATCTATTTTAGTTTTGCAGCTTTAGCCCAGTTACTGTTTTCTCAGGAGTTCCTGTAATTACTCCACAGCCTCCTGCAGAAACTCAAGTGCGCATGTGCAAAGGTTAGCCACGCCCTGTTCCTACTGTGCGGTAAATACGTAAACACACGGTAAACAGAAACCACAACGGTGGTGGCTTCTCTGTCCCTCTCTATCTTCTTCTCTCCTTTCTTCTTCTCCTTTTTCTTCCCAAGATCTCAAGTATGGAACCCACTTGGGGCTGAAAAAAACGACTCAGCCATTAAAGTGTTTGCCATGAAGTCATGAGGTCAGGACTCCCGTCCCCAGAACCAGTGCAAAGAAATCCAAGCCTTGGGGTGAGCGCTGGTAATCTCAATGCTGGGGAGAAAGAGAGAGTGTTCCCTAGGCTTGCTGGCAGCCCACCTAGCTAAGTCGGTGAACTACAGGCCTGTGAGATACTATTTCTCAAAATCCAAGATGGACAACTAGAAGCAACGCCCAGAAGACAGCTAACCTCAACACATATATGCACAAACTGACATGTATACCTGGTCCCACAACATTTGCATGCTCCCACAAACACACATACATATATACATACTAGAATGGAAAGAAAAGAACTTTAAAAATATTGGTGGAATTAAAATGAATTTTCTGACTTTCAAACAATTAAAAAGTATATATTCATGAAGAATAAAATGTTCCAAAATAATTTTTAAAAGACCTACTACTGTATTTCATGAAGGTTTGAGAAGAAAGATAGCATCTGGCCACTTATCTGAAGGCACTTATAATTATATCTGGAGGGAGGGAGAACATGAAGCAATGGACAAAGATATAGGAAGAGGTGCACATGTATTATGGGAAAGGCAGGGAGAGAGAGACACACTGAGTAATGAGATGCCACAGGATCCATTTCTGCCAGACCTTCCAGAGCTCAGAAAAAGATAAATGGCTGAGGTTCAGCTTGACAGTAATCCCTCTCACACACATGGGCGCTGGATTTAGTAGTCATGCCCCACAAACAAACAACACGGGAATAAAATTACTGGAGAAAGACAATTCAGCGATAGCTGCAAAGTGTGAAAGAAGGTGTTTTCAATCAATCTTGACATTGTAGAGGTGGAAGAGTATGAAAGGGGTGTTCTGGACTGAGAATATAGTGCTTCCCTGTCGTGCATAATGTCCTGGGTTCACTCATCAAGGAGGGAGAATGGAGGGGAGATGGAAGGGAGGGAGGAAGGAAGGAAAGAAGGAAGGAAGGGAGGCATGGAGGGAGGAGGGATGGAGGACAGTAGAGAGGATAGAAAAAAGGGAGAAAGGGAGGGAAGAAGGGATGGATGGATAAAGGACAGTAGAGAGGACAGAAGGAAGGAAGGGAGAGAAGGAGAGAGTATGGGAGAGAGGAAGGACAGTATAGAGGACAGAAGGAAGGGTGGGAAGACAGAAGGGAAGATGGAAGGAAGGAAGACAGGAAGGCAGGCAGGCAAGCAGGATGAAAGGAAGAAAAAAAGGAAGGAACGAGAGGGGAGAGAAGGGAGGGGAAGAAAGAGAATAGAGGGTGAGGGAAGGAAAGGAGATACAAAGAAAGAACGAGAGAGAGAGAGAGAGAGAGAGAGAGAGAGAGAGAGAGAGAGAGAGAGAGTACACAAAGGCATGAAGTGAGCCATGCTCATTTCAGACGCAGTGACTACATCAGATTAGTTAGAACAGAGTCACAGTGAGAAGCGTACTGGCTAAGGGGATGACATGTGGGCTAATGAGCCTGACACCAGAAAGCAAGCACAGAGTTCTGCTTGGCAGAAGTGTATGGAAATTTGTCATCCAAGGAGGACTTTAAAAGGGTTGCCTCAAACTTTCCCGATATAGTTCTGAAAAATTCAACATGGTCTCCACATTTATATATAAATAATTATTTTGTTTGGAGATGTCAACTGGAAAATACAAAGCAAAAGAAAGCTTCTCGTGACATAATATAATTTCTTCATCATTTCTTTCCTTCAAAGCTAACCCAGATGGAAAAGTGTTCTGAAGCAGGGTGTGCCTAATTAAGCTGCCTGAGGGACCAGAGGTTCGGGTATGACTCATAGGAGTCACTTAGCTTCGAGCCACCCAGAGGATGTCCTGAATTACCCAAGTTGCCATCTGGAAATGTCACTGTGGAATGTTAGGGACATCAACTCCCAGAGCTCAGTTCAGGTCCCTCTTCCTAGAAGATTATTAACCCCTTGGTGCTTGGTTCTGGACTCGCCATTCTTTACTAATAATAACTAAATAAGATTTATTTAGTCATTTTTATTTTACGTGTGTGTTTGCCTACATTTATGTATGTGAATCATTTTGCATACCCCGTGCCCACAGAGCCCAGTAGAAGACATTGAAATCTCCTGGAACTAGATTTCTAGAACTCCATGAGCAGCCGTGGACATGCTGGGAACAGAACTCAGGTTCCCTGGAAACGCAGCCAGTACTCCTAACTACTGTGCTATCTCTGAGATACATTAGTGTAGCTCAAGAAGCCAGATAACCCACTCTCCCTTGTTTTACAGAGAAGACTGGAGTGGAGCATGTGGCTAGATTATTGGGTTCTAGGTCTGATGGCCTTTACTCAAGCATAAGCTCTCCTCTTCTTTACAAAATCTGGACCGTGTGTGTTGTCAGTGATGAAGTCTCCTTTGATACTGTATTCACCACCTGGGGGAAACCATTCCCTCCGGCCATGTGCAGACGGACCATGATACCAGCCCCAACTCACCTGTTCACATTCATACAATCTACACAGCGACACCCCCTGATATTTAGAGATAAGCAGAAACATTAGTGTAATCATCTCTGCCCGGGAAGAAGCACCCATTCAGTAATCTGAAAATGGTACCCTGAAGTGGGGAGACAGACACAGATGTAGGCAGCATTCACAAGAGACTGATGGTCAGCTCCAAGTCAACAGCTGTCCTATACTTCCTTTACCTGCCTCCCATCCATCCTTTTTATCCTTCTAGACCTTTCATGTCATCTACACATAAACGACTCTATGAATCTATAAGGTCTAAAACACACAATAAGAGAAAACATGCAATATTTGTCTTTATGAGACTGGCTTAGTTCCCTGAATATGCTTCTCTCCACATGCATCCCTTTCCCCGCAGATGATATAATGTGATGCCCTAGCATTTGAGAATTTATTCCGGGGAGACTCCTTCCCTCACCATAGAGACAAGGGTGACTGTTGTGCTACTACACCTTCAACAGGCAAACCAAATTATCTGGGACCCACACTGCTGACCACTTCCTCTACCAAACTCTCACACAGAAAACAAATACTCTCCTTTCCCCCAAACCACCCCCAGAACTGGGCAAGGAGGAACAGCTGTTACAGCCAGGAGCCTGCCAAAACAACGGCAAGTGTTCAAACTGAAGCTTACGATGCACATCCACCTACTCACACATTCCTTCCCATGAAAATTCTAATAGATGCTCTGGGCTGTGCCCTCCCACCTACTGTTTCCTAATGGGCCCTGGTGCTTCTGTGTGTGGAGCGCTGCTTCTGTTACCAGGGACATGTGAGAGTACTTATTCCTCCTTGTCAGTGATTTCAGTGCTTGTATATCATACCACATTGCAATAAAATAATTCCTGGCACAAACTTCAGAGTACCATCTCTCCAAGAGCTACCAAGAAAGATCCCTAATGTCAGAGAGTAAATGACAGGAGGAAATTGCTTTGCTAAAGCGAGCCAGCATCTCGTAAGTATGGGGGGAATCTCAGATACAAAGATATCTCTGATATTCAAAGTGCAATATCTGTGTGTGTATGCATAAGCATGCATGTGTGTATGTGTTCATGGGAGTGAGCGCTCGTGTACATGTGTGTCCAAGGACTTCTACTAAAAGCCGAATCTAATTAGTTCAAAACATCAGCAAGCATGTCTCTGTGGTCCAGACAATGGTGAGAGAATCCTAGTTGATGTTCCTTAGTTTCTGTTAATTAATTAAAACCTAGAACAGCCTGAGCTGTCTACTTTCTCTCACATGAATAAATGCATACGCTGTGTTGAGAGTTTTAGACTCAAGGTCCGGAACTGTAGAACATACGGCATGTTACTCCTGGAAAGACTGAGGATCGAGCTCATATTAAAACATGAGTGAGACATGTGAGAAGAAGACTTGGAAACTTGAAAAAGGCTCTAAGATGTGAGAGGTCATATGAGCAGTGCAGGTGATGGAGCTGAGAAAACCTTTGTACCTGCCAGACACAATAGCACATCCTGGCCAGCAACCCTCCCTACATTTGGGAGACAGAAGCAGGTCAGGAACCAATGGACAGTTTTGGTTGCTTAGAGAGTTTGAGGCCAGCCTAAGATACAGAAGACCCCTTCTTAAAAAAAAAAAAAAGCAAACCAATAACAAAGTATTTTTGATCAATAATGAAATTCAGAGGCTACAAAAGAAATGATAAACACAGGGCCCCAAAAGACTTGCCCAGCAATTACAGCAAAAACAAAACCATTAACTGATGTCATGTTTCTTAGGGAATCTTCCAACTCAGAAGACAGATGTCTCTAGCTGCGTGAGCATCCCCAGTAAGTTCCCAATTAGGGGGATTTAAACTAATACCAGGAAGAAGGGCAGGGACCCAATAGCAACGTTTCAGAGGTTAGGTCTACCAGATGGCCAACAACCTATTTTTAACTGTTGGAATTTGTTCACCATCAGGGAATGTGTTCATGGACTCCATGGTGCATGGAGAGACCACCCGACTCCCATCCCACAATGTTTCACTCTGCAAGTGCTGTTCACTTCAAAGCAAAGCCTTTACTTCTTGAGTAAAAATGTTCTAGGAAATAAACAAATATGTAAGATCGATTTAGACTTTTGATTCTTAGTGTGGGTATTTGAAGCTCCGTACAGTGTTCTGTGGGGATGGGGGCTGTATGAGCATGCAGGCCAAGGCCAGAGGAGGCCCTGAGGGAGTCCTACTCTGTCATCCCCTCTTAGACAGTGTCTCTCACTGAACTGGAGGTAGAGGGACTGCCAGAAAGCTCCAGTGATCCTTCTACCTCACACAGCCTCTGGGGAACAGACCTGCATGCAGCCACATGAGGCTTTTTACATGGGTGCTGGGGTTCTCACTCAGAACCCCATGCTTGTGTAGCAAACACTCTTACCCACTGACTCTCTGGCCCCTCTTTTAAGGAAAAAATACTCCCCTTGAGGAAACTTCTAAAGGAATCAGGTATACCGCTTCATGCTAGAATTCTTGTCTAAGAAGCAACAGAAGAATTCGGGAACTCGCATATAAACTAGATCCTGGTTTGGAGAAAGCAGAAGAGTGAAGTATTTGAACTCGGTGTAAGGGAATATACATACCAGCCTTTGCAAGAGCCGGAGCTGCCTGGGGACCCTGAGCACGGCCTGGAAAGAGAGAAACGTGAAACAGGACTGTGGGTTTCATGACTGAGTCGTGTGAAGGTGTGAGACCCATTCAAACCCACGCTAAGCTTGCAATGCCATTCTGACTGTTTTTTTTCTATCAGAGACTATTTTGCTGGGCAGGATTTAGAATCTCCCATTCTAGATCCGCTGGACACAGATCCCATGAGGTCAAACTACCTCATCCCGTGGGTGTGCCTATGTCTGTACCAGGGGTGTAGATGAAGTGACAGGACCAAAGGTGTCCACAGAATGCTGACATTCTGCTTCACTCTGCCTTTGGCCTGACATTAATTTCCTTGCTGTCATGTGTCATATTAAATATTGAACCTCAGTTGGGGGTTTCTACCCCACCTTAATCATTCAGTTCCCAGAAAAAAAAAAGACACTCAACTTTTATGTTTATAAAAAGCCATTAATGCACTAGAGCTGGGCAGATATCTACCTTCTAAGCTGTTAGACTCTACTTCCCCATCAATAACCCTGAGCTATAACTTGCCACATTCCCTCTGTGACACCCTTAACTCCAACTGGCCATTCCTCAGGCCATGTTTTTATGACTCACTTACCCCATGGTCTCTTCTTTCTCCACCTTCTCTCTTCTCCCTTGTCTCTCCCCAGTCCCCAAACCCAAGAACAGAAAACCCCGCCCATCTCTCTTCTACCCAACTATAGACTGTAGGCATCTTTATTCACCAATCAAGGATAACTTGGGGGAGGGGACAAGGTTACATAGCATCACTTTGGTCTATGTGAGAATATTCTCATCTCTGTGGGAAACCAGGGCCAGTATTAGCATTATAATATATAACAACAGACCAAACTTCAACAATTGTGTCCATTACATCATTGTAATTCAGGCATGTGGGCTTTTTCTGGAGAGTTCCTACTAGTAAAAAATCCTGGGAAATCCAGCTTCAACACTGAAGTTTCCTGAATTGTCTTAAAGATATTTTCCTGGAAGATTTTTTTTAATTTTTACATAGGCAAGAGATGGGTAGAGAAAAATATTTTTTTCTAAAACAAAACAAACAAACAAACAAACCCAAACCCACAGTGGCTAGAGAAATTTCTCAACAGTAAAGAGCTTTTCAGAGGACCGGGTTTCATTCCCAGCACCCATATGATGGCTCACAACAGTCTGTAACTACAGTTCTTGGAGATCTAATACCCTCTCTGGCCTTCACACGCACCAGGTATGCAAGTAGTAATCACACAGACAGACAGGCAAAGCATCCATACACATAAAAATAAATAAATAATTTAAAATCACCGTAATAATAAGCCATTTCCTCCGGGCTGATTTAAAAATTGTAGCTGGCTTTTGAGTATTCACACACAAATTTCTGTTTAAATAACAGAAACATAATGAAGACACATGCACACACACACACACACACAGGAGTAAATGTGCATGCACACACACACAAGCACAAAAACACACATAAGAACTCATGGACATACACACAAGCACATGTACATGCATACACACACACACCTTACCCCCTCTGGTGATTACTTCCCAGTTCTCACCCCCAGCCTTCAGCAACCACTAAACTGTTTTATACAGCTTTGTCCATTCTGATCAGTTTATATAAATAGAATCATATACCACGTATATTTTTATATGTTTTGTGTTTTTATTTTGCAAAATGGTCTCAAGGTTCATCTACGTGGTAGTAGACACTTTTTTATTCCTCTTTATTGTTGAATAATATTCCAAAGTATAAGTATACAACATTTAACATTTTGTTTGCCAACTAATGGACAGTTATTGCTTCCCTCTAGCTGGTATGAATGATTCATAATTGAATAAAAATTTAATTTTCACACACAGGCAATCTTTCCTGGAGATGTAGAGATATGGTTTTAGTTTTCAATGAGTGAAATTCATATTTCATGTAGTAAATTTGACTTTCAAGAAACTGTCAAACTTTCTAGAGTGGGTATGCACATATTCCCATCTATGGTTATATCCTTCCATTACAGAAAAGTAAGAGTGGGGAATCATTAGAAAAATAAAATGTATAACTTTCAAAACAGTTGTTAATAGTTAAAAATAGCCTAAAGCTATTCCCTGCCTGTGAGTCTTGACCCCTTTGGGGATTGAACAATCTTTTCATGGTGATTGCCTAAGACCATTGGAAAACACAGATATTTACATGACAATTCATGACAGTAGCAGAATTATAGTTATGGAGTAACAATAAAACAATTTTATAGTTTGGGGTCACCACAGCATGAGGAACTGTGTTAAAAGGTTACAGCTTTAGGAAGGTTGAGAACCATTAGCCTAAAGTATCAACTAAAAGTAGTTTGGTTAAATACACATGATACCCTGGGGACCAGAGATGACTCAGTTGGCAAAAATGGACCTGAACTTGGGTCCAGAACCCCAATAAGAACCCAGGCATAGTGGTTTCCTTGTGATCCTGGTGCAGGAAAGACCCAAACTGGGGAGACAGACAAGAGGACCCAGAGTCTCTCTGGCCATGGTCAGACAGAGATGGGAGGATCCCAGGGCTCACTGGGCATTGAGCATAGCCTGAAGAGCCCAGGGTTCCATTGAGAGATCCTGTCCTGAAATCCAAGTCACATGAACTTCTGAGAAGTGCCACCCTAGGTTGACCTCTGACCTCCACATACACATATACCCCCCCCCCACACACACACATTTTTTAAAATTAGCTAAAAGTATAATGGAGATGTCTCCATCCTTTCTCTTCTTCCTAACTATGTGACCACTGCACAGCCTCCTGTTCAACAGAACATGAAGGAAGAAGTTTGGGAGACTTAGAATAGCAGCCGCCGACCCCACAAGATCTCCCTTGGGAGATCTGCTTGTTCTCTAAAGTGAATGGAGATGAAAAGGGGAGTCAAACCAGTCTAAGGACCCAGGGAAAGGGCTTTACCAGTTCTGCTAACCTTGGGTCTTTCCCTCCCTAAAATTGTGGAATAGTCTGGGGAATGCCTAAGACAATTCCTGCCAGAACACAGCCCACGTCTCTCTCCCCGTCTCTCAGCCTTAAGTCCAATGCTTGATCTAAAGTATGTTCTTTGATGTCTCCTCCTTTGCAAAATAGGGTTTCCAACAAAACAAGCAAGCTTGAAGGAAACCCAGAGAAGCTGCTTTTTCATTTTTGAGATGACTATCTACCATCTCAGGGGATTGCCGTGGCAACACTTCAGTCCAAGTTTAGACTCAAACTGACCCAGGACTGAATCTTACTGGTACAAACTGAGGGCCGGTGCCAGCCAGGCAAGAGGTGGAAATGGCCTTGATGTCATCATCATTGTTTGCAGCAAAGAATTTTTATCCTTTTTGTTGTTTGAGGACTTTTTCCCATCTCCATTATCTTCAAAGAACCTGAGGAGTCAGGTGGGGATTATGGATAGAAAAGTAAGAGACTTCCAGATCTAAGGCCAGGACCACAAATAGTTTAGGAGCCTCCAGGAATTTCTTTGTAACTCCAAACCATAGACCTAAGAGATGGCTCAAGTGGGCTTCATCTAACAGAGCATTTCATCTCAACATCAGAACACAAGAGGTCCAGACCACACTATTAAGATGTGTACTCTGACATCCAGAGCCACATTATATAATGAACAAGTAAAATGGGAGGGGAAAAAAGAGAAAGGAAGGTAGGAAGAAAGGAAGAAAACAAGGAAGGAAGGAAGGAAGGAAGGAAGGAATTATGAACATGTAATAACAGACCCAGTACAGGTACATGTATAAGTTGCAAACAAAACAAACAAACAAAAAAAAAAGAAACAAGCAAACACAAAACCAACAACATCAAGCTCACCATATCCTTGAGCTTGTAGTAGAAGGCTTTGGGGAAATCACGAGATGGCTAGAACTAGCTGTGTAGGGCAGAACAGAAAGAATTTTTAAAAAGAGCTAGGCTCTCTAGAGAAGCATGCTCAGAAACCATCAGCTGTATGGTGCCGCTGCCCCTTTGACCCCTGTGGATCTGGCAATAAGTCACCACCCAGAACATTTGAATAGGTTCGCTGCAAAAGGACAGTCGAGCTAGAGTTTAGGATTACTGCCTCTACTCTGTCATATATGAGGAGAAATATATGTTAGAAACAGAATCTCTCAAAACCATAGGTGTTCCTCTCTGTTTCTCACAGGGTCTATCTCAGTGTTCAGTCATACTTCAGAGAGGACCAGAGAAATGAGTGTGTCTGTCAAAAACCTACATGTTAGACGCATCATCTCCAGCTTTTTACTATTGGAATGCGTCAGAACTTGAGCAGGTAGGGCCCTGTGGGAAGGCTTCAGGACACGAGGGAGGGATGCTGGGAGGAGGGATGCTGGGAAGAGGGTACGGGAAGCAAGCTTCTATTCTTTTTTTTCTTAACTCCAACCAAGATGTAAATATATTGTTACTCTACCAGTGTTTCTCTGAATTGTCTCACGCAGATTTCAAGCAATAGGGTCAACCTATCAGTGGATCAGAACCCCTGAAACTGTGAACCAAAGTATATCTCTGTCTTCACAGGTTGATTATCTGGTATCTGTTAAACTATCACAAAACTGAGTAGTGTATTTTTTTCAGCACACTACTCAGGAAAGTATGAAAAAAGTTCATCAGAGGAGAGGAGGGGAAGGGAGGGAAGAGGAGGGAAGGAGGGGGAGGGGAGGGAAAGAGGGAAGAGGGAAAGACCTAGAATGTCTTCACTGTTTTCTGCACTGGATGCTTGAATAACCAAGATTGGCTGGTACAGGATGGAAAGGTGGATCCACACTCTCTTAAGTTCTATCCAGGGGTCCTTGAATCTAGATACCACAACACATGTGAGAGATGG
This sequence comes from Micromys minutus, assembly GCF_963924665.1. NCBI lineage: Eukaryota > Metazoa > Chordata > Mammalia > Rodentia > Muridae > Micromys > Micromys minutus. The sequence continues at coordinate 56,176,425 of NC_137975.1, read as the reverse complement.
TTCATTCATGCCAGCCTCAGCAGGTACCTTGAGCACCCCAAAGTCACCCTTCCTAGTGGGGCAAAGATGAGAAAGCGAACCACCAGCCTACATCGCTCTTCTGAGGGCCTTCAGAACACTGACAACAAGACCCAGGGACAAAGCAACGACCACTAACTTAGGGAGCCGATGTAAGACTCCCAAACAAAATTGAGGCTGGATATTGAAAAGTCACTTGAGGTTGGAATTATCCCAGGTTAAGTGCTGTGAGTCTGAGTCTGAGTCTGGAAGGGTTGGAGGGAGAAAGTGAAAAAGTTAATGAGAGATGAGAGGGGAGTTGGAGGGAGGGAGGGAGGGAGGGAGAGAGAGAGAGAGAGAGAGACATAAAGAGAGACAGAGACAGAGAGACATAAAGAGAAACAGAGAGAGTAAAACTAATTAAATCTTTAAAAAGACAAGTAAATACAGCACTAAGGAACAATATCCAAGGTTGCCCTTAGGCCTCCATACACAAATGCATACAGCTGCACACAAGGGTTCCGTACACTTGCACATACATATGCATGACATATGCATATGCACACACAGAGGAGAAGATAGACCGAAAAAAGATGGGGAAGAAAGAGAAAACAATGAGTGACTTAGGACACACCCATCTTCACTTCCCTGCTCCCTAAAACTCTCAGAGGATCTTCCCGCGCCTCTTCTAAACCAGCCTTGGATGTGGAAGTGCTGCTGGATTGCTGACTGACTTCAGACCGCACATGAGACAAGAATTTTTTATGGATGAGCACCCAGAGTTTTGAGAAATACTACTTAGGAGCCCAAAGTCACATCCAGTTCATCACCCAGCCTCAGGCTACCCCCACCCTTCCTTCCCACCCTCAGGACATGAGCTATGGCTGGTTGGGGAGTGAGCACACTGCTGGACCGTCTCCCATATCTCTTTCCCGTTCAGTTCCATAGCTCCACCTCACAATCCCATCCCTGTACATCAAGAGGCGTAACGGGGAGGCCGGCAGACTGCAGAGCTTTTCCTGGCTTTGCTTACTTGAGAGCTGAAGAAATATGTGTCTCCATTCCAGTAAGAAGGCAAGCTAACGAATACAACCACACAGGGAGATTAACATTTGGGAAGTCTGAAAATGGAGCTCCAGGAAGGACATTAGGATCAGCGTGTGCTGAGGAAATTTTGTGTCCTGAGCATTAGACCAAAATATCAGTCTGGAAGCAGTCTTGTATATTGAAGGCTCTTTGGGAGCACTAGCCTCATGGCTCAACAATCCTGAGTTTTGAGGTCTGTATGTATGAGCTTAAGAGCAAAGCTCCCTCTGGATGTCGTTTCCTGGATAGCTGGTTTTTTGTAGATCAGTTTTACTGTGGCAACTGTGGGTTTAACTAAAACACACACACACACACACACACACACACACACACACACACACACGTGCATATCTCATTTATAGTCAAAATTTCAAATTATTTCTTTTAAAGGAGTCCTTTTGAATTAAGTTCTCTCCCCAAAATGCAGAGCCACCTCTTTCTGTGAGCTAGGAGCTATTAACTCTATGCTGATACAATGATAGTAAAAACCAGAGAGGTTAAGTTGCTTGTCCAAGAACACACAGCCAGGCGGTAGCAGGATCCACATTTGAACTCCACATACCCTGGTTCTACTTGGAATATTTTTAACCATAATACTTCATTGCCTCTTTTTGCTTTAAATAAAACATTTTAGAGATCTTTTATATACTCAGTAATTGATGATATTTAATTTTTTAATTTAATGCTGCCTTTGTAAAAACCTTATTTTTACTTTAAAAAACCATATACATTTAAGACATGACTTCTTACCCAATATTAATTCTCTGGCATATTTCTATTTTGCATTTTTATTGCAATTATTAATTTACTTTGTAGGGGAGGGATGTCACAACACACTTGTAGAGGTCAGAGAACAAATTGTGGGAGTCATCTCTCTCCTTCTACCATGTGGGTCCTGGGGACTAAACTCAGGTCACTGGGCTTAGTGACAAGCACTTGTACCCACTAAGCCATATCCCTGGCCCCTGGTGGCTTCTTTTAAGGTAACATTATTCAATATATGATCCTCCCATCACCGGCCCCATCCCTTCCTATAGATCAATGTGGATGGAAAAGAAGCCATGTTTCTGATATTCAATTAACTTCCCAAGTACACAGAGACAGTTGGAAACCACTGATTTTAGTAGGTGCTCTAAGGGTCATATAATTTATAGATGCCATGAAAGAGGGTGGAAGAAGGAAACTGAATCTAATATGCAGGTAGTATTTTCCCCAGATTCAGGTAAATGATCAGAACTGCCATGGAAGTTGGAAAGCATGATCAGTTACATTACAATTTACATCAAATTTACATAGTTTTGTGCATGTGTGTGCATGTGTGTGTGTGTGTATATATATGTGCGCTCGTGCATTCGTACACTCTCGAGTGCATGTATTTAATTTATTGTACCTGTGAAAAAGACCATTCCTCAGGCTTTGTCCACAGCTTTTGAGATAACATCACTAGCCTGGAACTTGCCAAGCAAGTCAGACTGGCCACAAGTCCTGGACCGCCTGTCTCACCTCCCTGTCTCCACCTCCCTGTCTCCACCTCCCTGTCGCTAGGATTGCAGGCTGGCCACCATGTTCTGCCTTGCTTGTTTCTTTGTCCTATGAGGTCGGGGATTGAACTTAGACCCTCAAGCTTATAAGCTAGCTTCCTACAGCCCAGCATCTCCCCAGACCCTGATTGCATTTTACAGGTTTACTAAGTTTACTCATAGCTTCAGAGGTTCTAATGTTTGAGACCAGAACAGTGACTACATCCTCAGATTCTATGCTAAACACATCAGCTCTTCAACCTCTCTTATCAGTTCTTGGGATCGAACCCAGGACCTCATTCATGTCTGCCCTCCTCCTCCTTCCTCCCTCTCCTCCCCCTCTCTCTTTCACACACACACACACACACACACACACACACACACACACAGACACACACACACACACTATAAGCTAAATTTAAAATACAGTACAAATAGAAAGTAGAAATGCAAACTTCCGGAGCAGTTTATACCTCGAGCATTTGAGTGTGAGTGTGTGTTGTCTGATTTAGTCATTTTTAAGAGAAATGTTTCCATGGGTTGAAGACAACAGGAAATCACCAAAAATGAGCCAAATCTCTTGCTTTTTCTAAGAAGGAAACTTTGGAAAGTGTTAAGCTCACTTGTAGTTGTGGAGACAACATGGCTTGAATCCATCCCTAGTCCCCAGAAAGATTCTTTGTCTCGGTTCTTCCCACATTCCCTTCCCCTTACACCCTCGCAAAGCTTCAAGAACTTTACCCTGAATTCCTTCCCTCAGCAATTCATCTCTGAAGCCTACAGCAGAAAGCTATGTCAAGTGCCAACCCTGCTGGCAGCTTAGAATTCAGATCTAGGTAGCCAAGTCCTAATCACTAACATATCTCTCATCTATTGAGTGCCTACTGGATACCAAGTCCTTACACAAGCTAGCTAAACCCTTATTATATGCTCAACAGAAATTGTAAGCCAGACGCACACCTATAATCCTAGCACTTGGAAGATTCAGGCTGGAAGACTGAGAGTTCAAAGCCAGCCTGGGTTAATAGCAAGCTCTAGGCCAGCCCCGGCTCCATAGAACAGCATGCCTTGCAGAGAAAATGCATTTCAATCAAATACCGAACGTGCCCAGGACACAAAGTAGCAGACTGGGGACCAGCCTTTCTCTGGACCCAAAGCCTACTTTTCTCCTGCTCCACCACGAAAGCTTGCTTCTCCTACAGGATCCTCACAGGTATGTTAGGGCAAATCTGTTTCACAGTTTTCACGGACCTTTTTTAGTGGTCAGACTGAACCTTTTTATTTGCAGGGCTGTTGGTCACCGATTAAAACACAAACGCTGGTGTGTGTACCAAGTACCTGATCTGTTTTAGTTCTTGACATTGGCTTAATCATGGGACCTCCAGTAAACTACTCACGATTGATAAGAACCGGGAGGGGAAATTGAGTTTCCCGTGTTTGGGTGGAGAGTGTTGAGGTTTCCAGGAGTTTAGGACTTTTAATCAGTTCTTTTCTCCCTGGGTGAGAGCTAACAATTAACCACCTCACACTTCTAAGGTGGAAATTCGCAATAACCTGCTGGGAAGGCTCCCGGTTCAGACACTTTTCAGGACGGATAGGAATCCGGTAGACAGCGAGAGCCACCAAGGACATTTGGGTCTGCAGAATTTTGAAGTTTCATGCACAGCTCTATGGGCATCTGCACGGGGCAGGCACTGAGGGCCACTCAGAAATAGCACAAGTGACCAACAGATGGGAAACACCCCCCCATGCCGAAAACTGGGGAAAGGAATGGTGCAGACCCGGAGGACGGCGATCCCCCTCCCCCCTTCCTTGCATTCTACGGATCAATTCCAGCCTGCCCAGAAACTATACGGCCCAGGGAATTGGAGGGAAGGGACAGAGTCGCGGGCTCCCACAGCTCTTTCTGTTACTTACTTGCTCTGAGGTGTCATCCCAGCTCCGTGCATCTTCCTGGGACTCTGATAAGAGGGGCAACCCCAGGCACAGCCCTAGCAGCAAGAGCATGGCTAATCCCTAGCGCGCGACCTCTCTGGGACAGGGAAGGATTTTCAGAGTTGGAGTAGCGCCGGCTGCAAAGAGACACGCTCCATTCAGCCCCGCCTCCACCAAAGCCACGTCCATCAAGTTCCCCGCCCCCTTTATGCCCTCCAGGATGACTCAAGTCAGGTCTCTGCACCGTCACTACCCCAGGCCACTCCTCCCTATCCCTTGCCGGGTTTAGGAGGCATCCTTGGTTCCGCCCACAACTCACCCTGTGATCCCTAGCCTCCCCTGGGCTCTAAGATTGACCTCAGGCCAGCTTCCTGCATGCCACCACCTCCGGGTCCCGCCTCCAGTTTGAGTAGCTACTGGGTCTCCACGGTCCCTGTAGGAAAGCACTGCAGACCTGCCCTAGCTGTGTGCACAGCGAGGCAAACTTTGCCCTGTTCGAACCCAGTCTTGTCCTACCATCCTGCACGCAGGGAACAAACTTCGGTAGAACTTTTTCCTCTGCCTGTAGCTGCTAGCATCATCACCCCAGCCTTCCCTTCGCTTTCTAGACTTGGGTAATTCCTGTTGCCAAGAGATGGGAGATCGGAACACTGGGCACCCCTGAAGCCTAAAGTTAACAGAAGCCCTGCCCTTGGTATCTGCCACCAATGCTAGCGTCACTAGTAAGAGAAGACAGCTGATGATTCTAAGGCACACGAGCTGATTGTCCCATTTAATGGCATTCTGGTATTGGGGGACAGAGGAGAGAGGCAGAATGGAACCTTTGTGGCTGGGAAATGAATGACATATATCTTGATTATAAAAGGTTGATTTTCATTTCTGACTTGTCACAGACAAGTCACTGCCTATGAAGCTGCCAGGCCTGACCTTTTGCAACCCAAGGACAGTCTTTTCGCCCTGTACACAATGTAACTGGGCTATGTGTTTAGTCCACCTTGCAAAAGGCAACTGTCTCAGAGACATATTCTGTGTCTCTGCCAATTTCATCTATATAGATAAGGTGAAAAATGGGCTTCCCTGACCAAAAAAAAAAAAAAAACGGGGAAGTGGCTGCCCCACCCCAGGCATCATATGTCCTGTGGACCGTTAGACAACTAGTAATAATCATGAGGTCTATAAAAACACTGAGGGTGTTGGCAGTGTGATGATTGGGGGAGGGATTTCAGATCACAGACACATTGTAGCTAGGTAAAAACACACAGGAATACACTGTACCAAAAATGACAACAGTGGCCATTCTGGTTTGAGCCTCTACCTCCTCTTAAAACACCACACTTAGATAGTCTTGTGGCAATTTTTGGTATCTAAAAATCATTATGTTTAATCTTTACACACCAAGAAAACTTTGACTATTTCCATGTTACTTTTTGTTTTATGTGTACTTTATGCTTATGGTAACTAGTAAGATTTCAATGCATACTATCAAACCTTTAAAAAAAATCAAGTATTGACAAAAATATAGTCATATAGTTTTTATGCCAGAATGCTTTTTAAAATGTGTACATGTGTCTCTGTTTATTTTTAAATAAAGTTGTAAGAAAAAAAAAAACACTTACTTCCTCTTAGAGCAATCTTGTTTCCTCTGCAGAGAGATCAGAAGTTCAAATAAGCAAACTCCATGCTACTGTGCAGTAGATGAAAGGAAGATCCTTGTCTTCAACGCTAATCATTTAATTAGCCTAATCACCCAGTAATTAAAAAAAAACACACATCGAGTAGGGAGAAAGAGGCTGTTCCAGCAAGGTTTCCACACAGAAACCACACAGAAACCTGGCAGCCAATATGTTGTTTACAGTTGCCATTCTCACTAAGGAAGAAAGCCTCAGGTCTTCCACAATTAGTTCCTCTAGGTCCTCAAGGGACGAATAACTACCTGCAAACGGAGAGTTCACATTGCAATGAGCATCAGGTTATTGGAAGGGGGACAAGAATGACTACCATGATTTGGGGTTTAAACAGACCAGGGAGGGGCTCCATCTTCTTCCTCTCTCACATTCCTTTTATCCTGAAATGTTAGACAGGACCATACTCACCACCCCCACCCCACCCCTACCCTCACCCCACCCCAACTCCACCCTCACCCACCCTACCCCTACCCTCACCCCACCCCAACCCCACCCTCACCCACCCCACCCCTACCCTCACCCCACCCCAACCCCACCCTCACCCACCCTTGCTTCACATTTTACCTATTATCATGTGCTCATGAGCTAAGAGTCACAGCAGCAAAATGAAGTACGTTTTGCTTTCTTTAGATTGAGGTTTCTTCCTCGTCCCAGAACCAAGGTACTGACACATACCTGCTTTACTTTCTAGTCAATTTCTTGATGTGATCAAGTTCTTTGAAAACCAGCCTGTTTTACAGCATCTAGCATTGCTCACGGCACAGTTAGCACTGGAATAATCTTTTGATGAGTGAATAAATGAGACGTAAATGGAGTGGTTAAGTGCTAAGGAAGGAGAGGACTTGTCCACACTGGCCCCCTCGCTAGCTACATGGTTGAGGTTCCACAGTGTCTGTTAAAGGGCCTAAGCCTACAATGGCCCACTTACAACCCACTGACCTTATAGCGGACCAGAGCAATACACATTTAAGAGAGCATGCTTTGAATTTTTGAGTTTAGCAATATTAGTTGCTATGCTATCGTTAGTTGCTAGGGCAACCGCACCATCTGAATCAGATCAACCATGTAGCCATGAGCATATACAACTAAAATATTCATAGAGCATATACACTCTACAGGTGTTTCCAGCCCATGGCTGAGGATGGCTATGAACAGAGCCCGGTACAAACATGTATGCTAAGTTAAAAGACTGTGAAATACCGATGTAATTTTTTTTTTTTAATAACTCACTTGAGTACTTTGTAAGCATGGACTTTGAAGACAACCAGGTTGCTGTGTGAAAAACTGGACGCACCTTCGTGAGTATGGAACATTGCCAATATTTTGGGAGACTGTATGTTGTGTTTCATGCATCGTTAGTCAACAAAAGACCTACCTATATGTGTGTGTGTGACACTCAAGACTTCATTATGAAATAGAAGCTGAGTTAGATGGTTTTGCTTTCTATAGACTAATAGAAATATTCCTAGCCTGTTTGTGATAGGGTTGGTGTGATGGTCAGTATTAGGCATATTAAGTACACTTGCACAGGAATGGTGTTTTCAACTCATGACAGGTGTATCAGGAGGTAACCCCGTTTAATAGTTGTACCTACATTTGTAATCTGTAGTATTCTATTGTGCTGTGTCACACCCAGGCCTCTCTGGGATGTTTGTGGGCACAATAAAAATAAGACCTGGCAACACCTTCCAAGACTGTTGACAGATGTTGACCTCATGCCTATAAATAGGGGGATTGTCGCTTCTCCATTTTTGTCCCTGCAGTTCTTTTAGACAGGAACAGTTCTGGGTTAGAAATTTTGACAATGGTTTAGTAACACTGTCCCTCTGCTTGAAACCCTGATTATCTACTGGAGGTGGACTCTTCGAGTTCCCTTTCCCCAATGTTGGGCATTTTGGCTAAGGTCACCCCCACTGAGTTCTTAGAGTCTCTCACTTCCCAATCTCTGGTACTTTCTAGAAAGCCATCCTTTCTCTCTCCCCCGCTCCATACCCCGGAGAGACTGAAGGAAAGGTGGTCCAATGACCAGTCAAACTTGGGATTCATTTCATGGGAGAACACCAAGGTCTGACACTATTACTGATGCTATGGTGTGCTTACAGACAGGAGTCTGGAATGGCTGCCCTTTGAGAGGCCCAACTAGCAGCTGACTGAGACAGACACAGATACTTACACCCAACCCTTGAACTGAAGTCAGGAATCCCTGTGGTTGAATTAGGCGAAAGATTAAAGAAGATAAAAGGGAGAGCAACCCCATAGGTCTGCTTACCCAGACCCCAGGGAGCTCCCAGAGACTGAACCACCAACCAGGAGCATACAGGGGCCAGTCAATGGTCTTTGGCACAAATATAGCACAGATCTGCCTGGTCTGGCCTTAGTGGGAGAAGACACACAATTCTTGAGAGTCTTGAGGCCCCAGGGAAGGGGAGGTTTGGTGGGGGAGCACCCTCTCAGAGGCAAGGGGGAGGAGGAATGGGGTGAGGTTCTGTGGAAGGGGGGGACTGGGAAGAGGGCAACAAAGAAAATGTAAATAAATAAAATAATAAAAATTGAAAAAAAGAATCGGGGAACCGTACTGCTTCTCAAATGAGACATTTGAATAAAGGCTAAGACGTCCCCCACACTGATATGTCCTCTAATACTAGGAAAGAAAGAAGGAGTCAAAGGGAAGGAAAGAAACCAACAGAAAAAGGGGTCAAGGAGATGAAGAAGAAAGTTTGAGAGAGTAAATGGTCAAACTATATATTATATTTGAAATAAGCCATCTTTTAAAAACCCATTCACCACACAAAATAAATATAAACCAATAAAAAAAAACAGATAAAGTCTACATTAGGAATATAGGGAAGGTGCAATGGGCAAAACTCTCTCTGTGCAAGCCTGAGGACCTAAGTTCAAATACCCAGCACTCATGTGGAAATCCAGGCATGATCACCCTGTCACCTGCGGTCCCATTGCTGTCTGAGGCAAAGGCAGGAGAATCACTGGGGGTTGGTGACCGCCAACAGCTCCAGGTGTGGAGAGCTCTGTTTCCACCCATCCCCCCACCATTAATCCCGTGTTTTTCTTCATGGACCCTCCACCCAAATTCTACTCAGAAATAGCTTCAACCTTCTCCAGCAATACATTCTTAAAGGTCTCTCTTCCTTGAGAAAGCTTAAGGCTTATAAAACGCAGGCCTAGGGCTGCATTGTAGGGATTGGCTCTAGGTGCTTGCACAAGTTAGAGACATGTGTCATGCTGCTAAGCTAGAGTTCCTAGCCATTAGCTTTTTCAGATAGGTGTCCTTAAACTCCTGGTCTTTTTACTCTAACTTCCCCAATGCCAGATTTGCCAAAGTGTGCTCCTATGCCTGGATTGTAGTCACACCTTTTAATAGATTCTCAAAGGCATTAGAAGGCACAATTAATGTTAATTTTTGCCTTGTTTTTCAGATGTGAACGACAACAACGGAAATCTGAGCTGGCGTTTCATGGTCTGGCATTGTCTGCTCAGTCTCTACATTCAAATGCAATTCAAAGCCAGGTTAGTATCTCTGCTGAAACATTGATCAGCTGAGCAACCATTTATCTATACAGAAACACCCATTGATCAAAAATCTTGCAATCAAAAAAACAGGGTTGTTTGGATTTTCTTTTGAAATGATTCAGTAGCAGTTAAAAATCGTCACCTTTAAAGTATCTGGAATTACCAACAGGACAAGTCTTAATGTATCTGTAGGCGTTTTCTAGATTGTGTCAATTAAGGGAAAATGACTCCTCCTAACTGTGGATGGCACCATCCTATGATGGGCTGGCTGGAGTCCTGGGCTGAAATAAGGAAAGGGAATAAAAGAGCTGAACATCGATATCTGTCTCTCTGTGTGCCATAATGGACCATGTCCCTTGCGCCATAACCAAAATAAACTCTTCTACCTTAAGCTACTTCTTTTTGGATATTTAGTTGTGACGGTGAGAAACCAATACAGACACTCAGAACAACAGTGGTCCTCTGAAGCAGAGTCTGAAATTATCACTTGGAAAAAGCACAGAGGGCTGTTCAGACACAGATGGAATAAGACACGAGTTATGTCTCCCCTTCCTCCATGTACCTGATGCCCACCTCGTATTTTCTGTGATGCTAAAGCCAGAAGATGGAGAACCCAGCAGCACCAAGGAGTGCTTCCAACCTGAAGGGCTGCCAGATGTGTCTCAGGCAGATGTTGGGAGAGCTCCAGAGAACATACCTGCCAACACAAACTCGTCTCTGGAAGCATTCTGGCTCCCACAGAGTGTGGGTTTTGTGGGTGGTGCTAAGAGATGTATCACACACTAGCTGAAACCAGGATCTGACTTGGCAGCGTTGTTGGGTTCACTGGATAGGCTGATGGGCAGGCTGCCTGGCTGGCAGAGACGAAGCCTCTGTGGCATGCAACATGCGACAGGTACCAAACACATGGGTGCAGACTTGCTGAGAGAGTAATGCCACCCTTTCTCTCCCCGAAACTCCAGGCTGTCTGTTGAGAACGGCCTTGACTCTTGGCAGTTTATAAAAATCTTTGTATACATCTGTTCTGGTTTGTTTTAAAATTCTTTTACTGGCATTACACTGGGTTATATAAGCCATATTCATGCAAGTATATACTATACTTTGAGTACATTTCTCCAATACCCCACCACACTTTTCTATTTCACCCCTTCTAAGTATGAAATTTACTCCCCTCCTACGTGCACATCCATGATTTTATTTGTATGTATAAAATCCAAGATTCAGGGTCTGGAACGATGGCTCAGCAGTTAAGAGCGCTTACTCTTGCAGAATATCTGGATTTTGTTTCCAGCATCTACATGGATGATCCCCAATCACCTATAGCTTTAGTGCCAAGGAATCCAATGCCCACTTATGACGACCACAGGCCTGTGGCACAATACAGTCTCTTGGCTACACACATAAAGTAAAATAAAATAAGGTAAAATAAAAACATTTAAGATCTGTAAATGAGAGAAAATCTTGGTCTTTCTGAGAATAGTTTAATTTTCCTAATATGATTATCATCTGTTCCTTGAAAATGACACAAATTTATTTCTTTTATGGCTGAAAACAATTTCATTACATATATTTTTTTTCAGAGAAGCAAATCAATTTTCTTTCTCAACTTAGAATTCTTCATCTTCCCACCTATTATTTGGGTTAGTTCTAATTTCTAGAATACTCTCAGGAAATGGAGTGTGGAAGGAAAAGAAAAATATAATACTGGTGTGCCTTGCATTTTCCAGGGGCTCTGTGTGCTTGTTTGGGTAATAGTGTGTGTCTGAGTATATGTGTATATGCATGTACATATGTATGTGCATGCATGTATGCATGTAAATAGATGTGTGTATGTATGTGCATGTGTGTACATGTATCTGCATGTATGTGTGTGTGAGTGCATGAATGTATGTGTGATTGAGTGTGCATGTGTGTACAAGCATGTGTATGTATGTGCATGCATGTATATATGTATGTGCATGTGTGTATGTATTGTGTGCATGTGCATGTATGTATGAATGTATGTATGTGCATGTATGTGTGTATGTATGTGTATGCATGTGTTTGGATGTTGCCATGTTTTGAATGAGAAATGTTTCCTATAGGCTCAGATATTTGGATATTTTTCTTTGATAGCCTCATGGTTTATGGGGGCTTAGGAAGTGTGGCCTTGCTGGGGGAAGTATGGCACTGAGGGCGGGCTTTGAAATTTTATAGCTGCACACCACTTGCAGTATGCTCTCTGCTTCATGCTTGTGACCAAAGATGTGATTTCGCCACTTCTTGCTCCAGCCACTATGCCTGCGGCTTGCTGCTACGCCTCCCTGCTGTGATGGCCTCTTACCCATCTGAATTCTGTCTTCCTTAACTTGCCGTTCATCATGGTGCATCACCATAGCAACAGAAAGGTAGCTTCTGCAGACGTGTATTGGTTTATATGCGTATTTATGTGTGTGGCCACTCTGCATTTTCTCTACCATAAGATCTGCTTTTACTTTTAATGGCCTTATCAGAAATAACAAGAGCTAGGGATATAGCTGAGAGGTGAAGTGTTTGTCCAGTATCATGGGGCCTTGGATTTGATTCCCGAGCACTGTCACAAGTAGGGAATAAAGAGAGTACTTTTTAGCTTCTTCTATCAATGACACATGACATGCATATCAAAGGAGATTGCTGGCCTCCGAGGTTCTACTATACAGTCATTTCTCTATTCTGCTACTAATTGTCTGATTTAACCTTGTAATGTAGTATCTATCTACTCAATCGATCTATCTACGATTCTATCTTGTCTATCATCTGTCTTATCTATATATTATATATCATCTATATATCATCTATATATCATCTGTCTATCTATCTATCTATCATCTGTCTATCTATCTATCTATCTATCAATCCATCTATCTTATCCCTCTCATCTCTATTTATTTCTGTCTCCTTTGATACAAATTACTGCAATGTATGCCAGGCTGGCCTCAAACTCATGACCTTCCTGCCTTATCTTGCCCAATGGTGGGATTACAGATATCTGCCACTGTGCCCCACTGACCTCTCTTCTTTAAATATTTTTCAGTTTTACCACCATTTCAACAGACATACCAGCACATCTCTCCCTCCCACCAGGAGCATGTCTAATGTAGCTTCATGACCACAAAAGGGAAAGACAACTTATGGACCACATGCCAGCATCACGTTAAGTGTTTTCCATGCCTTACCTTATTTGCTCCTCGAGATTATCTGCACAGCTCAGACGAAAATACAGCTTCAGAGAAATGCAGCAACTTCCCCAAAAGGACAGAGCTATAAACAGTGGAGCTGGGGTTTAATAAATCCAAGATAGTCTGAAGAACAGCTGCGGAGCTTTCGTTTCCTCGTAAGGCTGCTGTACTTTTATTGCATATTTGGTCTGTGTTCTAGTAGATTCCGAATCTTTCAGAGCCACTAAATTCTCAAGGCTACTAAGCATACTGGGCATATCACCAGGCAAAATAGCACACTCACACACACACACACACAGACACACACACACACACACACACACACACACACACGAGTCTGGGCCTCTGAGTACACATCTCAATAGCAGGGCATAAGCCCTACTTTCCACCTCCAAAACACAGACAGAAAAGAGGGTCAAAGAAATATATATGATAGATTTTGTTATGCACAAATGATGCACTTATTAATGACAGAAGGCAAAAACTTTATCTGCATTATTATGGCACAGTAAACCACAAACATGGTTATTTAATATTGCATAAATGTATTGTCTTAGACTGCTGAAGGTCTGTGGTTAGTCTAGAACCTTTTAACTGCATCTCCAACTACATTTATCTGCATTCTGTGGCTTTTGGCCCCACATCCTCTCACCCTTTGCTTTTCCTGTGACTTTCCTGCTCTCTCCCCGCCCCCTACCCGCCAACCCCACCCCTGTAAGGACCTTAATGATCATTGGGCTCACCCAGATGGCTCAGATCTCATTTCAAGATCCTTGACCTAACCTTGCCACCTTCGAAGTTCTTTTCATCATGGAAGGAGCAAACTCTGAGGTTCGGGAATTGGGGATGTGAGCATGTGCCATTCAGCTGACTGGCACCTTAATAGACCTGGTGTCCTACGCTACAGCCTGAACTTTGTACTTCTGAGAAGAGAGAAGCATTTTATGTATAGGGACACATTTCTGGGAAGATGAATATGTCAGCAAAGTGCTTACCTTACAAGCATGAGGGCCTGAGTGCAGAGTCACATTAAAATAAATAAATAAATAAAAAGCCAGGGATGGTGGTGTGCACTTATAATTCTAGTGTAGGAAAGGCAGAGATGGGGGAAGTCTGGGGCTCAGGCCCAGTCATTCTAGCCTGCTTGCCTGGTAAGTTTCCGGCCAATTCAGAGATCTTGTCTTGGAACACAAGATGGAAAAGAGCTGGAGCTATGGCTTGGTAAGAACACAGACTGAGCAAGCATGGGGACCCGAGTCTGGATCCCAGTACCTATGTGAAAAGCCAGGTATGGCTGCACCTACGCCTGCATCCCTGGGGTTTACTGGCCACAAGCATAGCTCCAGATTCAGAGAGAGATTCTGTCTTAGAGAATAAGGCAGATACCGACAGAGCAAGACAACTTCCTCTGGTCTCCACAGCCCCAAGCCCACCACACACACACAGACACACAGACACATGTACACGCGCACACGCACATACTCCACACACATAAAAAATATTTTAACAAGTGAAAATATATTTGGGTAAAAATGTAGAAAAGACTAGAGATTTCTGAAAGCTTTTGTTTCCTGAGACATTTTGATGATTAGGCTCCCAAGTGACAACCAATTATGGGCTGTAACAAGTAACAGTGACTTTTGATGCCATGTCTAAAAGTTCTTCAGAGGAAGGTTTCTTGATGAAATCTTCAGCGTTTAAGATTTTTAAATGTGTTAAATACATTTGTACTCAAGCTTTCCAATGCAGTGACTATTGGTTAGCTGATTGGCTCATGAGTTTACTATACTTTTCTGATTTATAAGCCCAGTTTTTGAATAACTTATAAGTATGTGTTCTAATAAGCCTGACCCAGTTTCATTCTGTTATTGAAGTCAAATTTCCTGACCCAAAGCAACTTTAGGAAGAAAGGGTTTTATTTTAGGTTAGCATTTTAGGAGCAGTGGTTTGAATAAATATGGCTCCCATAGACTCATGTGCTTGAATGCTTGGCCCATGGGGGGGGGCACTCTTAGGAGGTGTGGCCCTGTTGGAGTAGGTGTGGCCTTGTTGGAGGAAATGTATCACTGTGGGGGTGGGCTCTGAGGTGTCACATGCTCAAGCTCTGCCCTTTGGTTGCCTTCAGATCCAGATGTAGAACTAACTCTCAGATCTTTCTCTAGCACCATATCTACTTGGGCACCACCATGTTTCCCACCGCAATAATGGACTAAACCTCTGGAACTGTAAGCCAACTCCAGTTAAGTGTTTTCCTTTATAAGAATTCCCTTGGTCATGGTGTCTCTTCACAGCAATAAAACCCCAGCTAAGACACTCCGTTATAATTCATCATCGTAGTGACGTCCCCTTGGCAGAAGTTCTAGGTAATGAGTCACAACTCCACAGTCAAAAGTGGAGAGAAATGAGTGCACGTGTGCTCTAGCTTTTACTCTTTTATGAAGTCTGCAACCAGACAGCGGTACCACCTGCTTTCAGGCCGGCTTTCCTACTCAATTAGACAATTAAGATAGTGCCCCATAAACTGTAGAATTCCAACCTGATCCAGACAATCCTTTATTGACCTCCTTTCCAAGTGATCCTCGGTGGTCAAGTTGACATTTAAGCTAATCATGACAATTCCCCTGTATATCCATTCATCTATGCTATTATATGAACCTTTATGTATTCATAACCATAGACAATATATTCTTATAGATTAATCATGCATTACAAACATGTATATATTGTCAGAGTCAATCTGTAATAGTTTTAAGATATGACTATTTAAATACGCTCTTGAATAGAAAAAGCTTAATTACCCATAAAGTCCTCCAGTGGCGGAATGCGTTTATTTACTTAATGACACAGTGGTAAAGCTCTAATTACTCTATTGTCCCAGTAACAGCTGGTATGAGCATCAGCTCCCAGCATGAGGCCCTGTTTTATTTGCAAGTTCCTCCTCTCCAGTTTAGACCGGCCTAAAATGATGACCACTGTCTGCCACCTAGTGGAGATAGACATTCTGAAAAACAGGATGAGCAACCCTTAGCTGCCCAAGAATGAAAGCAACAAAAACTTCAGAGAAAAATAAAAAACTTTTGCACAAACAGGGAGCTAAGATCAATATCATTCCTAGTGCGTCTTACCCCATGGTCCTGACCTAACCCTTACTTTCTGCTGAACACACTGTTTTGTCTTTCATGGCTGACCTAACCACAAGATATGTTGGCCCGTGACAGGCAATGGTGCTGCCTAAGAGCTGAGGGAAAATGGCATTGTTGATGGGAAATGAGACTTTGTGGTGGACAGGAGCTCTTCTGAGTTGATCTCTCTCAGTCTTGTTAACCACACGACTGCTATTTGAATGAACCATTCCTCTTGGGAAATGGATTTTTTTTTTTTTTCTTTCATGGTTTTCAGTTTCTCCTCTAAATTACTGAGTACTTCTTCCACATTGCTTGTCTACATGCTGAACTGATTTCCTCACCTCCTTGATCTGACCAAGTCATTTCTGGGTCATTGATCTTTCTGAAAAGTCAGACCCTTAAGATCTCCTTCTGGCATTTCATTTATCCCATTATCATTGGTTTCCAGGCTTGAGGAGTTGCAAGCTTGTGGAGGTATCATGTGAGTCAAAGAGTTAGTACAAATATTATATTATTTTTGAAAAACAAAATAAAAGAGAGAGGCAATTAAAGAATAGCTTACTTGCTACAGCTGAGCAAGTAATGTTGTATATAAAATACAAGTATACATAGATGTTATATAACAGTGCTAACCTCAAATATTTCTCTTTTGAACCTGTGTTCTTAGGCTACCTTCTATTCACATCTCAGATGGGCTATCCACCTCTATTCACATCTCAGATGGGCTATCCACCTCTATTCACGTCTCAGATGGGCTATCCACCTCTATTCACATCTCAGATGGGCTATCCACCTCTATTCACGTCCCAGGTGAACTATCCATCTCTAATATCTCAGATGGATTACCCACCTCTAACATATCACATGGGCTATCTGCTAAGTTGGGAAAGAAGCTGGTAGGAAAGAGGGTGGTTGCTCTAAACCAAGTAAAATGAGAAGAAAACTGTTTTCTAGTCTTCTACAGAAGAGCTATAGCTCCTTTAGAGTTTGACTTTCGGGAGTTTACCACCCCAATACAAGAATCCCTGTAGGTCCTTCCCAAAATATGTTCTGACAGCCTCTGTGCAAAGCTCAGACATTTTGATGACAGACCCAGCGTTAATAATCACAATGTCAACCTCCAGTGCAGACCCTGTTCAGTGAGGCTTGGCTATGCTCCATTTACTGCAAAGCTCTTCATGGTGGCCTTCAACTTATCTCTCGAATACTCTTTAGTAAGTATGCATTTCCACATTGACACCATGTCTCTGAAACTCTGTCTCTTTACGCTTTCCATATCCCCCACTTTCCTCGTTATTAAAGAAATTCCCAATGGGTTCAGAGTGTAGTTCTGTGATAGAATATTTCCTAGCCTAAAGATGGCCCCCAAATTATTTTTCATTCTTCAAACTGAAGTTGGGATTTATTTCCTTTCCTTTTGGATCAGAGGTGTCCCTTCAACTTGGTTTGCCCAATTAAATGCTACAGACATATGGAATTCAAGGTTGGGACTTAGAGGTCTACAAATTCCACTTTTGAATTTCCAGGAGGCTCTTCTTGAGACCTTGCTGTGTAGGTCACGTGGTGAGAGAGAAGTCAGACGCAGCAGTGATGACTTTGGATCCCTGGTGAGGTCGTTGGATGTTAGAGCCTAGAGGAATCTCTGCCTGACTACAGACCCAGACTACACTACACAGAGCAAATGAACCTCCAATTGAACCCAGTAAACCTACAGACTCAAGAGACTTATTAAATTGCTTCACTGATGCAGCAGAAAGAAAGTGGAACATTCCTGGTACCGACCTGTCTTGGCCCAGTGATTGCTGCCAAACTGAACCTCAAAGAAACAGCTGGCAGATGTTCCAAGCTCCTGGGGTGAGTTACAGAAAGGCCCAGTTTCATCCATTTGAACTCCTTTTGCCCCTGGCTCTCTTATGGCAGGCCTAGCCCCGTTCATTTTTATGCCATGGAGACTGGCTATCTGCCCGGCTTCTTTCAATCTTTGATTACTTTTCCTGGATTCAGACTCTGTCCTCCTTTCTGGCATGGAGTCTCCATAGAATAATAAGTTCTTTTTTTTTTTTTAAAGATTTATTTTATGTATGTGAGTACATTGTAGCTTTCTTCAGACACACTAGAAGAGGGTGTCACGTGCCATTACAGATGGTTGTGAGCCACCATGTGGGTGCTGGGAATTGAACTCAGGACCTCTGGAGGAACAGTTGGTGCTCTTAACCACTGAGCCATCTCTCCAGCCCTTTTTTAAAAAAAGATTTATTTACTTATTTATTACATATAAATACACTGTAGCTGTCTTCAGACACACCAGAAGAGAGCATCAGATCTCATTACAGAGGGTTGTGAGCCACCATGTGGGTGCTGGGAATTGAACTCAGGACCTCTGGAAGAGCAGATAGTGTTCTTAACCACTGAGCCATCACTCCAGCCCCCCCCCCCCGATAATAAGTTCTTAATAACCTCTTTGGCTTCATACTTGAATGACAGTCATATCCTCTCCAGCGCCGCCATTTTGAACTGTGTTCAGATTATATCCTCAGGATGTAGTTTTTAGATCTTTGTTCTACCTTCAATGTCATCCTTAGGAACACTGTCCATTTCCGTGGAGATAGTGTCTGTTGTTGGCCTGGAGCTCACTGTTATTACAAGAACACACCAACAGCAGCACCCCTGACATTTTCAGATGGATTCTGAGAAGCCAATCTATATTGCCATGCTCACAAGACAAATACTTTACCAACTGAGCTATCTCGCGAGCCGTCATCCTAATCTCCTGGTTAGATTTCTTGAAATAACTGGTCCTATAATGAACCAGATGAAAATTCACTGCATCATCTCCTTTTTATCTCACCCATAAGAAATATTTTTAAATAAATCTGTACTATGCCATCTTAAAACACCATAGTAAAGTGATGTAAAATTAGTTCAATTTGATGTTCTGTAGAGCATTGTCAAGCGCTTTTTATTTAGGCAGCAAGTCTCCCTATATTATCTGTAAGCTCCATAGTCAGAGAGGATTTGGCTATGCTGTAATGGGAGTGTTTATGACGCATGTGTGACAACTCATAAATTGTCTGCTGACAAATTACTTTGTGTCTGAGGGCCTAACCAGCATGAGGCCAGAACCCTGGCTTCAATGTAACCCCAACTTCGATTTGCTCTGAAAATTCTTTGATTCCTTTGTTTCCTTAAGCACATCTTGGCAGAACTCTCTGTACTTGGCTTGGTCTTTTAGATCTCCTTCTGTCTTCTTCCTGAACTTGGGGCCCAGACTGTCATCTTCTGCCTTTTTTTGGTCAGCTGACCTTTATCACATGGTTTGCGTATATGATTATTTGTTTGTAGTAGCAAGAATTGGACACAGAGCCTGCAACATGGTAGGTAGCATTCTGCCACTGAGCTACACCTGCCACACTGGAGTTTGAGTCTAGAATACTTGCCAAAGACCTGTGTGTTGAAGTTTTGGCATGATTAGGAGGTGGTGGAATAGGAATAGAAGTCTTATGAAGGGATGAGGTTAGGTCATTGAGAATATTGGTTACATTACTCACTTCTGAAGCACAGGATGTGACAAAGGAAAAACTTATTTGGCTCACAGTTTAAAGGGGACACAGCTCATCATGGTAGAGAAGGCTTAACAGCAGAAATGAGACACAGCTGTTCACATTGCTTCTACAGTCACAAAGCAGAGAGAGATGCACTTGCCTTCTGCCTTATTCTTAGGCTGAGATCCCAGACCATGGAATAATGTTGCCCTCATTCAAGACCCCAGACCATGGAATAATGTTGCCCTCATTCAAGGTGGATCTTCCCATTCCACTCAACTTCTATGGAAATGCTCATAAACAAATCTAGACGTTTGTCTCCTAAATTCCTTCAAGTTGACAGTAAAGATTAAGCATCATGTTGCAAGTGTGCCTTTGAAAGGGATGTAGTGACCCTGCCCTGACCCCATCTTCTGCCTGACACTACTGTTTTCCTTTGTCTCAAGCTCCCACCAAGACACGTTGCCCTGTGTTCAAAGAACAGTAGAAACAATCAACAATGGACCCCAACTTCTGAAACTGTAAGACAAGGTAAAGCTTTCCTCCTTAAGAATTAACACTGCTATTCTCTTACCGTGATAGAAACAAACACAGCTAACATCCCCACCTAATCCTCTCTGCTCCATGAGCTTCCAGCTTCATATCCATGACATATTGACTGAGTTCTAGACAAATCAAACACACATACACACACAAACACACACACACACGCACACACACGCACACACACACACACACACACACACACATATGCAAACACCTTGAATTACTTCTTTTTAAGAATCTCCAAGCATCTTTTATACTGTTTCTTATTTTTATTCAAATAATTCCACTTCAAGCTCCCCAACTTGATTTACAGACCCCAAATTCTTTTTGAATATTGGAGCGATCTAACAGTCCTAAGTTAGAATCTCTTTCAACTCAGAATTTCTTTCAGTACAGCAGAGCAATTGGTCTGAGAAATTAATTCCTTTAGCACAGCATTTTGACTGTCTTTCTTTGGGGTTATATTCCCCATTGCATGCTTTATTCTTTACATTTTGATGTTGTATTCTGAGGAAAACCAAGCCAAACAAGCTATTGACAACATTACACCATCATTGCTGGGCTGCCATCTCTTATTTCTCTTAATTCTATCCTGTAGGTTTCAAACCCAGTTGAAACTATACAGGGCCTCCTACGTACTAATCATGATGTTATTACCTCTTCCCACATGTCTCCTTCCAATTTTCTCTCATTAGAAAGAATTTGGTTCTATCACCCTGAGTGGACTGGATTGATTAGGAGCATGAGTGAGGGTCAGTAAATGTGGATTACATTAAAACCAGTAAGGACTGTCTTTTCCTTGGCTACAACAACATTATTTGATGTGCTCTTAAAACATTCTTGGGAAATAAGAAGAGTGTCCTCAAGTGAAAGAAGGTGCTTCCTGGACATCAGAATGTCTTAGTTAAACTTGCTTTAATAATCTTATTAATAAAGCAGGGCTTGGTGGCACACAACTTTAATCCCAACACTAGAAAGGCAGAATCAGGCAGATCCCTTGAGTTTGAAGTCAACCTGGTCTATAAAGCAAGTTCTGGGACCGTTATGGATACACAGTGAAACCCTGTCTTGAACAAGCAAGCAGACCCCAGAAATAATATTATTAATGATAATACTTAATAGGTGTGCAGTATGATGCAGGCATATTTAGATGGCCTTTACATGTTCTCGTAGGTATTATTTGTTATCCCCACATTTTGGTTATGGTCATTAAAGTATGCAAATATTGCCCATGCATAAAATCGCTAGTGAACCAGAGAGGCAAGCTGCCTATGTGATGCATAGTGAGGATCTGGAACCAGACTGCTTACTCAGACCCTGTTGCAACCACCACGCTGTGCCCACCATTCTAGGCCCTCTCTAGTCACTGTAGTGGCTCTGGCCACATGACAGCCAATCTGAGCCATGCTTCATCACCTTTTAGA
The DNA here is from genome assembly GCF_963924665.1 of Micromys minutus. NCBI lineage: Eukaryota > Metazoa > Chordata > Mammalia > Rodentia > Muridae > Micromys > Micromys minutus. Next base: position 56,154,840 of record NC_137975.1, on the reverse strand, counting down.
GGATCCATTCAAACGAGCTCTAGCATCCCCATGGCTCAGACATCCAACCATCCTCGGGACTCGTAACACCTTGGAGAGAGACCTGATAAGACATAGGAAGGAGATCTTGACCAATGGATGGATTCTGATGTTGGGTGTTTGGGTGATTCAGCTCCTGGATATGCTCCCTACTTTTCCAGAAACATCTAGACACTATAGGAAGAATGCCTCAACCTGCTCTGATCTACTGCGGTTGACCTATGGTGGCTGGTAGCTCTGCACCTCCAGGCTCATTATCTCTATGGTGGCAGATGGTATGAAATTGAATGTTGAACACAAGAAGCACAGAAAAGACAATGACATAACAACAAAGATTTTATTGACCTAAGAACTAACCAGAGCATCAGTTCTTATGTTCTAGGTCATATGTTTACTCATGGTACAGATGTTTTGTTCCAAATATTTTTCTTCCAAAATGTTTTCATATCATGAATCTAAATGACACCAACTTATACCTGTACCTAATGTAAGGGAACAAATGTGGCCAGATGGTGGGACATCTTCTTTAAAATGCAAACCGATAATCTTTTAAAACCTCTAACAAAACGCTTTGGCTTCACTAGGAGGAGGGCATCAGAGCCCATATTTGTATAGAAACAGATGTTCTCTGTATTGCACATCAGTAAACCAGAACATGAGAATCAAATATGGCTAAGCATAAATTAGGTTAGCTTTGGTTTAGAACTTCTAAACATATTCCTGGGCTGGGAGAAGTCTCGGAGCATGAGGCCCTGTGTTCAGTCCCCAGAACCCAAGTAAAAGCCAACTGTGACAGTCATGAATGTGGCCCTAGCATTAAGGCAACAGAAACAGATCCAGGCCAGCTAGTTTAGCCAAAATAGTGAGCTCCCTGTTCAGCAAGAAACACTGTCTTAAGGTACGTAGCAATTGGAAAATAAATTCAATAGCAACCTTTGGCCTCCACATATGTACACACAGGCAAGTGCCCCTACATATAGATGTGTTCTGTCTGTCTGACTGTCTGTCTGTCTGTCTGTCTATCTATCTATCTATCTATCTATCTATCTATCTATCTATCTATCTATCTAAATCTCTACATGTCTATTTTAGATAGGATAAAACTGAGTTTTTTTATAAGCATGCAGTTGTCACTGTCTAAGCTATACAACACACTCAGTGACAACTCTCAGGTTTATTGGCATTTCTCAGAACTCTCAGTGAATACTCACTGAGTTATTACTCCATCCAAATGTCGTGAAATAGTGATTTTTTTTCCTTGTGAATTTACTGCTGACTTTCCCTACACACAAAAGTGAATATTCTTGTGGTCTTTTTAATATTGATTTTTCTCTTGTAAATCACAAACACTTGCAACAGTGGGTGCCTTCAGTTCATTACGTTATCAAGGCTTGAGCATAGAAGGTGGGGGAGAAGGGTCACAGGTTCAGGACCCAGTGACCTGAACACACATGCCCTTCCCAAAGAGAGTTGCCTTGCTTCCAAACATCAAGAGAGAGCAAACATGGTGTTTTTCCTGGAGACCTTGGCATTTAGAGACAAGCTAACACCTGAAAAAAGAAAGGTGACCTAGGCTGCTCCAAACTTGGTTTCTTCAGAGATAATTCTGAATATCAATTTAAAGTTAGTGAAGATAGAATAGTGAATGAAAGGGGATAGAATATCGAAAGATTATCATTATTTATGAAAAATCTACCGTTGGGCCTAACTTGTCCTAAATAATTTTCTCAGTGGTGAATCCCAGGCATTAAGAGTCCTTCCCATGAGGGCTTGGTGTTAGTACATCCAGAGCATCCTACGCAGGGGATGGAGGAACCTTGTTCTCTCTCCCACTATACTTGAAATTATACCTATAGTCTGCATCCAAGTGTCTGTATTTTGTGACAAGGAAAATAAAATTCTGCTAGGCTCTGACAATACACAAAATGTCCTCAGTGTTCAGGTCTTCCTGGTCTACAGTGAAGGCATAGCTTCATATACTAACTAGTGTAAAAAATCAAGGAGATAAGAGATATGTGTGGATGAATTACTTATTTAGAAGAAATCAAAAAGAAACATAGCCATATAAAATACTTTATGATGAAAAAAAGTATTGAATAAGTCTTTATTTACTCTTTACAACATGCAGAAAAACAGACTGCCAGGCGCTGAGCTACTGCTCTCCCAAATCTGAAACAGAGAAGTAGTTTTGTGGGTAAGTATAACTAATGATTTTGGAGCTCTATTTTTGTGTACCCAAGTGTATTCACACCAAAATCAACATTCTCTCTCAGGAACACAGCTTGTAAATGTTATTTACTGAACATTTAGCAGTTTGCAAAACTTTTACTTATTTCTTTACTTTTATTATTTTGAATTATGTATGTAGGATGCTTATATGTGCATGTGTGTGAACGTGTGTAAGCATATGTATGTAAGTATAGGTGTCTGCTGATGCTAGAGGTGTTGGAGTCTGCTAGAAATGGTTGTAAGTGGCTTGCTGTGGGTACTAGAAGCCAAACATGGATCCTCTGAAATAGCAGTGAGTGGTCTTAACCTCTGAGTAAGCACCTTTCCAACCCCAGCGCCAAGTCTTCCAAATACATGATCATGTTTGATGCTCTAAAAATCCATGATATAGAAGAGATTAATGTCCTAACTCAAGCTAATATAATTAAAAAAATACTGTGACCTGAGCAGACTGAATAGTAGAAATTTACTCTCAAAGTTCTGAAGGATGAATATCTCAGACCCAGTTACCATTCGGTTAGCTTTCCATGGGGGCCCCTTCCTGATCTGCGCACCACAGCTTTCTTATTGAGCCTTCATGGGGAGATTTACAAGGACACTTCTCCTTACTGGATCACCGACCTCACCCCTCTGACATCATTTAACTGTAATTGCTTCTCTACTCTAAATGTCAATGTAGTGGGTATGGCCTATGAATTCGAGAGGGACACAATTCGATCTACAGCAATGGGAGGTGATGCTTATCCCACAGTGAGCAAGTAGTAGAAGCAGGTGTGACCTAGGAAGAAAGTTTCTTAACTATTATTGTAAAGAAAAAATTCTAAGTTGCCCCCAAAACTGGACAATCTGATAATCACCAGGTTGTCTTGGCTCTTTGTCTATCTATATGATTTTCTTACCACCTCATTAGTTAGCACACTGCTTTCATTAGTTGGCAATAGTTAGCACATACACATCTGCATAGCAAAAGTGAATGCTTGAGAAATTTGCACACCTGCCATTTCATATTCCTATCCAGAGTTTTATGTGACTCCTTCATGAACCAACTGGTCATCTTAAGCTAGCCCCGATGCTTTTGCCTTGGTCCAGGACCTTACATTATCTCAAAAGGAGTGTCAGTCTCTGAAGAAGGCTTACTAATTTCATCATCTGAGCTACACCAAAGAGGATATCATTTGTCTTCTCCCCTTCGACTTCTATTGAGTTTTTTTTTTTTTTTTTTTTTTTTTTTGGCCTGGAGCACAGAATTCAGGCTCCTGTGGTCCGATGCATGCGGTCTCATTTGCCTACTCCCTCTTCCTTCCCTTTGTCTCCTGACATATTGATATATTCCCTCTTCCTTGGGTCATGCTCACCCTGCTCCCTGAGTAAGAGCATGCCCAGTGAGCCTGGAACAATCACTGCTGCTTTATAGACCCAGTTAATAAAACCCTGCCTTCTCTTCATGTCCTCCGGTCAATGGATGCCATTCTTGTACTGGGCATAACCTAGTTTGGCCCTTATCCCAGTGTATTTTCCATCCTCCTCCACTACTGTTGTGAGTGATTCCAGGATGCTTTCTTTTACAGATTTGGTACCCAGTACATAATAAAGCCTCCACTGACATTCACAGCATGTGAACTAAATCCCTTAACTGGCTCAGCTAGTTGCTTAGCCCCGCCCCCTTATTTACCAAGGTACTTGTTGTCCATCTTTTTTATATATGGATTTTTCACACAGTTTCCTCTTTAAATCATTTCCCAGAAATTAGTACGAGGTATTGTAGTAACATAGTAACAGTTTGTAGTAACAGTGACAATTTTATAATTTGTAGTTTGTATTCTCACCATGTGACTCAGGAGAATGACAGACCACTATGCCAACCAAGATGAGGGGGCAGCTAGAGGAGACACTTCCATTCTTGAACATTTTCCCTGAGAAGTGAGCCCTGGTTTCCTGCATCAACTTCCCCTGTTCTTTACATGTAGCAACTACCCAGTTATCAAAGTAAGGGAGAAAAGGAGCTATGAATTCTCTTCTCAGAAAATCATTCTATTTCTTCTCTTACTTTTCCTAAACGCCTCTTGCTCTCTTTTAATATTTTTAGATCTCTTTATTGTGTGTGTGTGTGTGTGTGTGTGTGTGTGTGTGTGTATTTTGCATGCATGTGTGTATGTGCACCAACACGTGCACATTGGGAATTGAACCTGGGTCCTCTGCAAGGACAGCCAGTGCTCTTAAACACAGAGACATCTCTCCAGCTCTCCTGCTGCTATTTAAGTAAAATAATTAATCTTCAAACATTGTGAGTTTAGCTCTTCTTTCTGTTTTTTTCCCCTTAGAATAGTCCTTTACTTGAACCTTTAATGAGGGTGATAATTATCTTCAGATCTCTCTGATTTTGAGATCAACTAAAATCAACAAAATCAAGGGGAGGGGCGGATAATGCATGACTATCTAACCTAACCCTAGGTCTGACCCTGACTCTTGCCTGCAGCCCAGGAACTGCTCCTGGCCTTGCTGTTTGAATAACCCCAGCTTTCCCTTCCACCCCCACAGCTCAAGTTTGAGCTCCAGAATAAATATTTGTTCTGAATTTGAGCAAAGTTAGAGCGCTTTCTCCTCTTCTCTTCTTTTTAAAACAATCCGTTCTCATCAACAGACAAGTTCTGGTGAACCTGACTCGGTAGGTGGGGAGTTCTCCCCAGACCATCTACTCTGGAGAACTTGGCACAGATGTCCCGCACAATGCAGCCGCTTGTGTGCCTTCTCATCTGGCTGTTTCTTCTGGAAGCACAAGCCTTAGAAATCCCTATCAACGGAGACTCTGAAGTAAGTGCTGCAGGACTCCTTGCTCTTGGCCTGAACAAACAGGCTGCAAATGGCTGAATGGGATCCCTATTCGATGGACTTGCTCTGTGTAGAATAGAAAGAAGCTTGAGAGAACATTCATCTGACCACTGGCTCTTCCAGTTCTAATTATAAAATTCAATTGCTTACTAAGACATTAGCAGATTTTTGCATGAAATTTAAATCAAATTCAGCGGTCAGATATTTTTGTAGCATTTGCAGAGCATGGTTGCCCACTCCTTATGTAAAAACGTGTGTAATAACTGACCTATCCCAAATTCCAGTGAGAATTAAGTATATAGACTATCAGGCACAGTACGTGGGCTAGTACTGCTCAGTGGTTGCTGGTGTTGTTACCTGGTGATACTATTGTTACTCTTTTACTTGGGCGTTCTCAAAGCATCGTGGTCTTTTATATGTAAGCAAACAATTATTTTTGTGATAGGGACAATTTAAGTGTTGACGGTGGCAACAGAGGTGACAGCATTCATGAATGGCAGCCGTTGCTTTCAGCTCTCCTCTTGAGGCCATCAGACACCCCAGGTTAGCAGAGACTTTGAACTGAGCCAGTCTGAATATTATACGAGAGCTACTGCTGTGCTGGCAGAAGAAAATGTGTTACAGGATTATTTTAGAGAATACCAGAGTGGATCGCGCACAAAAACACCAGAGGGGGAAAAACTATGAGTTCAGGAGAGAGAATCACTCTGCTCAGAACCTACCATGTTTTTCAACACTTTCAAAACCACCGGAAAGTGTCAGAAATCTCAGATTGAAGGTAAAACACTCAGACAGGCTTGTGCGTTTCCAGTAATTTCTAACCAGTCTTCTTTTCATACATTTGTTGACTAACGCCGCCCTAAATCCATGCAAATGCTTTCCTGGGCACCTTATCATTTGATTGCATGTCTGCCCTATCATGTTCAGGCAAGCTCAACCCTGAATTCTCACACCCAACACATTTAAAATAGTTCATTTTCACTTACTTATTTCTGCGACCTAAGTAGCAAGTAAAGAAATTATATCAAAAATAAGGGTATAAAGTAATATAATGAACACCCCTTTCCTGTAAATGATTTTTAAGGAGATGAGCAGCGACAACTATCTTTTCAGTTTGCAGAATACTATGATCTTGCGGAACTGGCCCCAGACAAACTTCCATTTGTGCAAGAGAACAGAAGACATAAGGTATAGTAAACCCAATACCAAATGACAAAGGGAAGTATAAGAGACCATGAGGAGAGAAGAGGTGAAAATTCTATTTTCTTGAAAATTTGTGCATTTTTTTTCCTAATGGAGAGTAGTCTAGTATTGTTACACTCCTGTAGAATAATGTCAAGGTTATATAAAAAGGGACTTTGACATTGTTTTCCAGAAGTTTCTACCCATAAAGGACACTCAGTAAAACCACACATTCTCCTTCTTCTGGACATTTTGTCAAAGGAGGCAGCTTGGAGAACAGTTTGAACCAAAGAATTAGACATCCTGGAATCCGCTGATACCACACACACACACACACACACACACACACACACACACACACACACACACAAATCTCCTAATTTATGGGGGAGAGAGAACTCTGCCATGCCAACAAGGGTTTGGTTTCTCTCCCACAGAGCCCACACACTGAGAAAAGGGACGTTTATGGAAGTAACACTAAGCAACAACTGGCATTGTCTAGCTATGAATGTTTGACTTTCTAAAGTCCAGCTTCTATAAATCAATACTATTAAAAACACAGTAGGCAGGACTTTGTATCATGTTTTTTTTTTTAATCTTGCCTCTGGAGAGAAAACTTAGTCATTGACCAACCACAGCATTCTGGACGCTGAGGCAGGAGGATTGCTACAAAGTTGAGGCCAGCTGGAACTACATGGTAAGCTCCAGGTCAGCTCAGAAACAGTGTCAGAAAGACTGCCAAAAGGCAGTCCGGACCTGTGCTACACAGCATCCACTAAAATACCATGTGATCCAAAATTAGCTCACATACAACCTTGGATATTTGTTGTAATCCCTCAGACATTTAGTATTTACCCCTGCATCTTAACCTGGTTACCTTTCCAAAGTAAGGAGGTAACCTTTGTCTGTGCTCACAGGACCCGGTACTCATGTGGCTAATCTTCTGACACGGTAGTTAAAAGCATAGAATTTTCAAGGTACTATTTAGCGTGTGTGGGTCTGGAGCTAACAATGTGGGAAACACATCTGAGTCCCTGCTCTCACGTAGCTTAGTCTAAGAGGATGAGGCAGACTCTATACCATCCCCCACGTTAGGATGGATCATTATGAGCAAGGTGAGTAATCTAAAAGAAATGCATACTGCTATATAAACACTGAAGGACGCTGGTTTGAGCGTCTGAAGTTTTTATAAAGTTCTTCCGAAGCCATGACCTGAAAACTTTATCCTATCACAGGGCAGCACATATCCCAACAAAAAGGTCTGGGAAAGTTGTTCGGAGAAACTCACATTTTCCATAATACTCCATATTTTTGCCTTGATTTCAATGAATAAATGAATAAATTATGCCACAGTATGGAAGCGACATAATTCTTGGAGAACGTGGGGGATGCTTTGAGGTTAAAACATACAGCTAAAAGTCGCTCTGACTTCCTTCCACAGAGAAGCCTTCCTGGTGAATCAGGGGAGGAGATGGTGAGTTTGCTTTGGTTGCATCACAGATTGGTGTGTGAGTGATTTTCCTGTTATCTATTACCTGGAAACAAATCCAGGTCTTCTTTGTCTCCGCTACTGGAGGTATTTACCTGAGTTTTGAAACTTACCCTTGCCCAATTCTGTTTGGAAGTACTTCTGAAACATAAGATTGAAGAGTACAGTGCTCACAGGCAGGGCAGATGCCGCTGCGGCTCACCTGTCCTCTCTTGTCTTACTAATGACAAGAGGTTTTACCCAACAATGCGTATTTAATACCAACGTAGTAGCTTTGATTTAAAAACATGACATTTAATATCTGAGGCAGTAAAAGTGTGGTTGTGGAAACCACTCTCAGGCAGCGTAGCCCAAGTTCCTGAGAGGAGAGGACCAGAGTCAACCTTCTGGTCACAAGAGGACACCCAAAAAAAGTGGGTTTGTGTTGGTGTCCTGTTCTGAACTAAGAGCTTCCCCCTTGGAGCAGGAGGAAGGGAAAATAAATTGGCCTGGGTTTTATCTTAGCTTAAGATGAGCTGGGGGCTAACTAATTAAAAGCATTAGCCATGGACTAACTAAAGCAAAATCTGAGGGATGAGACCTAGTAGTGAAATCAAGCAAATCTTAGAGGAAGAAAGATCAAAATCTAGCAGGTCACACATTGTCACAGGTCTGAAGGACCTTGACGTTCTTGGGAACATTCTAAAGGTGGTGTTTTCTTCAGACCTTGTCTGTGAATTAGATGTCTACCCAGATTCTAAAATAATGGAAATAAGGAGAGGGGACAAGAAAGAAAGAAGGGTGTGGAGGGGAAGAGATTGGAGGAAGAGCAGAAAGAGAAAGTCAGGGAAACGTCTCATAATAATGACCAAGCTCTTTCTGTGGGCTATTTCAAGAAGTTAGAAGACTGCTTAACAATACCTGAGTTATTTACCAAATCTCCTAGTAAAACACATGACTTGATGCATCGCACATGTAGTGAGCTCACTGTTACTAGTTATGTTTTCTTGCCAATTTCAGGACACCGTTGACCCAGTGACCCTTTATAGCTACAAAGTCCACTCCACTATTACGTCTCGGATGGCGACAACTACCATCCAGAGCAAACTGGTGAACAACTCCCCATCGCCCCAAAACGTTGTGTTCGATGTTCAGATCCCCAAAGGAGCCTTTATCTCCAACTTCACCATGTGAGTAACTCCTATGTAGAAGTAGGAATTGCATGTGGAATCCAAAGCCTTTCGGGTACAATGGCGCTTAGGGAGCCATTGCTCCAGTGGTTCTTACTTCCTGAGCTACAGACCTGCTTTGGGTCACTATGGGATGTGTCCTTGTCATTGTCTTGAATGTGTGTGTGTGTGTGTGTGTGTGTGTGTGTATGTGTGCATGTGTTCTCACACATGTGTGTTTAAGCACATGTGTGTCCGTGTGTGTGAACTTGCACATGCATATTCATGTGTGGTGGTCAGAGATCAACGTTAGTTGCCTTACCTCAGGCACTGTCCACTTTTTATTGGAGATGAGATTCCTTGCTGGCCTGGAACTCACCAAGTAAGCTATGCTAGCTCCAGGGATCCAGTGAGCTTTGTATCACCAGTGGAAACACAAGCGTGCGTCACTATGTCCAGTTTTTATGTAGGTGCGAAGTGACAATCATATTTACCCAGTAAGCGCTTTTCTGACAGAGCCATCTCTCCAGCTCCTGATTCTCATCCCTAACATATTGAAGCAAACAGACTTTCACTATGGTAGCTAGCTTTTACTCACTTGCATTTGTATGTGACTTCTTTGAGAGAGACAGGTATGTGAATCTTATAGGACACCATATGAGTGTATTTATAATAAGTCATTGCTAGGCGTCACACACTTCTTTGGGAGGAAGGGGTTGAGAACCAGCAACTCAACCCAGTGTCTTATCCAGTATTTGGATTTCTCTACGACATCCCTGAGAAGTGGATTATAAAGGTTAGACTTGATGTTTCCCTTCATCATAAATTGCGCTGCTTCCCAGGGTGACCATTTCAATGGCGGGTAGCTCTGTTATAATTATTTCCTATGCTTCATTTAAAAATTTTCCATTTTCTACCCAATGACTCTGTTACTCACATAGACATTTTAAAGCTCTACAACAAAGTAGATACTAAAGTGAGGTCTGAGATGGGCATTCCAGTACCTGAGGTGGGAAGCGAGAGGCTACACATAACTAAGGTTGACCCAGTGTTGATAACTAACGCCAGGGATGCATTCGTGGTGGCCTCTACAATCCTCTTTAGAGTTTATAATTTTGATTTTCTTCAATAAAGGAAGTCAACAGCTCTGCTGTTATTCATAGTTAAGCCCATAATCCACTTGTGTGTTATCCATAAGCTCATCTGAGACATTGGTGTGTTAAAGCTACATAGTGTTCCCACAGTTGGTTGGAAAGGGTGTCAATCAACTGGACACCCATGTGGCCATCTTTTCAGCATTCTCGTTGGTCACTGTTCCTCTTAGACTGCCCGAAACACAGTATATTGTTCTATATACAATCTTAGAGTTTTCTTAATGAAGACCTTAGGTTGAATTACATCTCATTTGCTTTTTCCTCTTATATACCAAGGGGATCAGTGAATGGTATTTGTCGAATAAAAGCTTTAGCTTCCAGGTGTTTTCATCAACAAGTGCTTTGACTGATTAAAGAAGCTGTAGATCTATGTTGACTATCTTTTTCTGAATCTTTAAATTATATTTATTCTCTCTCTCTCTCTCTCTCTCTCTCTCTCTCTCTCGTGTGTGTGTGTGTGTGTGTGTGTGTGTGTGTGTGTGTGTTGTGCATATCCATTTATTCTAGATATTTTTGGGTTTGGTTTCTCGTCATTCACTTTTTCCCCCTTCTTATTCCATCAGCAAATTGAGGTAGCAAAAGATGCCATGAAATGTGTGTTTATTTTGGTCTGTTTTTACTTGGGTTGAATTTTTAGACCAGAGAAGATACAATGGGCTATGCAGACCTTAGGATCATGCAACATATTTTTCTACCTTTAATCAAGATCCCAAATGCACTGTGATAGAAGATGTCTGTGTCTCTAGAGAACTGTTCATAGTTAAGCCTCTCTGACTTGATGGGAAGAGACATTGGACTTTGTTTTTGCTCCTGGGAGAAAGAATTCAACCTATCAGTTTTGGTGGAATGCCTTCTTTCTTTTCTACCAGCCTATGTTTAATTTTTATCTCTTTCAAGAATGGCCTAATAAACTAAATGAAAATTTATTAACAAATGGCTTTTTAGTCACTTCTCCTAGGTCACATTTAAAGAGCATATCTACTCCCCAATGCTTCACCCCCCAAAAATGATTTGAACATTTAAACACATAATAGTACATAAGAGATATCCAGGGAGCTGGAGCCCAACTCAACCTCTCTCAAATCACAGTCAGATAAAAGAGTCTTGTCTATAAATTATTCAAAGATCACTTGTCTTGCTTCCTGCAGATTCAAAATGTTCATTGCCCTCATTCATGAAATTTAATTGATTGCTTGTTCTTTGTTAGTTCCCCTAGGATTACTAATGTGGCTTTTGTCTATTCCAGGACTGTGAATGGTGTGACATTTACAAGCTCTATTAAAGAGAAGACTGTGGGCCGAGCTCTTTATTCACAGGCAAGAGCAAAGGGCAAGACAGCAGGATGGGTTAGGTAAGACTCGCCATCTTACCTCTCTATCCGGTTCCCTCTTGTTCCGTTCCTCACAGGGCACACCAGGCTCCAGGGGGACTGGGGGACTTGGAAAATCACAAAGTCCTGTAGTCTGATAATAGAATTAGTTGTCACAATGTCTGTTTCCCTAAAGATCTCTTTTCTACCAGTGTGGTTTGGGAGTTTTACATGGGTTGGTTTTGTGTGACTTGTCTTGCAAGTAAATAGACGTTCTGTAAACAGCCCACCTCCCGCCCCAAAAGCGCAGAGGTGTGAGCTTTGGGAATATTATATTCATGGTATTGTTACAAAACATACACGGGGCAGGAGAGATGGCTCAGTAGTTAAGAACACTGGCTGCTCTTCCAGAGGACCCAGGTTCAAGTCTCAGCAACCACATGGTAGCTCATAAACATTAGAAACTTCAGGCTTAGGAGATCCAATTCCTTCTTCTGGTATGCACAGACACTACAGACATGTGGTATACAGACACACATGCAGGTAAAACACGAATACATGTCAACTAAAATGTATCAGAAGGAAAGGTTTGGAAATTATTTTCAGTGAATTATTCTGCTTTATTTTTATGAGGCATGGCATCTAAAGCACCAATCACAAAACATAGCTTCTGGTGTACGTTTTCTTTATATCTTATATATGACTCATCTCAAAAAAGTGACCACTGGGGGCCAGGGGAAATGGTGTGATTCATAAAGTTCTTGCCTTACAAACACAAGAACCCAAGTTCAATCCCACAGATCCTCAATAAAGCAGATGAAGTGATGGTCACACTGGTAAGCCCCGTGCAAGGGAGCAGAGGCAGGTAGATCATTGGAATTCACTGACCAGCCAGCATATCCTAATTGGCAAGGTCTAGGCCCATGAAAATCCTTACTGCTCTACACATTGAGTGGTGGATTTGCTAAAGAACAATACCTTCAGGTCTTGAAGGGCTGGAGGAATATTTTAGAGGTTAGAAGCACAGCCTACTCTTCTAGAGAACTTGAGTTTGATTCTCAGCACTAATACTGAGTGAGTCACAAGTCCCTGTATCTCCAGCTCCAGGAGATAAGATGCCCTCTTCTAGTTCCAACAGGAACTTCGTGTGTGTGTGTGTGTGTGTGTGTGTGTGTGTGTGTGTGTGTGTACCCACACAGGCATACACCTACACATATTTTTTAAAGCATCTTTAAAACATACATCTGAGGATGTTCTCTGGCACACATAAACATATTTATCTTCCTACCCATGGACATACATGCATATACATACACACAATGAAGAAAAAGTTTTAAAATAAAACAAAGCAAGTCTTTCAACCCAAGACTTCAAAGAACTCTCAGCATAGGATATCCTCTTCCTACCACGCACACCATCTTCTTTCCAGTCCTGCCATGTTTCTTCTCTTTTTCCTCCTGCTTTCCATCCAAACTGACCTGTAGTAGAAAATCCCTTCATTTCCCTCACATACTTCTTTTATTAGCAGAATACACTGTATTCTGTATGCCAACTCTGCAGAATACACTGTATACCAATTCTGCAGAATACATTGTATGTCAACTCTGCAGAATACACTGTTTGCCAACTCTGCAGAATACACTATATGCCAACTCTGCAGAATACACTGTATACCAACTCTGCAGAATACATTGTATGTCAACTCTGCAGAATACACTGTATGCCAACTCTGCAGAATACATTGTATGTCAACTCTGCAGAATACACTGTATACCAACTCTGCAGAATACATTGTATGTCAACTCTGCAGAATACACTGTATGCCAACTCTGCAGAATACACTATATGCCAACTCTGCAGAATACACTGTATACCAACTCTGCAGAATACATTGTATGTCAACTCTGCAGAATACACTGCATACCAACTCTGCAGAATACATTGTATGTCAACTCTGCAGAATACACTGTATGCCAACTCTGCAGAATACATTGTATGTCAACTCTGCAGAATACACTGTATACCAACTCTGCAGAATACTATGTCAACTCTGCAGAATACACTGTATGCCAACTCTGCAGAATACACTGTATGCCAACTCTGCAGAATACATTGTATGCCAACTCTGCAGAATACACTGTATGCCAACTCTACAGAATACACTGTATACCAACTCTGCAGAATACACTGTATGCCAACTCTGCAGAATACATTGTATGCCAACTCTGCAGATTACATTGTATGTCAACTCTGCAGAATACACTGTATGTCAACTCTGCAGAATACATTGTATGTCAACTCTGCAGAATACATTGTATGTCAACTCTGCAGATTACACTGTATGTCAACTCTGCAGAATACATAGTATGCCAACTCTGCATCCAGTTCCCTTAGAGGAGACATAAAGACAAGCACTGTCAGGTTCAGAGCACATAGACAGGAAACAATGGCCATCATGCAGATAGTGGGCAAGTGCTAATGGATCCCGGGGAATCTGACTCCTGGGTATGTGCTTCTGTAGGGAGGTCCAGAAAATTCTCACAGGGTAGTAGTTCCTCAGAGCCCAACCAGACACAGAGTCCAGCCATGTGGAGGAAGGAGAAAAGCCCAAGCAGAGGGGATGCTCTCCTACTCCATGTGTTAATCCTCCTTGCACCTTGTGAATCTTCATGCCATCTTACATGTATTGTTGTTTTCCTGAAGCAGGGTTTGTGTCCATATACATACATTTGTTTATGTACATATACAGCCTGACCTCAAACTCAACATTCTCCTGCCTCAGTCTGCTAGCCTCGGAAATTACAGTCATGAACACCTTGATTGCCTTTCATCCCTTTTATCAATCAGACCCTGTTCTCAGTTTACTTGTTAATTTCACAGTTGTCTTTGTAACAGAATTTTTTTTGGGTACCACACACTTATCACAAGATCTGGAATTTAACTTCCAGGTCACTCCTTATATAACATAACTTCTCTCTGTGTGTTTTGTCTAGAAAGTTTGTACCAGATATATTCAGCTTTTTCTTTCATGACTGAACATCCCACACTACATCTCTGAACCCAAACTAGCTAATTATGTACAATTCACCTCCACTAATCATTTAATTTTAAAAACTATTCACTCACGTGTGGATGCACATATCTTTAATCCCAGAACTCCATAAACAAAGGCAGATGGGTTTCTGTGGGTTCAAACCCTGATCTACATAGTGACTTCCAAGTTATGGATACACAGTGGGACGCTGTCTCAAGAGAAATAGAATCATCCATATATACACACATGGAAACACACACACACCATTCAATGTGAATCTTGATGCTGGATTCAACCTCACTGGAAAATCTTGCTGTTTCCTCTTTAAAACCCTAAGCAAGCACCTCGAAAGCAACCATCATGCTGGCTTTGACAGTGACTTAACAAGGCCTTACTTTGGAAATCCAGATTCAGGTCCAAAACCACAGAAGTTCGACACCCTGTTGATCTCCCAATATATAACAAACTGAACTTAAGTCCCAGAATGCAGTGTAGGAACTAAGTACCACCTTTGGAGACACCTAAGCTTCTGTTTGATCCTGGTCCCTACGCTCTATGAGCCTCACCTATCATCTGAAAGTTGAGGATAATGACGTCAGCTGACATTAACTGCTGTATCGGAAACAGTGCCTGTTAACTTCCCCACCGTCCAGTACCAAATCAGTGGTCCTTTGACAACTGACACTTAAATCAGTGAGAGGCTTAATCAATTAATCAATAATCAGACCAGATGGGAAAGGTTAAAGTTCTTGGTTTGATTAAATTTATCTCCAACTTCCACTTTTACTTGATGAACAAAGTTCGTGAACAACAGAGCAGGTCTGATCGTCCAGGATAAAGATGAGAACTCTGTCTAAATGTTGTGTCTTGCAACTTCTTCATGCATGTGTTCACTTGTGTTGGGATCTCTGGCATCTAGGAGCAGAACCCTTGATATGGAGAACTTCAACACTGAAGTGAACATCCCGCCTGGAGCAAAGGTACAGTTTGAACTTCAATACCAGGAAGTGAAGTGGAGGAAACTGGGATCCTATGAGCACAAGATTCGTCTGCAGCCAGGGAAGCTGGCCAAGCACTTGGAGGTGAGCCTGGATTTACAGGGTCGGCCATAGTGCATATCTCTGGTTGTCACCACCACCATTGGCGGTGTTTGATGCCCCTGGCTCTGAAAAGCAATGTCATATACTAAAAAAAAAACAGGGTTAGAATCAACCACACTATTTCGCCACAGATTTCAACAAAAGCTTAGCTCCTTAAGCAGTACACTGTTCACTGTAGCCTATTATCACAAACTGTGTAACCTAAAATAACAGAAATCTGTTCTCTCATGGTAAGCAGAGTGCCTATGGATTGTCCATAAACTGAGAGGTCAGATTAATCCTTGGGAATTATTCCTTGCTT
This sequence comes from Micromys minutus, assembly GCF_963924665.1. Classification (NCBI taxonomy): domain Eukaryota; kingdom Metazoa; phylum Chordata; class Mammalia; order Rodentia; family Muridae; genus Micromys; species Micromys minutus. Next base: position 56,139,047 of record NC_137975.1, on the reverse strand, counting down.
CTGATATCTACCAGGTGCTGGTAGCCCTTGGCCTTGTAGCAGTCTCTTCTAATATCGCTCCTCCTCTGAGACTCTCAAATCTCCTTCCTTCCCTTTCCTGAATTTAAGAGCCAAGTAGCAAAGGATGACTTCACTCTCAGGATGCTTAACTTAGTCACATCCCTAGAGACTCGTTCCCAAATAAGTTCAAATTCAGATTCCAAGGTTTGAGTAATGCACCCTTCAGAGAGCCACTACTCAACCCATGAAATTGACCTTCAGGGTAAAGGTGTCTCGAGTCTCCACTGTCTTGTCAGTAAAGGGTGTATTATCTGAGATTTGAGTGTCACAACTACCAAAATCATATGCCAGATAAACTACTCTGCTTGCACAATCTTTAGCCTCAGGAATTTCAACATACTTAAGATTGAAACACTGTTTTCATACCATTATATCACACAGACACACACACACACACACACACACACACACACACACACACACACACACAATTCAAGAAATAAATCTTTAAAAAATTTCACAGTGCTAAGGGGCTCCTCGATGACCTGTAACATGGTGGAGAAACAGAAAGGTAGCCAGCTCTATGCAGAAGGAAAATACATGACCGATCTCCCTTAATACTAATTTCCTGTCTTGAAAACTCTCTCACTCAACAATAGCAACACCCATCCCTCCCACGGTGATACCCAATTACCTTGCATAAGGCTCCACCTCTTGTCTGTTTGTAAGGGATGTGGGAGTGTGCTCATGGATAAACTCACCTATGTGTAAGCAGGTAAAGGTCAAAGGTTAACTTTGGGTATTTTCTGTTGCTTTCCGAGTTTTTTTTTTTTCTTTTTTTTTTTTTTTTTTTTTTTTTTTTTTGAGACAGGGTATCTTCCTGAACCTAGAGCTCACTCCCTGGACAGTGGGTTGTGGGTCCCCACAATCCTCCTATCTCCATCTGCCAGTGCTAAAGTTATAGGTCCAAGCTGCCGCACCCAGACCCGCGTGAACGATGGGGATTAGAACTTAAGTTCTCAGGCTCGCCTGGGAAAGCACTTAACTCATTGAGCTATCTCCAGCCTGAGGCCCAACCCATTTCAATCAATGCCACCCCAGTGAGCAAGGTTTCCAGCATGTGGCCCTTTGGGAGGCCTATTGCTGTCCCGTCCTGAAGGGTGGTGTTAGGTTTACACGAGAGAAGAATTATCTTGATTATATTAACTGATGTGGAAAGACATCTTAGCTGTGGACAGGGACAGTCTCTGAGGAGGGGATCCCGGACTATGTTAAATGGAGCTGGATTAAAGTTTAGTGGCTTGCTTTCATCCCTTTCTGTTTCCTGATTGGGTGTCACCTGATCTATGTCATCAAGATCCTGCTGCTTCTTCTTGCCCACCAAGATGGATGGTTCCGTGAACTGTGAGCAAACACAAACCCGTTCTCCCCTGAAGTTGCTCTTCTCCGGTTATTTTACCACAGCAACAGAAAAAGAAACCGAGTCGTGTGTCCACACCATAGTCGGGAAGTAAACCCTGGGATGGGCATCTAGATGACAGAATGTTGGGATCCGTGGAACTTAAAGCACTTCCCAGAGTAGCCACGGCACCATGCTGGGGAAACTGGGAGATAAGAAAAAGCATCAGAGCCTAAAACTGAATTCCTATCCTGCTTGAACGATCTCTAAGGACTTTTGACTCCATCCTTTCTTGCCTCTTTAGGTAAATGTGTGGATTATTGAACCTCAAGGAATGAGATTTCTTCATGTTCCTGACACATTTGAAGGCCATTTCCAAGGTGTCCCGGTCATATCCAAAGGACAGCAGAAGGTAGTAGATGCATTGCACACTGCCAGCTATCCGGGTGGTCACTGGGCCCTGGCTTTTTCTCCTGTGCTCTGGACAGTGGGAGAGTTGGGGGGAGAGTGAGCTGACGGGCTGAGGTCAAAGGCTAGAGTTTCTTTTCTATTAAGCATACAAAGCAACACCCCCAATTATGTAATTTCATTGTATCCACTTTGGAGTCAGTTTTCACATAAAGAATTTTTACAAGTCACAAGAAATATTCACATTAATTGTCTTTGCCATAATGACCAATAACAACCAACTATGAAAAGGTCAGAGTCCTCTCAGAATGTACACAGACTCTTCCCAGAGTGGGAGCCATTGCTTCCATAGTATCTGGTGGAAAACTCTTTGGATCTTGTTTTTTAAAGGCCTGATACCTGGAAAACAGTACCATAGTCTGTTGGATATTCTAGCCAATTGCTCTAACACTCATTTCCATAAGTGGATGCTGTCAACATGCTGTTCTGTATGCATGAGCAGAGACCACTACCATCCCCCACCCCCACCCCCACATCAGGATCTGGGAGCAATGATCAGCTGCTGATGCCTCTGCCCTTTGCAGGCACATGTGTCCTTCAAGCCCACAGTAACACAGCAAAGAAGATGCCCCAACTGCACAGAGACTGCAGTGGATGGAGAGCTGGTGGTGATGTATGATGTCAACAGAGAAGAGAAGGCTGGGGAACTTGAGGTGAGTGCTGGGAGGCTCCAGAATTACCAAGTTGGCCCCCCCCAAAAAAATCCAATTTATTGATGTTGAACAAATTCCTTGACTTGTGAGTAGCTTTTGGTTGTCAAGAAAAGGATTCAGAATCCAGAGGAAAAAAAACTACAACCATATGTTTCTGATATGCATCCAAAAATTATCCTTTGTACCACAAAAAATAAAAGGAGCTATAGAGATTACTAGCCATGCAAGCGTGAAGACCTGAGTTTCACCCCTAGAACATACACAAAGAATTTGGGTGTGGTGGCATCCTGGCTAGTTTTATTTCTGTTACGATAGTAAAATACCCTGTTATAAAACTTAGGGGAGAGAAAAGATCTTATTCATCTTACAATTTCAGGTTATAGTTCATCAAAACTGGGAAGTCACAATGAGAAGAGCTATTCATAACACACTCAGAGTTAAAAACAAAGCTAAATGGATGTATACACATTCACTTGTTTACTTGTTTGAACTGAGCTAAATTTCTCTACTCTTGTGTAATTCAGAGTCCCCCTTACAAGGGAATGGTGATGCCCACTGTGGGCTGGGTCTTCCCACAGCAGTTAACTTAAGACAACCTCACATACACAGACATGCCCACTGGCCAAACTAATGTAGACAATTCCTTTGAGACTCTCTACTATAAATTACATTAGGTTGACAATTAAAACTGACCATCAAGCAGGTGTTAGTCCCCCTCCCCCACTACCACATTGAGTCTAACTTCCCCAATGGTTGTGCTAAACATATTTCCCAGGGTCTGGTGAGAAAGCTATTTCTTTGGAGACTTCCTTTGTAAACAGTTAGCATGCTGTGCTAAAAACATTTGTTAGCTGTCTGTATACTTGCTGGTTGAGTTCTGTGGGGGCAAAGACCACCAGACTCACCATTGCTTAGCAGAGTTTCACTGCAGTGGGGGCTTGAGATAAATGAGGAGCAGAACAGAGGAGAGCAGATTGGAGTGGAAAAGCAGGGTGGCTTAGACTCCCAGGATGGAGCAAGGGAAACATCAGAAGAAAGGGATGAGGACACACCAAGCTCCCACCTCTGGTTTTTGGTTTGGTTTTTTGTTTCTTTTTTTCATCAGGGATGTGTTCTTGCTTCTCCTGTGGCCTACCTGTCCTCTGTGGTCTCCAGCTTCCATTCCTCACCTTCCAAACATCATCATCTGACTCATACAGAAGTTTTTGGTTTTATTTTGTTTTTGTTCTTTAGGTATTTAATGGATATTTTGTGCACTTCTTTGCTCCTGAGAACCTGGACCCGATTCCCAAAAACATCCTTTTTGTTATTGATGTTAGTGGCTCCATGTGGGGAATTAAGATGAAACAGGTAAGGATTCCTTGTTCGTGGGGGTAACTTTGTTCTCTTTTAATAATGCAGTTAGTATAAATAACTTATAAATAAGAAGTCTGTGTTTCCTCTGACCGCACACTTCGGGCTGAAACTTAGGAACTGTATTCACTGATCTTCACTGACTAAGGGTACCAGCCCTTTCCACAGTCGGCAGGTTATTGATGTCCAGTGGGCTTATATGAAAATCAGTGCTTCCTTGTGAAAAGAATCCTCATCTCCCTGTTTCCTCCTTCCTCTTCTTTCTCTTGCTGTTTTATTTTCTAATTCTATGCCTCAAAACTCACCTTTCGAACAGTCTCATGTTTATATGTGCTCTCTTTCTGATCATGTCTCAGCATAGTGTTTAGCTTTAGTATATTGCCATCAGTCACAAGTAACTTTAAAAATCCTCATAAATGTATGTATGTGCACGAATGTGCTTGTGCACACTATATACATGTGTCTACATAACAGCCAGAGATGGACTTTGGCATCTCTTTCTATCATTCTCCACTTTATCTTTGGAGAGAGAGTCTCTTCTTCAAACCCAGAGTGCATTCTTTTAGGCTAGGCTGGCTGGCCAGGGAATCCCTGGACATCTGCCTATCTCTGTGCTGGGGCTATATGTGCACACCACCACACTTACCTTTTACATGGGTGTTGGTGATCCAAACACGAGTCTTCATACTTTCATAGCACGCTCTTTACCCATGAAGTCATCTCCCTCCCGGTCTCTATCATTTTTATCTACACTGTCATTCCTTAGGGTGCATATCCTATCTGAAGTCTTCTAGTTCAAAGGTAAACATAGGCTTGTCCTTGATAAATAGAATAGAAACAAATCTAAACAATAAAAAGGTAATTTCTCTTCTACTTTTTTTCCTTTTTCTCGCCTCCTCCTCCTCCTCCTCCTCCTCCTCCTCCTCCTCCTCCTCCTCCTCCTCCTCCTCCTCCTCCTCCTCCTCCTCCTCCTCCTTCATTTTGTCAAGATAGGGTTTCTCTGTGTAGTCCTGGCTGTCTTCTCACTCTGTAGATCAGGCCTCACAGTCAGAGGTCCATCTGCCTCTGTCTCCCTAGTGCTGGGATTAAAAGCATGTGCCACCACTACCCAGCAATAATTTCTTAATTTACCCATTAAGCCAAATAACTTGAACAATCAACTATTTCTTTATTTGGAGCCATTTTTGACCACCTTATGTGATTACTATTCTGTAACAGCACAAAAGACATCAGTATCCTGAATGATCCCTGGTCACCTGAGCTTCCACTGTGTTACAGATCCTGCAGTTGACAATCTGCTGTGGTCCCCTCTCCCCCAGCTGCCTCCCAAGGGAGGTACCTGTGCATTTGTAAAGTTGAGCATCATCCATGACCTGACCCACCTGACTGCAGTAGTACAACCTCCATGCTAGTTGTGACAGCTAGAAATTATATCTGGGATAAGGAAACAGGATAATTGCCAACATCTCTGCTGCGTACCAGTGGTGACTTTAGTTTAATCCCCAAAACCCATGTGAAAAAAAAATCAAGTATGGTTTTGTAATCCCAGCACTGAAGGGCAGAAACAGACAGGTTCTTGAGTCTTACAGGCCAGATAGCCTAGCATAATTAGCAAAGGTTAGGCCAGTGAAAAAAACCTGTCTCAAAAACCAAAGTAGATGTCACCTAAGGAATGACACCCTAGGTTCACTTCTGGCCTCCACATGCACACATACATATGTTCATGTATAGCACACACACACACACACACACACACACACACACACACACACACACACGACTCCATTTATTGTCCTCTATTTTTAACAAAAAGTTGGCCCCAGTTAGCATTGTTATTCTAAAACAAATGTTTATTTTACCATTCCTTTCTGTCTTCCTTTCTTCACTCAGTGAAGTGAAGTACTGACTGTGTGTCCGGCAGCTCCAAGGAAGTATTTGTGCTGCTTACTCTTAAATTAGGAGTAACCAAACTAGTGTAGTTAAGAATATAGGAAAAACTGAGTATCCATTGTCCAATAATACATGCTCAGAACATAAGGGGCAGGTCTGTGTTGGCTGAATAAGTGTTGAGCTTGAGTCACTACTTGGGCAATGAACAGGGTTAGTGGTGGACCTGTTGATTTCTCCTTTGGCTTGAATTGTATGTAATGAGACATCATTTGGTTCTCTTTTGAAATAGACTGTGGAGGCAATGAAGACCATATTGGATGACCTAAGAACAGACGACCAATTCTCTGTGGTTGATTTCAACCACAATGTTCGAACCTGGAGAAATGATTTAGTTTCAGCTACTAAAACACAAATTGCAGATGCCAAGAAATACATTGAGAAAATCCAGCCTAGTGGAGGTAAGTGGGTTTGCTCCAAAGCATACAGCGAAACTTTTAAAAGGTTCAGTCTAGGTTCTCACAGGACTCATAGCCCCTGCTGTGCATAGTGACAGGTCTTCTAACCTTAGCACTTAGAACAATGAGGTAGAAGAAGTGCAAATTCAGAGTCCCCCTGAGCTACAGCTTGTTCAAGACCAGCCTGGAGCACAGTAAAACCCGTAAATGTTGTAGTCTTCTTTAAATATTTAATTGTTTTTTAAATAAATAGTGTTTGTTGGAAAATAGTAACACACAATACAGCTCACACATGTCTTTAAACATTTTACCCAAAAAAATGTTTAGAAAGTCATTCTAGGCTTTCTTATTAACTATGTAATGTATGTGAGTGTGTGTGTGTGTGTGTGTGTGTGTGTGTGTGTAAAATATAAATATCTCCCACAGCATTTCAGCAAGGTCATTTTGATTCCTTATGTTGTTGCCTTACAAGATGACAGAGCAATACACTGACAGGCTTATTAATCTCTAAGCGGATAGTTTAAAGTTAATTATTTACTGCATTGTAAGATTTTGATAAAGAAATTTGTCACTTTGAAAGCAATCAAGAGAATTTAATATTGAACAAATTATGCATAATAAGTTAGTAGACAGATGAATCTGAATCCAAGTTATGGAGGGCATGTGCCTGTGTGTGTGTGTGTGTGTGTGTGTACATGTGTGAGCACATTATTTTATTTTAACAGGTACAAATATCAACGAGGCACTGCTGCGAGCAATTTTCATTTTGAATGAAGCCAATAACATGGGATTGCTGAACCCCGACTCAGTCTCGCTGATCATTTTGGTTTCCGACGGGGATCCGACAGTGGGCAAGTATTGCTTCCGCTTCCTGTTGACAAATGTTTTCAGTGTTGCTTCGAGGAATGTTATTTGCTTAATGTGGGAACTGTAATGGCATATATGCACATCTCTAAAACATTGCAAACCCTGGCTTCTGCAAGGAGGTCTCCTGACCCAGAAGCCCCCAGGAGCAATCTTTAAAAAAAAAAAATTGTGTGGGAAGATTTGCTTTTGCATAAAGAGAGCTAAGGCGAAGGTGGAAGGCATGGGAATGGAAATAAGAACGGAAGTCAAAGGAAAGACATGTATAGAAATGTGCAAAACCAGAGTAGGGCACCATTTCAGTGGCATTGTTACCCAAGCGTTGCTCTTGGATGCTCATTTCCCCCTCCGCCACACACAAAACAGGTTTCTCTCTCTTCTATATTGTCAGAGCTGCTAATGCAGGTAAATGCCTCATTCCCTCAACATTAGGTCTGGGAAGATGGTAGATGGGAGCCGAGCACAGTCTGTATTTACCTCAGCCCCACAGGGATGTAGTCTCTATCGTTCTTTGCTTCCCTTCCTGCTGCCACAGGAGACTGCTGGCCTGGACAACCTTTAAATAAATCACTTACTTTTCCTTATCTGCAAAAATGGTTTCAGCATCTCCCTGCTTCTATTACCTGCTGTTATTTTTATGTGTGCCTTCATATTGACGAGAATTAGAGATATTGGATGGTGGTGGGGCCATGGATGCTTTGCCACATGCACATGAATGGTGTCTAACCTGTGCTGTGCAGATGGATAAGAGACAAGTGTGGGAGGCAATTATCATGCTGGAAACTGGAATTTCAGAAGGAAGAGGGGCATCCCCTTTCATTAGCACTGACACCAACCTGAGCAGTTGTCACATTTGTGGTGGAGACCCTCTTTTCTCCATTTATATCTTGTAGCTGTTAAAATGCAAGTTTTGAATAATATCGTAAAGAATAAAAGGAAATCACGCACACACACACACACACACACACACACACACACACACACACACACACACATTATGCCTGTTACTCATATTTCCTAATCACTCAGTTTCTGCACTGGAGTAAGTCTCTGGCTACTAGCTTTCTTAGGCATTAGCACATCCCTATTTTACTCTATGTATATATTTGTGTGTGTGTGTGTGTGTGTGTGTGTGTGTGTGTGTGTAAGAATGTGTAAATTACATGTAAGAATACCCTACATGCATTTACTTTGATTTTTTTATAAAAAAGAAAAAGAAAAAGAAAAGAAAAACCCTCAGAGCTGGAGAGATAGTTAAGAGCAGTGACTGTTTTCCCAGAGGTCCTGAGTTCAATTCCCAGCAACCACATGGTAGCTCACAGACATCTGTAATGGGATCCAATGCCCTTTTTGGGTATGTCTGAAGACACACATACATAAAACAAATAAATATTAAAAAAATACCTCTAAAGAACTGGAGAGATGGCTCAGCAGTTAAAAGCACTTGCTCTTTGAGGTGGACCCCCGCTTGGTTCCCAGGATGTATAAGGTGTCTTACCACCATCACTCCAGTTCCAAAGGGTCTGATGTCCTCTTCTGACCTCCAAGGTCACTAGGCATAAAGATCTGAGTTTGACTCTTCATGACCCATGCTCTTAAAAAACCGGATATAGTGGCCTGGATACTATACACCTTTAATCCAGAAGCAAGAGAATCTCTAAATTTGAGGTCAGCCTACACTTCAAATGAGTTCCAGGAAACACACAGAAAGCCTGTCTTAAAACAAAAAAAAAGCTAGACATGGCTTTTCATCCCTGTAATATCAGTGTTGTGGGGACAGAGACAGGAGGGTCTCAAGGACTTGCTGGCCAGCCTGCATCGCTGACGCAGCAAGTTTCCAGTTCAGTGGGAGACACTGCGTCAAAGCAATAAGGAAAACAATACAGGAAGAGCCGGGTGTCACCCTCGGCCTCCTGTATGCATGTCTGAGGCTTGTGCACCTGCACACACATAAACATACCGCTTGCTGTCCACCAGAAACGAAAACACAATGTCTGCGAACAACAAGGTAGGAGAGAGGCTAGTTGGAAGGAACAAAGAGGATCAGCAGGAATGGGAAGTGTAACAAAGATAGAACTCACTGTTATGTAAAATAATACATGCTAGTAAAACATGGGAATGTTGTTGAGATTGTGGACTATGAATGCCTAGGGCGGCTGCACAGAATTCCCCAGCTCAGCTGCACCATGATCGATGATCGAACGAAAGTTTCTGTTTTGAGTTGTTTCTAATATGTCACTATACTCCAGGAATGTTGCTAGGCACCACCGCCGCCATGTCAGATCTTCATGAAATAGCGCATCCATTTTAAAAGTTCTAAATTTTGGCTTAGGGGATCGGAGGGTAAATGCAGTTTTCGCTTTGATCAGTTTTGAAGATTAACCTCTTCTTACTGGTTCCTCTTGCTTTCCTGTCACCTCCAATTCCAGGTGAACTAAAACTGTCCAAAATTCAGAAAAACGTGAAGCAGAACATCCAAGACAGCATCTCCCTGTTTAGTTTGGGAATCGGATTCGATGTGGACTATGATTTTTTGAAGAGGCTGTCCAATGAAAATCGCGGTATTGCTCAACGGATCTACGGGAACCAGGACACATCGTCCCAGCTCAAGGTGACATTCCTGGTCTCCCTTCCTGAAGATCATCCCGTTGCTCACGCCGATTTCCTCAGAAGACTGCTGAACGTGTCTCCAACTGTGCCCTTTAAGCTTCCTTAAATAAGAGGAGATACCGATTGGGTAGCATAGTGACAAATGCCTTTAATTCCAACTTACAGGAAGTAGAAGCAAGTGGATCTCTGTAGGTTCAAGGCAAGACTATGTGCACAGCAAGTTCAGGCCACCTAAGGCTAACTATTCACACACACACACATACATATACACACACACACATACACACACTATTATTTGTTTTATTGGATTTTAAAATAAAATCACTTTGTTCTAATTGACACACAAAACCCTCACAGTTAGTTTAAGGAAGCCACTGAGCAGTTTCCCAGTCCTGTACATTATACCTCTCCACGAAGTTCAGTACAGTTAGAACGCCCATTTTGAAGCCATGGGGCTTCCCACAGGGCTCCCAAGGGGCTTCAACATTCATTCTCAGTTACCTTTTTATTTACTTTTCTCACAGAAAGAAGGAAGAAAGGAAGGAAGGGATGAAGGAAGGAAAGAAGGAAGGAGGAAAGGAAGGAAGGAAGGGTGACTGACTTGAAACTAGTAAATAATTCCTAATCTTTTTCATGATTCCGGTGTTTATTAAATGGACAACCAAACTATGTCAGTGCCAGGAACAGCATTGGAAGCTTGGGCTTCCTAGAAGATATGGTTCTGATTCGGGTTATTTCAACCCAGATGGTTTTTATTATAAATGCCCACAGCTTTCATTTTTTATCATAACAAAGAGGGGAGACATTTTTTGGCTCTTAAGTTGTCGATAATTTCCTAACAGTGTGTCTTTGTCTTCCTGCGCAGAGTTTCTAACCATAGGTGTCCATCATGCCAAAGATCCATGCAAATGAATTAAGAGGTATCTGCTACATACTGAGATACCTCAGGGAGAAAAATACTTTAGATCTACAAAGTTGTGTGAAAATAACTATTTGTGTCTACTTTTCTTTCCTATGACTTCTAGAAATTTTACAACCAGGTCTCTACTCCGCTGCTCAGAAATGTTCAGTTCAACTACCCTCAGGCATCAGTAACAGATGTCACCCAAAACAGTTTCCACAACTACTTCGGAGGGTCCGAGATCGTGGTGGCAGGGAAACTGGATGCCAGCAAACTGGCGGACGTTCAGAGCATCATCACTGCAACCTCGGTACTTTTGCTTCCCTGCTCATTCTAAAAGTACTAACTGGTCCCCTGATGCCCTCAGTCTCTGTTGACAAGCTAACATTCTGCATCCCCAAGCATTTTTGTAGAACAGAGGCAAGAGTTCAAAGAGAAGGTGTGACACATCTCTGCCATCTTTTCAACCATGATATAAAACCTCACTTTCCCACCCAAACCCAACTCCAGTCTCTGGACTTTTCGCTCTAAGCCTATTCAGCCAAACACTTTCTTTCTTGTACAAACCCAAAGTGTATTTACAGCATATGAGTTAACTGTAATTCTGACCCCTGGATGTCCATCAACTGATGCTTCCATTGTTCAGGCTCACACAGAATTGGTCTTGGAAACCCTGAGTCAGATGGATGACTTGGAGGAGTTTCTATCAAAAGACAAGCATGCAGATCCTGACTTTACCAAGAAGCTATGGGCCTATCTCACAATCAACCAACTGCTAACAGAGAGGTAAGGCAAGAAGAGTGTATACCATGAATGTATAAACATGAAATGTCCATCTAGAATATTTGAAAGTGGGGGCTGGGGACTTAGCTTAGTGTGAAACCCTTCGCCTAGAACACACAAGACTCTGGGTACAATTCCCACACTTCCAACATGTGAAACATTTGTAATCATGAGCAAGAAGTATTTGGAACCAAGAAAGGTATTTTGGAACCAAATTAATGGATTTTTACTGACTTGTTCACAGCACTTAATGAAAGCTGAGTTGTTTCTTCTTCTCCTCCTTCTCCTTCTCCTGCTCCTCCTCCTCCTCCTCTTCTTTTTCTTCTTCTTCTTCTCCTCCTCCTCCTCCTCCTTTTTCTCCTCATTGTCCTCCACCTCCTCCTTCAACTCCCAGCATCCACGTGGCAGTTCTAACTCCAGTTCCAGGGAATATAGTACTGTCTTCTGATATCCGTGGGGCACTGCACACTCATGGTACACAGAAACATACATGCAGACAAAACACCTATATACATTTTAAAAAGTTTAAATGTCTAACATTTAAATGCAGCATATATAAGATGTGTGTAGTGCATTGATTTTAAGTATGTAGCTTAATGGATATATATGTACATATACATATGTGCATTGAAGATTATATATACATATATATGTGTGTATACCTATATCTATAACTATTCTTATTAAGGTCTCCTATCTCTGTCTCTATATCATGTTCATCTATGGCCACCCTGCTGTAAATGTAGAACTACTGAAGGTTGTTTTGCTCTCCATTTTTACATTCAGAGGAAGCCACTGCTTTTGGCTTGTATCACCATTGATTGGTCTTGTCTGTTGCTAAATTTCTCATAACCACACAACCCATCTCTGGTTTCACTCAGCCTCATGACTGTTAGATTCAGTCATACTGCTGTGCATGTCAACAATCCATTTGCATTTCCTCCTGAAAACTAGGTCTGAGGAAAAATGTTTGACTGTGTGATTACAATGTCCCCCCCAAGGAACAGCTCTTTGATATTTATGATGTCACTGGCTTCTCAGCTGAATGGTCTTTCAAATCTCTAACATAACATCCTGTAGTTACAAAAACACTTGCACACACGCACCAGGGTTTCATGGGGGATATTTGCTAAAGTTTGCCATTGCATTACCTCGCCTCTTGGATAGGACTCTTGGGAAGATGGACCAAGGTCATTGAACTAGGTTATATGAACCATCATATAATGGATCTCACAGAGAAGATCCCTGATGCCAGTAAGATTGTATTTTTAAAAAACACACATGGCTATAAGCTGAGGTTTTGAAGAAAGGAAGAAACAGCCCTGCTCCTTGGGCAGAAGTACATTGGCTATACCTAAAAGCGTAGAGAAGCTGCTCTGGAAGTTAAATGTTGATTTTTAAGCCCTGTAGAAAGATCCATAGTTTCTAGGATTTGGGGCCATGGATAGAACAGAATGTTTTAGGGCAGAGGAACTACTTCATAGGACTCTGCAATGATAGGTCTGTCTCGTCTATTTCTTCACGGGCTGTACAAGTAAATTTCCATGGAAACCACTTACCTATGTAAGTGCTTTACATCTGTTTATCTTTCATCTGTTCTCACACATGTACCTCCCTGGTACAAGACATCTGTAATCCAGGAGCCACTGGGTTGGTGGGATACATGGAGATCATCTCAGTACCTTTTACTTAATTTCACCATGAACCTAAAACTACTCTGAAAAAAATAAAAGTCTTTAGAACTAATTCCTTGAGGGGCAGTGAGGTGGCTCAGCAGATAAAAGTACATGTGACAATGCTTATCAACCTGAGTCTGTTCTTGGGCTCCTACATGATAGCAGGCATTATAACACACGTGTGTATATATATATATATATATATATATATATATATATATATATATATATATATATATATATATATATATACACACATATATACACACATACATACATACATGCATACATGCATGCATAAAACAAGTGAACACAATTCGCAATTTTAGAAAGTATTTCCTATAGACCACATGGCTCGATAAAATACTAAGGCTCATGAAGCCAGTTGGTTCTGTTTTTCTCTTGCCTTAGGCACCCTCATTCTGCCTAGAATATCAAAAGGGGGAGTAGAAAGGTTTGGGGCCCAAGTTCACGCTGTTATATGGAGATGCTCTTCAATATCTATCCTCTGAATGCAGAAGTCTGGCTCCTACAGCTGCCACCAAACGGAAAATCACAAAAACAATCCTGCAGATGTCTCTGGACCATCGCATCGTGACTCCGCTTACGGCCATGGTGATAGAGAACGACGCCGGGGATGAGCGCATGCTGGCCGACTCCCCACCACAGGACCACTCCTGCTGCTCAGGTCAGCGCTTTGGGTCCCATTGCGGCAACAAGGCAGAGTGGCCCTCTTGTCTCCCATCGACCTTGGGCTCCCAGCTTGTGTCCATAAATGTTCAAGCTTATGTTTGGTGTGATAAGTTATGAAAGCCTGGCACCCCTGCATTTCCGACGCCCAGGCTAGAAGAGTTGATGTCCCAGACTACTCTGAACTCCATAGTGAATTCATGACTAGCTTCAGCTACATAACAGGACTCCAACTCAAAATAAAAGTGTGGCTAGAGAGATGGCTCAGTAGTTAAGAGTGCATATCTTGTTCTGGCTTCTGTGGGCACCAGCCATGCAGGTGAACAGACATACATGCAAGCAGGTGCTCAAGCACATAAAAGAAAGATAAATAACATTTTGAAAAGAAAACCAAAAAACTTCAGAGACGCATACGTTGCCAATGTACTTCTCCAACCATTTTTTAATGGTTTGTTTTATTATGCGTCTGTGTGAGTGTACTTTTTACTATGTGCCTGTGTGAGTTCACAGGACATATGTGCTGGTATCTATACAGACCAGAGGAGGACATCAGATGCCCTAGAGTTGGAGTTACAAGCAGTTGGGGTGGACAAACATTTTGCTTAAGAAAGAAGTCACCGCTGAGCCACTAGAGTCCTTTTTTCTTAGCACTACACTATTTTAGCTGGTGCCTTGGTTCCTGGGGACTCTTAGTGGGGAAGCCGGGGAGTGGCATGCACTTGTTAGGGAATAAGGTTAGCGAAATGCCCGAGTCAGTAACATAATCATTTTGCAAGCATAAGGGTTTGATTTCAATACTTAGCACCCTGTATGTCAGGGTGCGATGGCACGATTTCAATACTTAGCACCCTGTATGTTGGGGTGCAATGGCACAATTTCAATACTTAGCACCCTGTATGTCGGGGTGCAATGACACGATTTCAATACTTAGCACCCTGTATGTCGGGGTACAATGGCACACACCTATCCTTTAGCCTAGCCTAAATCACTGACCTCCCAGGTCTCAGTCTTAAATCACAAGGTGGACAGCTCCTAGGTTAGTCCCTGAGCTCTCCACATATGTGCACCCACATACACATAGACTTACACACACACACACACACACACACACACACACACACACACACACACACACAAACACATTTTAAAAGAAAGGTATATATGAAAACTAGGGGCCTAGAAAGCACCTTGAAAGTCATTTGTGGTCTATGCCCCATGCAGTCTCCAGAAGTGCCCAAGGATATTTATAGCTAAGGCTAAGACTGAATCAATTAGACTCTCTCCCTCCTGTGTCCTTGGTGCATAGTCTTTTATTGTCTCGAGTGTGGCTGCCATTCCCAACAATGATCTCCTGAGTTTCTAGTTTTGTTCCAGTGGGCTTGATGGTACCAGCTATTTAGCCAAGGATGGCCTTGAACTCCTGGTCCTCCTGCCTCCACTTTCTGAGTGCTAGGATTGTAGGCATGTGTCACTCTGCCCAGCAGAGGAGTTCTTTCTCTGCAGATTCATTTATAGTCCTAGGGACTGGAAGAATTGGACCACAGGCTCTCGAAGTGTGGTGCTAGAGGGAATAAGAGGAGAGGGGACTCTGAATAAAAAGGGAGTGCTGTGGGTTGAAGGTCAGTAACAGAATGCTTTACTGTGCATGCTCAAAAACCACTGGTTTGATGCTTAGTGCTGCATTTTTTTATGACAGAGAGGGAAAACCTTAGCTGAAAGATGGGAAAGAGGAGGCAGTCACCAGATCCTTTCAGTTGAGTGCGATTTTTATGGAAGAGTCCATAGGAACTAATGGGTGGGAGTTCTTCTACACAGGTGCACTGTATTATGGTACCAAGGTCGCCTCGGGTCCCATCCCATCATGGGCCAACCCGTCCCCAACACCAGTGACGGCCATGCTTGCAGTCGGAGCAAAGCCGCTTGAGTCTACACCACCTCCTCATGTGATCCGAGGTAACAAGCAATTCTCCCTTCTTAACCCATCAGAACCCTGTGGGGGTTTCCATAAATGAATAGAATCTCCATGTCTTGAGAAACTGGCTGACTTTTACAGGTACTGTTGCCTTCTGCGGGGAGCGGAAAGCTCCATGAATTAGCCTACCGCGGTGCCATATCAAAATAGCTGGAGCACGTTTGGTGTCTCTCCCTGTTGGGTGCTAATCCTAGCATCAGGGTCTCATTCTCTGACATCAGGAAAACCTAATGATGTCCAGATGCCATCATGTGTTGAGAGGCAGGGCTCAGAATTTGAATTTGCATGGGGACAAACCTACACTGTGCATTATTTCCAACCGTATGGAGTGAACTCTCTGGAACAGAAGAGATGCTCTTCTCATGGGGACGCGCTGGTGGAGCACGGCTTCACATTTGATGAGTAACCTTGACAGGCTAAACACTTACTAGTTGCTCAGTAAATGAATGTTATCATGGAATAGGGACTATCTTTTTTTTTTTTTTTTTTACTCAAATGCATACATTGTCACGTGTGTGTAGGCGGCATAGATCATAGATGTGATCATCTGAAAGCCAATGCACACGTATTTGTTGGAAAGTTGGGGCACTGAGGCACCGTTGTACACTCTCAATGCACAATGGACAAATTCCCTTTCAACGTGTGAGACAAAGGTGCCACCCGGAGGACTTAACAGTAAATGCAGCTCCTCCAGTTGCCCCAGAGTTTACAGAAATGGTAGCCACATGCCTCCTGTCAATACTGATGTGACCAGCTTTGCAAAAGATAGTTTACTCACACTGTGGTCAAACACGGGGAGACATGGAACATGATACAGGTCTCAAAGCCATCTCCCCTAGGGCTTGAGGATATGTATAGGGTAAAGAAACGGTGATTAATATGTGGGGAATGATGGGAGGGATCCATGGTTTCCAAACACACAACTAGATTCCAGAGGTCTTTGTAAAATGCATATCCAGAAAACGGAGGTGTTGGCATCATCAGAGGATGAAGTGACAGCCCTCTGGCATCATACAGTCACCCATCAAACACCTGTTTGTGGCCAAGGGAAGAGTCAGTGGCTTTAACAAGTGAAGTCTTTAAGTCTCTGAGAAGTAACCTAGGCAACTGTTATCACCGTGATCAGAACATACCGGGAGTGTTAGCCACAGCAAAGCCAGGAGACAAACGGTACACAGCTCAGTTGTGCCAGCTCTGTGGTTAATGCTTGTCAAAGTTGACAGAAAGCCAATGAGCTGAGAGTTTACCCAGGTTTCTTTGCTTTACCCCATAACCCTGACTGCCACTGCCTTCACAGACTTCGTATCAGCTCCTGGAGCATGTGTGACTTTGCAGTCTCTCTCTCTTAAGAGAACGAACTTTGGACATTCTAAGGGCACTGCAGGCCCTAAGGGAAGGTCCCCCTGGTCAGCAGCATATGGGTGTTTGAAATGAAAGTAATTGTTATAAAACAAAACAAAACAAACAAACAAACAACAACAAAAACAAACTTCAGATGGGCCAGTGAGGTGGCTCTGAGGTAAAGGCACTTGCTAACAAGCCTAATATCCTGGAACTGCACGGTAAGAGAGAACAGACTACTACAGGTTATCCTCTGAACTCTTTATACATGCTAGAACATGAACACACACACACACACACACACACACACACACACACAGCTGGTACCTCCAAGCTGAGGTAAGAAGATCATAGGTGCACGGCT
The DNA here is from genome assembly GCF_963924665.1 of Micromys minutus. Classification (NCBI taxonomy): domain Eukaryota; kingdom Metazoa; phylum Chordata; class Mammalia; order Rodentia; family Muridae; genus Micromys; species Micromys minutus. The sequence goes on along the minus strand of NC_137975.1, from coordinate 56,121,628 downwards.
GACTTAGGCTATGCAGGGAAACCTTGTCTCAAAAAATAATTAAAATGAAATAAAATGATGTTTAAAAACGAACTCTAGACTGGGTGGGCGGCACCTGTACTCCCAGCACTCGAGATGAACTGTGAGTGTGAGGCTAGCGCGGACGGACGGACACACAGCCACGCCCCATCTCACAAGAGACCGGCTGAGGGTGTCAGTATGTGAGAGAGTATGTGCCTAGTGTGTGCAATGTCCTACGTTTCACATCACAGTTCAGCAGAGAGGGAGAGGAAAGAGAAAGAAAGGCTCTGACCGTTTACTACATGCACCAAGCGTCGTTTTGTGACGGGCAACGGCAAGGACTCAGGAGACCATGTTAAACCGCCTCATCTGACTTCAGGTGGCTTATCTCCAACAGGGTTCTTCGTGGGCCCCTGAATGACTTGCTGTTCTGTTGATGATAATGCATTCCCGAGTAGGGGCCCTGCGTGGAAGATTAGCGTGCAGGGCTTGCACAGTGAATGGCTCTCAAGAGTACACATGCTATGATGTCCAGCAAGGGAGTCACGCACACTGTCACTTTCCAAAGGAAAGCTTTTGCAGCAAAAAAAGACAAGACAGCCTATTTTAAAATGATCTCCCCAGTAAGACTACTGTCTGTTGTTCGATGCAACACAAAAGGCTTTCCCTGATCAGACATTCCTGGGGTCAAACTCTTCCAGTGTGACCATACACTGGCTTCTCTACTCTCAGTTAGCCCACCTGTATTATGGGGTAATGGCCACAGGATAGTTAGAAAGTAAGATTCTCATATCAAGGGGTTCAACAAAGTGTAACTAGTGCTTGGCCCATAAATCTTAGGATTTCAGGAATTTATAAAGATGACACGGAGATCTGCAATCCACTTCCAACCCTATCAAAGGTGAGAGCTACACTGCCTAGCATAAGGAGGAGATCCATTTCATTTTTCTAGAAATACATCGTCATGGCAGGGAGCGTGGCAGCATGCAGGCAGACTCGGTCCTGGAGAGGTGGCTGAGCACTCTGCGTCTGGATCTGTAGCCAGCGGCAGAGAGAGCTACTGGGCCTGGCTTTGTCTTTTGAAACCTCAAAGCCCACCCTGCCTGTGACACACTTCCTCCAACAAGGCCACATCTCCCAATCCTTCTCAAGTATTGCAAGTCCCCTGTGACTAAGCATTTAAATATATAAACCTGGGGTGGGAGCGGGGAGCAGTATTATTCAAACCAACGTAAATATGGTATTTATATAGAAGGAAGATTTTTATGGCTACTCTTTTCCAAAGGAGTCATTATTTCATATTCACACAATGCCCTCTAGTGCCCAGCTTTGACTAACGAATGAGCCAGGTCTTTGTTGACCACCTACAATTCAGTAAAGGAAGGGTCAGGAGGCAATGTAATGGATGCCTCCAATCCTGCCTTCTGGAGGCTAAGACAAGTAGGTCACAAGTTCAAGGATAGCTTGCACTATAAAGTGAGATCTTGTCTCAGTAAACAACAATGACAAAAATCATCTCCAGTCTTATAATTTTATGTTTTTATTTTGTCTTGTATGTTTCCTAGTGGAAAATGACCCCCACTTCATCATTTACCTGCCAAAAAGCAAAAAGAATATTTGTTTCAATATTGACTCAGAACCTGGGAAGATCCTAAGCCTGGTGTCTGATCCAGAATCAGGTAACATAAAAGTAGATTGCATTTGAATTAACTAATTGCATGATGGCCAGGCTTTGATGTGACTACCTGGAATTTCTTTTTTCTCTCTCACCTCATTAGATATACTGGAGTTTTTAAAGTTTTATAACTAGTGAGAAACTGAAATATATATATATGCACATATATATATAATTTCAAGCAAGTATAACTTAAAATATAAAATTTATATTCTGAGCATGAGCTGGCTGATGTTTTAATTTAATTATTTTATAAAAATATTAACTTTAAAATATTTCAGAAAGAAAAATATTTGTATTATGAAACTGTCAACTTGTCAAACTTTGTAAATGCTGATGACCGTGGTGCCCACCCTGAGGTACAAGAGAGAGTGCATGTTTTCCTTTACAGGGATCTTAGTCAACGGTCAGCTTATTGGTGCTAAAAAGGCAGAGAATGGAAAACTCAGCACCTACTTTGGCAAACTGGGATTTTATTTCCAAAAGGAAGACATGAAGATAGAAATCAGCACTGAGAATATCACCCTGAGCTCAGGCTCTTCCACATCTCAATTGTCTTGGTCTGATACAGCTCATCTTGGGAATGAGAGGCAAGTATTAGTCCACCTTGATTTCCATCTGCCCTTGGAACAGCCCCAGCCTCAGCAGAGATCACACAGCTGTCATTTTAGATACAAGGACATTGAGGTTCAGGGAAGCTCTTCTTATGCACTGTGCTATCCCCGGGACCACCATGTCTCCATGACAAGGCTTCGTAAAGTGTATACAGTAAGTGCTTAACACATGTAAGCAGATCCGTCCATTGGAATCTGTAGCTGACTATATCAAGTTTGCTCCAAACAGTGTGATTGCACTTTATGCAAGAGTATCTTCCCAATTAGGACCTGGACATTGACTGTTTTAGACAAACCACATCCCATAGCACTGGATATGGTGAAGCTCTCACTGGAGGGATGGAGTGTTTGTATTAGGATTTGCAGGATGGCTGAGCGTGTGAAGGCCCTTGCTTCTGAGACTGATTACCCAAGTTCAATCTCAGGACCCACAAAGTGGAGGGAGAGAAGAAAGTCCTGCAAGTTTTCATTACCTGTATGCATATAGTGTGCATGCATACATACATGGGCAGACACAGACACACACACACACACACACACACACACACACACACACACACACACAGAATGTCTGCTCTGAAATCTAGAAACTAGTTCTATGTTGCTTTCCCATAGGATACTTATTTCTGTGAAAAAAGAGAAATCTGTGACTCTCACCCTGAATAAAGAGCTGTTCTTTTCCGTTCTGCTGCACCGTGTGTGGAGGAAGCATCCAGTTAATGTGGACTTCCTGGGGATCTATGCTCCCCCCACAGACAAGTTCTCTCCTAGTGTGCATGGACTGTTAGGTAAAGTATTTCGACCATCAGCATGGGGTAACTTGGATGACTATAGTGAGAGGTTGGGAAGGTGACAGGTAAGGCCACAAGAGCAGAGGCCCAAAGTGGCAGGGTGATGGAAAACATTAAGTCCAAGACCATCTGCCCAATGACATGAAGGTGGCAACTTAAGACAAGGGATAGGGCTAGAGAGCTGGCTCTGCGGTTAAGAACACTGACTGCTCTTCCAGAGGTCCTAAGTTCAAATCCCAGCAACCACATGGTGGCTCACAACCATCTGTAATGGGATCTGATGTCCTCTTCTGGTGTCTGAAGACAACTACAGTACACTCATATATAATAAATAAATACATCTTTTTTTAAAAAGGGGATAAAACGGATTAAGATTTACACTAAGGCTTTTTTTTTTTTTTCTGACTGAAGTGAGGTGATTTGGTTTAGTCTGTGACAAGCAGACTCCATAACATCTGGTATGTTAGTTACATCACATGACATCAGGTATGATGTCAGAAGAGTTCAGACTTAAGCATGCAACTCTCAAACCTATATGTATGATATGAGCTACACTCTCCAGTACCTTGCCTGCTGCCATCAGAAGGTCACTTACTGATGGTCTAATAAACCAGCATCAAATGTAAAGGGATTCTGGAGGGAAGATCAATATGTCACTCAAGTCCAATGACAGGCCTTGGATCCCATGTAAACTAAGGTCTATACTTTGTGTCATTAGGACAGTTCATGCATGAGCCAGACATCCAAATCTTCAATGAGAGACCAGGAGAGGAGCCAGGAAAACCCAAGGCAAGCATGGAGGTGAAAGGACAAAAGCTGACTGTCACCAGGTAGGTCTCTGATGCATAAGAAAAGCCACTTTGCATACTGTCAAACTTCCCAAGTTACTGACAATAGACACATATACCATATTAGCCAGAGGACACATCAGACAGCTCAGATTAGATGCAAATAACGACCATGTGTATTTGCGAGCACATCATGAAATGACACACATCTAGTGCTCTCATCTGAATGCTAGAGTCCCGTGGTCAGAAACAGAGTATCTGAAAATGGTGAGCCAGGGGAGAGATCATAAAATACCTAGGAGGCACAGTTCTAGAGAAGGCGTGTGCATTTTTCTGAAAAAGCTTTTTGGACATGGATTCAATGTATGCGTCTTGGGCAGTTTTTCTTACATGTATCACATCCGTGTGCTTCATTTCAAAGTGGGAATTGAGCACTCTGAGTACAAATTATAAATCCTCGAGTTGCAACCCTCTTCCTTGTTCAATTGCCTCTCTCAGGCTTCATTTGATAGAGTTTCAAAACATTTTGTCTTTTGATATTTTATAAAGCAATTAATTTTCCTTCTTGGAAATAATAGTACAGAAATGCCATCATATTCCATATAACTAAAATGTAACTTCGCAGTGATAATTAAACCACAAAATTGTGTCTGATACCTGCGACCACAAAACAGACACATGAAATAAACTTATGGATTCTGATTATACCACCCAATGGTTGGCTTACCAGACAGAAAACAATGGGCTACTAATAGACATCATTAATTGTGGTTGAAATTAAAGGTCAGGCACAAGGCCTGTCATTGGATGAGAAGGAAGGGTAGGCGGGAACAAAGTTTTAGAGAGAAGCAAAAAAGGAGGTAAGATGGAGGAAGAAGAGGATGACCCTCTGCGTGTCTCTGCATAGCTACAAGTTGTTAGGAATATGTTATAAAAAATAGATTTGTATAGGATTATTTGTCTTGTCTAGGTGGGCAAATTATAGCTCTGAGTTTATGGTGTGGACGTTTTATGAAGTGTAAAATTTACTGAGAAAATCATTTGGCTCTGAGTTTATGGTGTGGACGTTTTATGAAGTGTAAAATTTACTGAGAAAATTTGAGATAAAGCCATTGCTAAATTACAAGTTTCTGGAGTTTTGAATTTGTCGGGCTGGTTGGAGTGTAGGTGGAGTTCGTGGGTGGCCCTGTCGGGAAAGAGACTAACCAGAGAGAGGCCACTGATGAGATATATGTATATTAGTTCTATATGGCCTGCCAGTGCCGGAACTAACATGAGAGCAAGGGTCAGAGGGTACCAGGGGACAGTGTGGCGTGGAGCCACACTGGAACTGGTGGTCATTTTTTTTTTTTTTCTTTTACTATTTACCACACGTAACCATGGAGAAATGGTGAGACTCACTTAGCAATTGCCTTACAGCATAGGCAGTTCCATAGCAAACCATCTTTTCTGTGGCAAAGGGCAAACACTGAGCCCTTCACCTCCTGCAAGCCCCTGGGACCTGCCCACTGGTAAATGAAACTGAGCGGGTCCCACACCATTCTTCAAGGCTCACTGACGGCAGTGGGCTGTATGTATTTTATAAATAGTTTTTTTTTTTCATCCTCCAAGGGGAAGACTTGAATTTTCTCATAAATTGCTGGCATCACCTTTAAATAAAACACATCCACAAACTGAGGAGGTGCCTCGTCAGGTAGCAGGGTTAGCCCACAGCGCTGGGTTTTAGGTTTTTCCCCTTTAGACATTTGACACTGTGGCACCGCTGGAAGAATCCACAGAAGCCAACTTCTAGGACTGTCCTAATTGTCTGAGCACACACTGGGGACTGTGTTTTAGCACCAGCCCCCAGACACTGACATTTAACTCGTGGGAGTGGCAGGGGAGGGTAGAGGGGAGCAGGGGTAAGAAAGGCACCATGAACAGGAGCAGGGGCTGTTTCCAGCTCTGCCTTGTCACTGTTGCGTCTTCCCTAACCCCAGCACCATCTTCCTTCCAGAGGCATGCAGAAGGACTACAGAACTGACATAGTGTTTGGAACCGACGTTCCCTGCTGGTTTGTACACAACAGTGGGAAGGGTTTCATCGATGGACATTACAAGGACTATTACGTGCCTCAGCTCTATGGTTTTCTCAAACGGCCTTAAAGGTTTCTGGTTTTGGAAACTGTATGTGCACAGTTCTCTCTCGGCATTTTCTGCAGTTAGTTTCAGCAACTAGAAATAAACCCAGATATTCTACTGGCTAATGCCTGCTAACCCGTTAGAAAAATAAATATTTGCAAAAAAGACTCAGGAGTTTGTTTTCAGATGATGTGTTAATCAGTAACCCAGGACCTGGCTGGCCTCTGAGGTCAAGCCCAGGAACTGGTCTATACTGTGAAAATCCATTTACGGTTAAATGTCACCTCTGCATTGAGGATCAAACACTTGCTGCTACTTCATAGGGGGTCAGTTATGAGACTTGGGTGAACACAGACATAAAGAGGGAACATTACTTCTTCATGGCTGCTTTATAACAGAGGTTTACACTGAACTCTGTTGCAGGGACAGCATTGCCCAAATGGGACATACATGTACAAAAATTAGGGAAACAGTTCTATAGAATAGTTCTATATAAAAATCAACCCTCTACATGTAACTCAGGGGACAAAACTTTAATAGTTGGTATTTCAAGACTCATCACCTGTAAAAGTAACTTTATCTATAATAAATTGTTCATATATAATCTGTCTCGAGACTAGAAATGTGTTGACTTTTTTTCCATTTTAAAGGAATAATCAACCTTGCATTTCAAAGAAGGAAATTAAATTAATGGCGACAGTTGGGAAAAACAGCTTTCTCTGTAAGCAAGCCTGTTCATTGTTAGACAGTATGAACAATTGAGATCTCAGCCAACTAACATATGCTGCTATTCGTGAGGCAGACAGATTAACTACCTTTTTGTCTCATGTAGCTTGTAGTCACAAGCTTGGCCCAAGCAGCAAACACAGTTACCATGAAATCAATTAAATGTGCATCTTACCTTAAATAATTAGAAACCTTATTTGAGAAAAATATGTCTTAGCTGAGATTGTACTTTAGTCAGAAGTTTGTTTTTCAGTTTTTAAAACCGTGTTTTAAAATGATTGTAAACTAAGTCAGCTTTCTTTAGGGTAAAATCTGTGAATGTAAGAGTTGCTCAGCAGTGAAAAGTACTTTCAGCTTCTGCAGAGGGGGTTCAAGTTCAGTTTCCAGAGCCTACATGTCATTTCAGTCATCTATTACTCCAGTTCCATCACACACACACACACACACACACACACACACACACACACACACACATACACACACACACACAACTAGAGTTCTTTAAAAAACTGTAACTAAAACCATATACAAACAGACATATATGTAAGCATAAACTCTATAAATGACATAACCCAGTGTTCATGGAAAATAAAACAGTCCCTGTTCTCACAACCTATGAACCACTAGTTGGACACTACTGGATCTAATGTGTATTCTAGGGAGTTCTTTCTTCAATACGGTCCAGAGAAACCAAAGGGTGAACACACACGCAACTTATTTTATGTGTACAGGTGTTTGGCCTGCATGGATGTCTGGACGGCATGTCATGAAGTGCTCAGAAGGGCTGTAAGCAGGCACTGGATCTGGCACTTGAGTTATAGAAAGCTGAGCCATTGTGTAGGTGCTGGGAATGGAAGAATAATCAGTGTTCTTAACTGCTGAGCCATTTCAACACACTCTAAAGGCTTTCTTAATAGAGTGACATCTTTTTCTGTTGGTCTTATTCTAGTAAAAGAAAAGTGACTTCAATGACTTGTCAGAATCATTGTCAAGAATCAGGTCAAGCTTGCCTGACTAGAAATAGATGCTACTGTGCTTTAAGAATTTGCTATTTTTTCCAAATTCTCTATATGACACTTTAAAATAGTATTCTTTAATGACGGCAAAAATCCATCATGGTAACAAAGATAAAATGACAGTTTTGACACTTAAAAAAAATTAGATTTTATTATAAATTTACCCAAACAGCTATCCGGTAGTATTTAAATAGATGATTTTTTTATACGAAACAAATCCCCTAACACAGTAGAGTTACACAGTGCCTTGGCTAACATCAATTTGATGCCTTACAATTCCAATGTGTTGTTAACAAAACTCAAGCAAGTTTAGATATGTCTTCATATTGAATACCTTCTACTCTGCGTCCTTTCAAAGGTCCTGTTTCAATGACTATTGTGGCTGAAAAAGCTTTCTCATTGATGGATTCCAGAGTGCCTTCATTCCCTCTGTAGCCTCCATTTAAAACTAGAACTCTTTTCCCTGGGGCTGGAATGACGGTCTCTAAATGAGTCTGGTCCAGTTTCAGCCTGTCTCCAGAGTCAGTCATCTTTACCACAGCTGTGTATCTGTCAATCACTTCCTTAACAACCCCTTTCTTCTTGTGATATTTCTCCCCAAGCTTCTTCGTTATAATTTTCACAATGATCCCAGGCTGTAGCCAGGAGTCTGTCCGAGCAGTCCTTTTCTTTTCCTCCTCGATCTCCATGATCTCATCCAGGGCAGACTTCTTTTTCTTCTTGGCAGGCTGAGCCGAGCTCTGGGAAGACTCTTTCCGTTTCACGGATGCCGTGCTCCCCAGCATCTTCAGTGCACTTGGTCCCAAAGAGCTTGACTTAGATGTTGTTGCTCCTGCTGAGCTACCCGCTCCTTTATTCAGATTGAATGTAACTTTTTCTTCATCATTTTCTCGGCTTAATTCTGTAAAAACAGGTGTCTCCTGCTCTTTCCCTTCTAGGCCTCTTCTCACCTGCTCCTCAATGAATTTGGCAGTTTTTTCTTCATCATCAAGATCTTGCTTCTTCTTTTTCTCTAACTCCAGTTGCCGACGTATAGTTTCTGGGTCTCTGTCTATGTACTGAATGTACCATCCTTTTGGTGTCTCATCCACTTTACACAAGCCTTAAAAACAAAAAGTCAAAATTACGGCGTAATAGTCAGAGTAAACTACAAATGTAAGAATCCCACTTCTGCACATTTACCTGTTCAGTAACTTCCAATCCATATCCTCGAACACAAAGACCTGAGACAGGGAGCTTTCATATCCTTGCTTACACAGCTTGAGGTAACAGTTACCGAGGGACACATAAGGAAGTACTTTAGAACAACTGATCAGCTACAGCACAGTCCGTGCTGTCTGATGAATACCAAATAATCTGTTAACTTAGAATGTGGTAACACACTAATCAAAATATTGATGCCAAGTTCCTATCTTCCTAATTTCTCATCATAAGGATAAAGAGAAAAGAACACACTTGAGCACTAACCTCAGGATAGAATGGGAAGCATTTCCTAAAGGACTATAACGCTGAGTGATGGTGCTGCATGCTATAACCCTCACACTTAGAGGCTGAAGCAGGAGGATATCCGTGAGTTCCAAGCCAGCTTGGGATACATATTGAATTCTAGAGGAGCTTGGAGTACAGTGTGAACCATTGTCTCAACAAGTGAAGATAAAAAAAAGGAAGGAAGGAAAGATAAACATGAAGAGTAGAAAGTTATTGGCAGTAATAACATTTTAAAATAATAATAATAACTTAAAAATAAATTTTATTGGGCTGGAGAGATGGCTCAGTAGCTAAGAGCACTGACTGCTCTTCCAGAGGTCCTGAGTTCAAATTCCAGCAACCACATGGTGGCTCACAACCATTTGTAATGGGATCTGATGCCCTCTTCTGGTATGTCTGATGACAGCTACAGTGTACCCATATGTAATAAATAAATAAATCTTTTAAAAAAATCGTTTTTATTATTTTATTTGTGTATGTGTGATACACATGTTTATGTGTGGTGCAATGTGTGTATTTGTGTGATGTACACATTTGTTTGTGTGGAGGTTAGAAATTTTCAAGAATCTGAAAAGTGTGCCCTAAGAATGAATTTCAGGCGATCAGATTGCTAATAGTTCTTAAACAAAATGCAAATACTATGATTTGGATACAAACCGTCTCCCAGAGCTCATGTGCCGAGAGCTTGGTCTTCATTCATTGTGAAGTGACTGGATCCGGAGGCCCTGACTTCATAAGTGAATTAATTCATTCATGGACTCCTAATCTGTCATCACTGTTGGAAGGTCGTGGCAGGAGGAAACAGGCCCCCACTGGACCATGTTCTAGAAGGGTACATCTCACTGGGCCATGCTCTGGAAGGGCACATCTCACCCATGGTCTGGAAGGTACATCTAACCCGAACCTGAGCCATGCTCTGGAAGGGCACACGTCACCCTAAACCTCTGGCCCTTCTTTGCCTCATCTTGTCATTTTACTCCATCATGTGCTCCCTAACATAATATTTTTCCTCACGAGGGCCTAGCAGCAAAGGAACCAAGTGATCGTGAACTGAATTCTCAGGAACTATGAGTCAAAATAGATTGTTCTCGGGTGTTTTGTCACTGTGATGAAAAGTGCCTAACAGAGAATACAGTGCATTGTCAAAAGAAGTCCTCAAGTTGGCCACTGCGGCTGCAAAGCCTGTAAGCCTGGCACCCAGGAAGTAGAGGCAGGAGTATCACAAGTTTCAGTGCAGCCTAAGCTATGTAAGACCTAGCTTCCAGAGGAAACAAAACGACAAAAGTGGCTCACAGTAAGCTCACCTGAGGGACAGTACAGCCGCCTGCCTTTCTGATTGCCCTACATATCCTCGTTCTATAAAATCAGACAGAAACTGAAAATGGTGTCGTCCCTAGAAACTGAGCCATGGATCACCAGTTCCCGTGCCTCCTCTTACCCTCTCTGCCCAGCCACTTGGTAAAGTCGGTCAGTGTCTCCCACTGAGTGGCGTTCATGTGGATGTGCTCTCGGTGGCTGATGTATTCATTGTAGACAATGTTGTTGTGGACTCTCTTAGTGCCTGGAAACGAAATGTGACACTGGTGAGCCTGGAAAAACCCACACAATTATGAAATTATTATTTCCATAATATTGAAGATGGTTACCAAAGCGTCTCCTCAGAAGTTCCAGAAAGTCATTTCGGAATTCCCTAGTGAAGAAAGAGAGAGAGAGACAGTAAGGTGCTGGCTACAAACAATGTGCCATCTTCCTGAAGTTTGAGCAATCATAAACTTTAGTGACCAACTGTCTCACCGATCACCAAATTACCATGTGCCACAAACCTTTAAGTGAACAGAGAAAGATCTATAAAGATTGACCTTCAAAGAAAGGTGGTAAGTCAGCCTGGATGTGAGATGTTTGGCCTTAGTAAAGTTAGCACATGTCCTGAGAGGATCCATCCCAGGGTCCCTGCGCTGATGACTCCAGCATAATAATACTGCTCTGTCCAGGTGAGCAAAAGACACATCTCAACCTAGGTAGTTCCAATAAAGCCAACTAAAAATGACAAGTAAGAAGACATCATAAACAAATTTGAGGGCATTGTCAGAGGTGATTTTAATACGGACAGTAACAAAAAAATTGTAATGTTAAAAAAAAGTAAACCAGATTCTCTGTGCCTCACTGTTCTACAGACAGCCACATCTCCTCGTGCAGTGCCAGCCTTGTCCCTTAGACAAGATGGCAAAGGTTGGTGTGAACGGATTTGGCCGTACTGGGTGTCTGGTTACCAGGGCTGCCTTCTGCTCAGGATCTGACAAAGTGGATATTGTTGCCATCAACGACCCCTTCATTGACCTCAATTACATGTTCCAGTGTGACTCTACCCATGGCAAATTCAATGGCACAGTCAAAGCTGAGAATGGGAAGCTTGTCATCAATGGGAAGCCCATCACCATCTTCCAGGAGCAAGATCCCACTAACATCAAATGGGGTGATGCTGGCACTGAGTATGTTGTAGAGTCTACTGGCTTCTTCACCACCATGAAGAAGGCCGGGGCCCACTTGAAGGGTGGAGCCAAAAGGGTCATCATCTCTGCCCCTTCAGCCGATGCCCCCATGTTTGTGATGGGTGTGAACTATGAGAAATACGACAACTCCCTCAAGATTGTCAGCAATGCATTCTGCACCACCAACTGCTTAGCCCCCCTGGCTAAGGTCATCCATGACAACTTTGGCATTGTGGAAGGACTCATGCCATCACTGCCACTCAGAAGACTGCGGATGGCCCCTATGGAAAGCTGTGACGTGATGGCCATGGGGCAGCCCAGAACTGTTGCGCGCCCCACGTCCCACCGGCAGGAATGACGTGAGACAACAGGATTCTTCTGCGAACAACCTTTATTGTACAGTACTCTTGAACAGGGGACCACGTGGAAGGAAAATGCACTGCTTATAAATGCCCAGGAGACTCGTGTCGCTACTTGATTGGTGCGCCCTCCAGTAACTCATTAGCATGCCCCGAGAGCGGGCTGTGTCGTGTGTGGAACATGCGCACTGAGTCCCTCCGGCTGGACAACAGCTCTGTTTGCTGAGTCATCGGCGGGAAGCTGGCACCATCTTTGGGTGCGGCACAAACGGCTTCCAACACAGAACATCATCCCTGCATCTACTGGTGCTGCTAAGGCTGAGGGCAAGGTCATCCCAGAGCTGAATGGGAAGCTCACTGGCATGGCCTTCCATGTTCCTACCCCCAATGTATCTGTTGTGGATCTGACATGCCACTTGGAAAAGCCTGCCAAGTATGATGACATCAAGAAGGTGGTGAAGCAGGCAGCTGAGGGCCCACTAAAGGGCATCTTGGGCTACACTGGGGACGAGGTTGTCTCCTGCGACTTCAACAGCAACTCCCACTTTTCCACCTTTGATGCCGGAGCTGGCATTGCTCTCAATGACAACTTTGTGAAGTTCATTTCCTGGTATGACAATGAATGTAGCTACAGCAACAGGGTGGTGGATCTCATGGCCTACATGGTCTCTAAGGAGTAAGAAACCCTGGACAACCCACCCCCCAGGAAGGACACTGAGAGCAAGAGAGAGGCCCTTAGTTGCTGAGGTGTCCCATCTCAACTTGGTCCCCTACACTGAGCATCTCCCTCACAATTTCCATCCCAGACTCCCAGAATAATAGGGAGCCTAGGGAGCCGGCTCTACTCTCTTGAATCAATAAAGTTCCGAGGCACACACCCCCACAAAAGAAAAGTAAATCAGATTATAAAGACAAATGTTTTCTCTCATATGTGAAACCTAGATTTCAAGTTGTGTGTGTGTATGTGTGTGCGGGGGGGGGGGGGCGGTATGAAGACAGACGAGGAAGGGAGAGGAAAACGAGGCTAATGGAATACATGTGACATGACAACAGAAGGTTCCATTACCTGGAGGAGGGGGAAGGGATGAGACAAGCAGTGGAGAAGGGTTGGAGGGAGGCCAGCAGGAATTATCAATTATGAGTAGAACAGTACATTTGAACATGCCATTACTTTGCATGTTTTAAGAAACAATGTAACCTATACACAAACCATGTACAAAACAGGAAAGAGGTGAAAGGCTGGAAGGGAGAGAAGGAGGAAGACAGAGAAAACCATGGTGGGCGCAGGACCGTGACTCTCATGTCACGCTCCCCAAGCCAGCAGCATGCTATCACTTCTGTGACTTCACTGTCACAGAAACGTACAACCTATGGCCCCATTCAAGGTCTCCTGACTGAGAAGATGGCTGTGGGCTATGCCATTGTTTTAAACTCTAAGCTAATCTGTACACACAATTATTTGTAGAAAATCAGTGAGGAACCACAGAAGTGATTCATGTGAGAAATGCTGAGAACCATTACTGGGGCAGAAAGAACAGAAAGGCCTCAATTTCAAGGGCATCACACAGAATAGATAAGAGGGGTTCCGAGTGGACTAGGGGTTCTGTTAGCTGACAAGGAGGTCTAGTGGAGTGCACACTGAGTACTTCAGAAATGCTGACTCTGAGGCTGGAGAGATCACTCTGTGGTTTGAGTACTTGTTGCCCTTGTGAAGGACCCAGACTCAATTCCCAGCTCACAACTACCCTAATTCCAGTTCCAGGGGATCCACTGCCCTCTTCTGGCACCAGTCATGAGCATGATACATAAATGTACATGAAAGCCAAACATTCATACACATAAATTTAAATTTTAAAAATAAAAATATATAAATGCTAACTCTGAACAAGCGTTCAGAAAAGCAGAACTGTCAAGGAAAAGAAAAAAATCATCTGTAACTCAGGATGACTGTTAAAAATAAACATTAAGATTTAGGGGGAAAAAGATTTAGGAGATACCTGACCATAAAGGCAACAATTAAAAGGTTGTGACCTATGGTGACTCATGACCTAAGGTGACTTTAGGATGACACAAAAAGACCAGAGAATCACCTTGAAGAACTTTCTGATAACCAAGGAGCTAAAAAGAGGGAGCAGAATTAAGTGCCACAGAAAAAGGCACAGAGAGAAGTATGTCAGAGAGGAGTTACAAACGCGATCCACTCAAGACAGACCATGGACGATGAAGATGGGGAAAAGCCATAGTGACTTCAAGGGACAGAAGGGCAGCCTCCAGCACACAGTGGCATGGACAGGAGGGAGAAAGGGGGTCAAGGCAGGAAGTGTCTAGTGTGGCCACAGTGTTCTTTCCCAATGCGTGGCCTGAGCATCCAGTGGTATCCAAGATGTATTAGGAAATTCAGACTACTTTTGCATTTGTTGTTGTGGTTATCTCAGAGAGTAAAAGCAATGGAGGGAAAAAGGGCTTCGTGGAAGACACCTGTCATCTCAGCACTAGGGAGGTTCAAACAAGAGGAATGACCTGAATCTGAGACCAGCCTGTACTACATAGAGAGTACCAAGTCGCCAGGACCACATAATAAGACCTTGCTTCAAAACACAAGTGAATAAATGAATGAATAATATTTCCAAGATGGAAGGTAAACACACCAGCAGCTAAGCATCATCACAGGTAGTGGGTGATCTCAAGCATCCAACAATGGATGTACTCTGTAACACTATGCCAACAACTGGAAAACTAAGACAAGCTTTATCTAGACAGTCCCCATGGAGCAGTAAAACCTGTTGTCTATACTACAGCCCAGCCTCCAGTGCCCCCATGCTAACACCGTGGGATGGAGGTTACAAGTGAACAGCTGCCACTGTGCTCACAGCTACAGCGAGGAAAGCAGCCATACCGGCGAGCTGGGAGCTGAATCACTCTCGAGGCATCGAAGACCAGAAGACACATAAGCTACCATTTTTCCTAACTGGGCACTTGGCATACACGTTCTCAAAACTAAAGTAAGACTTTTGCACTAGTATAGGAACAGGCAATGCGCTGCCGATGACAGGACTGAGGCGTGAGTCAAAAGCGAGGCAAGTAGGCCCTGCTAACGGGAGGTACCTCTCCACCAAGAGCTCTTCCAACAACATCGGTGCTGCTATTAATGAGTGCCCTTAGATGACACTGTGCAATAATGAGGTCACTATTGGAAAGCAAGGGAAGTTTTTGTAACCCAGTCAAGTCAATATTTTTCAAAAGACTAACATGCATTCATTCTAAGACCTGTTGGGTGTACAAGATCCACCTAAAATGTAGATCAATGAATTATAATTCAACAGAATATACATGCTCCATGCCCTGGATTCAGATTCAGTGTTATAACTACTCCAAGAGCCTTGCACACACTACCTCAGTGCAGTATCTTTGGGAAGACCATAAAGTGCATTTCTCATCTAACAAACCATCTATGCTAAGGCTGAATTTCCTTTATATTCCTCAATCAAACAAAATTTGGAACAGACTAAATGTGCAAGGAAAGGTGAGAATCCAGTTGCCTTTTAAGTGAGCTATTGAAGACATTTGAAAAATGAGAAATATATATTTTTATATTTGGAATATAGTATGTTGACTTGGTTTGGTTTTTCTATTAAAAATCTCAGCCAAGTATGGTTGAACACACCTATAATTCTAACATTTTTGAGACTTAAGTAAGAAGATTTAAGTTCAAGACTGTCCTTGGCTGCACAGTTAGACCCTATCTTAAATCAAGAAAAGAGAAGGGGGTTGCAGGGAGAGACTGGAGAGATGGCTCAGCTGTTAGGAGTTAAGACTACTCTTCCAGAGGTCCTGAGTTCAATTCCCCAAAGCCACATGGTGGCTCACAACCATCTGTAACGGGATCTGATGGCCTCTTCTGGTGTGACTGAGGACAGTGACAGTGTACAGTCTAGATATTGGCTCTCCCCAGGGATCCGCTGTCTCTGTTCCTGAACACTGGGATTGGGGGCTAATCGCCATATCTGTTTGTCTGGCTGTTCTGTGGATGCTGGGGACTGCAACTCTAGTCCTCAAATGGGGTTGGCAAGCACTTTATTTGAGGAGTCTTCTCCCAAGTTCCCATTTTATTTGAATATAGGCTAAGTATACTAGTATTTTTAAGTGGACTGTTAAATAATATTTGTAGTTTTTCCAGATTTAATTTCAAACGGTGACACATATAACCCACAGAAACAAAAGCCTCAGAAAGATCTAAAAGTTTAAAAAAATACACTAATACTGTTAATAATTATCAGAAAAGCTTTAGAACTAGACAAGCTTCTGAGCCCTTTATAAGTATTAACTCACTTAATCTTCTTCCAGTTCTACACAGGAGCCCAAGAGTTGAATGAGGGCCACTTCAGCACCATCACACCCATGATGTACCTAAAGCACAGGAAACTCACAATGTTCATCCCCAAGTATTGTCCCAAAGCCCCTCAATGGGGAAAGCTTTGAGGCCAGGCAGGTCCGAAGGGAAAGGCAGGAAAACAGTTCTAAGATACACTGCTAACAATGTCACATTGTGGTTAATCTCAAAAGAAGATAAAGACTGAGCAAAATGATGACTACATCTGTCTCAACACACAAGGCGCAACGATCTACAATATATACAGTATAAAGCACTTCTCTTACATGCCCACCGAGTAACTTTACCAGGTAAGTATGTCTTTGAATTACTTACTCTGAAAAGTAATCCATAAACTGCTGAGGATTTTCTGAAGCCAGCAACAGTTGTCTTTGATGAGATTCAGACATACAGTGGCACTTAAAGCCATTCTACAAAATATGTAAAGAAGGTGGTTAAATTCTCTCCGCAGCGTCACTGTGGGGCTAGAGATAGTTAAGTGGTTAGGAGAACAAGCTGCTCTTGCAAAGGACCTAAGTTCAGCACCCAGCACCTACATCAGGGTGCTCACAACCAATCGCCTATGGTACCAACCTCAGGGATCCAGCACCTCCTCTCGTACACACAAAGAAATAAAAGCTTAAGAACAACACATGTCTTGGTATATTTCGTCTACCTATGTTTGTACCTGAAATTTCAATAGAACATATGTAGTAGAAATGGACTAATATATATATTAGAAAGGACTCAATCCTGGGAGTTAGAAGGGAATTACCAAGAAAGGAAAATAGTTTTAAACTATTTTTTTAAACCAAGAAGTAAGGAGATAGGTATGGGGGCATATGCCTTAAGCCTCAGTGTGGGGGCTGTCTCTGCCTGTGGAGTGCTGCAATTCCAGATGTGTGTCATCACTTCTGGCACCTGTTTGATGATCCTCAGATGTTCTTCTAAAACTAAATTCTCATGAGAAGAGTACGCATGAGCAGTTCTTTTTAACTTTGTTTTCTTTGTAGGGCTCTGTTGATTCCAGCTGGCTCTCTTCAAGTACATTCACTCTTACATGTTCCCTCTTCTGTTCCTATCTTGAAATACGGGGGAAACTGAGAGGAAGGAAGACAGGAGCCATGATAACCTTTTCATCCCTTCCAATGCATTCTTCTGAGCTTCTAGAATTTAATAACATTTTGGTTTCATTTTGATTTATATTTTAATTTCTGGAAAGCAATACTGGTCTTTGATACCAAATTCCTTTAAAAGTAAAACTGAAATAACCATTTCTTTCAGGCAGTGCACAAATTAGGCAAAAATTGTAGGTGGCCCATGGATAAGTGAAGAGCTAAGGAGCAGGGTGGCGGTGGAGCACGTCATTAACCCCAGCATTTGGAAGGCTGAGGCTTCCACGACAGCCAGGGTTACACAGGGTTAAACCCTATCACGAAAAACAAAAGAAACAAATAAATAAGAAAGAAATGAGTGTGAGGAAGCCAGATGTTTGAAGCCAGGGTGCAACACCTTTAGTTGCAACACTAAGGAGGCAGAGACAGATAGATCTCGATGAGTTTAAAACCAGTCTGGTTTACAGAGCAAGTTCCAGGACAGCCAGGGGTACACAGAGAAACCCTGTATGGAAAAATACCAGCAGGCACAGAGTTTTGCAGTCCAGTCAGTGGCAGTGGTATGGAGGAGAGTCTGACATGAGTTACTATGAAGGTAGCATAGGGTCAGTAAAATGGATCAGTGGCTCAAGGTGCTTGGTGCCAGATGTGACAACCTGATTTCAATCCCTAGGACCCTCAAGGCTGGAAGGAAATAACCCTCTACATCCGTGGCTCCTTTATCTCTGTATGAATGTATCTGTTCACATTTGGTGCAACATGCACACATATAGAAGCACACATACACACACATCAAAATAAGATAACAGAAATATGGGGGGGGGGGGGTAAGGGATCAGTGGTAGAGCATTTGCCAGGCATATGTAAGTTCTTGGATTGAACCTGTAGCACTGCTTAATAAACAAGCTCCCTGGTCCCCATCCCCACCACGAGACTACTAAGAAAGTACTAATGTGAAGAGGGGTGGGTATATATCTCTGGTACCAGCCATTGGGATGCGGAGGCAGGTAGATCCCATTTGAGGCCATTCTGGTCTATCTACATGGTGAGTTCCAGACCAGTCAAAGCTACAAACTGAGACACTATCTCCAAAACAAAATAAAAATAAGCAAGTGTGTATCAGAAAAGTACAAGGAAATTTTATTAGGTTTGTTATATTTGTGGCATTTTGACATAAGTTGATAATATGATTACTTGTTATGTTGATCACACAATTAAGTTTTCAGGGGGTTAAGGTATACAGATATTTGTGTAATCTGCTATATTTCAGACAAAAAGCAAATATGGAAAACCACTTACGAGGTAACTCCCAGGTGCAATGGACTGCAAGCCTGTATCTTTGGAAATCCTTATGTTGAAACTCTTGGACAGCATTAGCAAGTGGAGGTTTGGGGTATTTAAGACATGGGGAGTAGTACCTTGTCTTAAAACAAAACAAAACAACAACAAAACCTCGGCGACAACCCTGCAGGCAGGTACAACTATTACCTCCACTTTACCAGTAAGAAGAAACTTTATTTGTCCAAGCCCATATCACTATTAAGAGGAGTAAGTTGAGTTCCTAATCTTGACCGACCCCACCAGGGAAGTCTAAACGTAAAACCTCAGTGCTAGACGGAGCCTAGCAAATGGAAGTGATCAGTGTGTGCTCGTCTGGTATCACTTCTGTGGAACTGGAGGGCGGCGCTAAGGGCTGTGAGGAAACAGACCCCAGGCGCCGGGCTGGATAAGACTGCGCGGGAGAGCGCTCCGGGCCGCAGGTACCAGGGTCGCTACCAGGACCCTCGGGGTCGCGGCCACCCTGAACCACTTACCTCGTCGCGGCATTGCTTTTGGCACATCTGGCAGTACCAGCGAAGCTTCTGGAGCCCTTTGGACTTAATCCTATTCGCGATGGCCTTGGGGCTCAGAAAATCCGACTTGCCCATGGCGACCCTGAGCGCTTACAACTGCGAAGCCGTCGGAAGCGGAACTGGATCCGCGCGGGGACAGGCGGGACCAAAACTGACAGCAGGAAATGGGTGGGGCCAGGGAACTCGCGGCTTCCGCGCTCACGAGATTTAGCGAGACCGAGGACGCTAGCTGAGCGGGCTGGCGTGCCCCGAGCTTCCGCGCACGCGCAGTGAGCCCTGTCTGCCCGACCTTCAAGGTTCCACCATGTTCTCGCGGGCGAGTATTGTTGGGCTGTCGGCCTGCGCGGTGCAGCCGCAATGGTATGACTACACCGGGAGGGATGCGGGGACTCGGGCTTGCTGCAAGGCAGGAGGGATGGGGTTGCATGCTCATTCCTGGCGGCGGAAGGCCCCCAGCTCCTGCAGGTCCTGGCCACTCGGGCGCTGGAAGGTCTGGAGAGCTGGAAGGTCGCGTGCCAGTCCCCGGGCTGGGGTCAAAGGGAACAAGGTCACGGCTTGATCCCCTAGGACTGGAACAGCCTCCGGGGACCTCAGGACCCGGACAGGAACCGGATTGAGCGTTGGAGCCAGCTGGGTTTCGATCAACTCCGTGCTTCCGCTCCGTACCCGGGAGCACATCTTGCAAAGTCTTTAGAAAGGCCCTCAAGGTGAAGGGGGGACCCGACAGAAAGCCTAGGGCCGTTAAGTTGTAACTTTTGTCTTTGACTCCCTGTGAAACACTGCACTGGGGAGCGGGGTGGCCCTTTAAGATGTGATCGTTTGCTTGAGCTCTTTGGTCAGGCACTCACGGTGTATCCATCCGGCTCTTGGCTGGGTACTGGAGAAACGAAGGAACTTAAAATCAGCCCTTCTCCTGAACTTGCAGGTCGCCTTGGTGCTGAAGGGGCTTTAAAAAAGGAAATCTGCCGATGAGAAAGAGAAAGGCGCTGCCTTTGTCATTACGCCCTCATGTTGAAGTAAATCCCTGCAAGGTCATAAAACTGTCCCAAGGTCTCTCCGTAGGAGAAGGAGGCCTTAAAAAGTTACGTTTCTTAACTACCATGTGATAAAGGGATACTGTAAGATTTGACGACTTTAAATACTAATTCTCTGTGCAAAATAAAATTGTATATTAGAATGCCTAGGGATGGACAGGTAAAATATGGCTCATGGGTGACATTGTATAATAACATGAACTACTTTGGAGTTAGGTGACTGGAAGAATTGGTGTTAAGGAGATGGTTAACGGTGGACAGTGTTTTAGCGATTTCTTGGTTTTATGGTATGGAGTATTAAGGTGCTCCAGCATAAAACTAGGATTTTGTAATCTAGCTTAGGGAGCTGACAAGAACTAATTGAAATCGTTCTTTCAGTAAGCAAAGAATTTATAGCAATATGGTAAGACTCCAAAGTAGTGAGGAAGTTAAATACGATATGAACTGCATATGAAGAATATTGGTGGTGGTGCACACCTTTGATCCCAGCACTCGGGAGGCAGAGGCAGGTGGATCCCTGTGAGTTCTGGGCCAGCCTAGTCTACAGAGGGAGTTCCAGAGAAACTCTGTGTGAGTGTATGCAGTGTGGGGTGTTGTTAAATTAACCTTGGAATCTAACCTCAGGTTGGATTGCTTAATATGGAAGTCACAGCAGTTGAATTCTCAGCCAGTACACATTTGTGGAGTGCCTGCCCTGCACCAGTTGGCTCTGCTCATGTGTAGGGTCTTTGAGCTTTTGGGAAAGTTGTTGACATCCAGTGGTATGGCTCTTTCCAGTGTTTGTTTATAGTGTGTAAAAGGACTTTTTATTCTGTTGTCAAGTGTAGTGAGGCTGTTGTCAGGATTTTATAAACTTCAAACTTTTTTTGAGGTGTTAGGTGCTAGGTGTTTTCCTTAATTCTATACTATGCAGGGTTACATACTCCCAACATTCCTTCCAGACTGCTAATTCATTCATAGGCATCAACCCCAACTCCTTTCTATACGGACTTGAAGCCTTCAAATAACACTGTACAATCAAAGGAGATACTGAAATTTACCACAGTCCACATTTTTGTCCATCAACATGTTTGGTATTGCCAGGTTTCTGTTCTAGCCTCCAGAGAATGAGTCAGGATACGAGGCAGTAGCTAGCTACCCTCCGTGTAGACTCTTCTCAGTGTGGAATTCATTAGAGTAAATTATCCCCAAAGGCTCAAAAGGCACACACTTGACACCCTGAATCTGGCTCTAGCTCCCTGGACACACAGTTGTTGGAGAGAGGCAACTCCCAGAAGTTGTCTTTTGACCTCTACCCTTGAGACTCAATATTCCATATTTGTATATTTCCCCCATAATATTTTTAAGCAATCAATAACCTCATGACCATTTAGTGATTGAATTGTTCTTAAAAGGACAGTTGTCTTGAACTAAAGAAGGTGAGCCATAGCCAGCACTTGAAAGCTTATGGCATGTACTACACGGAGAGTTAGAGGACATTTTCTGATGTACCTCGGACTTGGAATGTAAAAACAAAAGCATCATATTGGTCCAGATACAGTGCGTGATTCACACGGTATCCATACAGTGGGCCATTATGAGTCAGTAAAGTGAAGCGTATGCCTAAAAACAGACTTTGTAGCTGTAAATCAGGAGCATCTGGGCAGTATTACTGAGGAAAGGGAAACAGCAGCTCAGGAGGGATTGATAGGATGATTACTATGCCCAGGAGCCCATGTGCTGACACAGTTTATCATATAGTCCAACTTTGATCTTTTCTGTAGTTTTACCACCAAACCTAGTATTTTCAATATAGTCTTATTTCTTCTTATTTTTCTTTCACTGTGCCTAACTTAGTAGTACCAGTATCAAATTATATAAGTCAGAAGTTTGGGGTTTTTTTTTTGTTTGTTTGTTTGTTTGTTTTGGGGGGAACTTAACTTTTTCTAGTGCTAGAGACTGGCCCTAGGGCCTTGAACATGACAGGCAGGTGCTGTACCACAGGGTTTCATACCCCAATTTATAAGCCAAGAGATTGACTCTTTAAAACAACTGTTTTGGTTATAACCTATATCATTCTTGAATTATGGATGCATAACAGCAATACTGAGACACAAAGCATACATCATTCTCTAATCTGCATTTGAAAACTATAATTAAGAGGAAAACACATTTTTCAGTGTAGTTTTAGATTTGTATGATGTTGAACATGAAGTATGGAGAGTTCCTATCCCTGCCCACCACTCAGAGCCATCCTCCTGTGCTCAATGTCATGTCTACATAATTCTTTAAGGCTCTCTGAGTTCTCACATATTTTAGAACCATCAAGATGGCCCAGAAGGTAAAGGCACTTTCCACCAAGTTTGACCTGAGTTTGATCCCCACTCTGACAGTAAATGGAGAGATCCAACTCTTCATGAGTTGTCCACTTGACACTGACATGTGCCTTGTCATTTCATGTGGCATAAATACAAGAATGTTTTTGGTTTTGTTTTGTTTTGTTTTTAAAGAGGGTTAGAGGCCGGAGAGATGGGTTGGTGGCTAAGAGCACTATCTGCTCTTCCCAAGGCCCCGGGTTCAGTTTCCAACAACATGGTGTCTCACGGCTGTCAGTCTGTAACTGCTGTCCCAGAGGCCCTGATATTAACCTATTAACCTCTGCACAAAAATGATGCTCTGGTCAAGCTTGGGCAAGTGCCTTTACCCTCTGAGCTAAAACAAAAGGAGTGGACCTTAGTGAACTTACAGGCAAAACTCATACAGCGAAGCATGGATTTTGAAGAGGTTTATGTTTTGTGTATAGGTCTATTATCAAGAGATATGTTTTGCAAAGTTTTAAAGTTTATAAAATCCAGCCTAATTTTTTTTTCTACTATGGTTTTTGTCTTCCAGAAGATTTAGGTCTGTGATCACTTGGTTATAGACGTAAGATCATTGTTTAGATGAATAGTTTTGTGTGTGGAAGTCTGAATGCCCAGGCTCCTGGTCCACTAAGCCATTCTTAACTACTATAACTTTATAAAAGTCTCAAGTTAGAGTTTCAGTTCCTTTCTTCTTCATAATTACAGATAACCGTAGATAATTTGCATTCCCATATAAACTTTAAGATAGCTTATTCGTGTCCACAGTAGTTTGTGGTTGGGATTATGTTGAATTATATATCAAGTTGAAGAGAATTGGGTTTTGGTGGTATTGTTTTTGAAGGTGTGAATCTTCAGTGAGCTGTGAAGTCTTTACTCGTGGAATCTTCATTTATTTAAAAATTTCATTTCATTTCTCAATATTTTAGCTTCCTTCATACAGGCCTTATATGCATACCTACTTCCATTTTTGGTGCTTTTTCATTGAAAATATATATATATAATGCATTTCTGAACTTCACACTGGAACTGTTTGTACTGGTATGATTGACCATCCTTTTTTGTGACTTTACATCTGAAGATTGAACATTTTATCCCATTTCATATATGAGACTTGAACACCAAGGGTTTCATATCTAAAAAGGGTCTTGAAACTAAAAACAATTAGCATTTATGTACAAAAACCTCCTGTCCTGCAACCTCACTAAAATAACTTATTTTTAGGTGTGTTTGTATGGTCTGTACTATGTGTTAGGGCTGAGGCTACATAGTGGAGGGCATCCCGGTTGCCTTAAAACTCCCCGAACCTGGAGATAGGCTGGTGGCCAGCAAGTCCTAGTGAGCCTCCGCTACCACTCCCCACCTGTTCTGTTATGTAGGCACTTGGAATTCAAAGTTGGGCCCTCACCCTTTTGTTGATGCTGCATACATATATGTATTTGTATATGTAAGTGTTGCAGATCTGAAGGGAAAGACTTCCCCTACAGAAGTCTTTGTCTCTGTCTCTCTCTCTCTCTCTCTCTCTCTCTCTCTCTCTCTCTCTCTCAAACACGCACACGCACACACAAACGCACTTACACTACAGGAGGAGGTTTCCATGGGGAAAGTTTTCCAACTTTGTTCAAGAGGCACCTGGCAATTAAAAGCCAAGGAATGCACAAGAGTCACACTGCTGCTCCTAGAGGTGTGTGTGGCAGGTGTAGCTGCTGTGTCACTTGTGCATTCCCCAGCCTGGTGGGGTGAGGGTGGGGGAATACCATGTTTGAGATCATTCCTGAAAAGACCCCAGACTCTCAAGGGACCCAGGGCGCCACTAAGAAGAGCAACTAAGTGGTAGGGACATGGGAAAGAAAAACAAACACAAGGATAGAGGCACAGTGAAGACACAGAACTGGAGCCTTGAAGGTAGTGAGGAGCTGGTGGTCCACCTGGGACTATGACGGGGTTCTGGTCTGTGCTGACATGGACCCAGACGTGTCCTTGCCGTGGCACATTTCTGTTACCACCAAAGGACAAGAGGTTGTCCCTGGTCTGGGCTGCCCCTGGAGACATGCTGGTGTCTGGGGGCTGTACAGAACTAACCACACCCTCACCTGGGCAAGGAGGGAGAGCTGACCCTGCTCATAGCCAGCTGAGAGTTAGGGTTAGCATTAGCTGCCTGAGGGTGAGAGAATGGGTGCCACTCATCTCCCTGTGGTGAGGCATGGATGAACGATACTCCTCACCACCTGCTACAGACAGGAGACCTAGCTTGGGGTCATGGGAGTAGGAGAGCTGGCCCTGCCTGTCGTCTGCTATTTGGCAGTGTCCCCCACCCTCACCCTTTGCTACCTACAGTGGGAGAGTTGGGCCTGGGGTCATAAGAGCAAGAGACTTGATCTTGCTCCCCACCTGCTACAGCACTAGGCCCTGTATGTACTTTGCCTCGGTTAATAGTAGAGCTAGTCATGGACGTGGGGGTTGCAAGAGAGCTGGTTCTGCTTCTAGTCTGCTGGGAGATGGCGCAGACGGGGAGAGGTACCCTCTGGTCCCTCACCATGTATGGCAGATGGGAATGCTGACCCTCCATGCAGTGGCTGTGGTGAGCCAGCCCCAGGGGCATGAGAGCATGAGGACTGACCATCTTGGATACCGGGAAGGCCCAGATGCATGGCTTTCAATTAGTCTGCCCCTGCATCAACCCCATCAGTGAACTTGCTGGAGTGCATGAAGGGGCCAGGTCCAAAACTACGGGATCTCTGACACAGGACAACTGGAAATCTGAGAGGAGTCCCAGTGAGGTTCTGGTATTGATAGAGTAGCAAGAGCCAGAGGCCTCATAATAGACCATGAGCCATTGCAGTGAACGTTTGCAAGCAAAGCATAGACAAAAGGGTGTACTTTGTCTATATGTCGGAAACACACACGGATACATTACAGCTTCCGTGATATTTTTTGTTGTTTGGGGGGGGGGCTTACGGGGTGGAGGGAAGGTAAGGGGAGGGGGAGATGAGTGGGATTGGGATGTATGAGGTGAAGTTCACAAAGAACTACTAAAAAGTTTTTTAAATCTTTTTTAAGAGGTCACACCGCACAACAAACCTCATATAAGAGATTTACTAGAAGGAAAAGACCCAGGAGAGTGGCTGCCTCTGCTTGGGCAAGGGGCTGAACAGAAGGCAGACTTTATGTAGGGTGGAGTGGGGACGGAGTGGGGGAGCTTCCCAGGGTGAGGATTGCTGGGATTCAGTTTCTTTGCCTGGTCTTGGGCTTGGAGCCAAGGTTAGGGTGTTCTTTCCCTGGCCCTTTAACCCTACAATATATACATACATATCCCTAACTATAGTTGTTGAGTTTATATAATGTTCTTGGTATGTGTGTATCAGGGCTGACCATTTGGCACTGGATAACCAACTGATATGTTCTTCCCTGGAGCTACCTCTGGGCTTCCAGCTCTCTCAGTTGTCTGTTGTTCTTAGTGTAGGGTTCCTTCTTCTTACATAGCAGTCTCCTGCCCACTCAGCCATCTCTCTGGCCACAAAGGTTTGTTTTATCCACTTAGGCTTAGAGGCACTTCTTAGGTCCATCCCAGATTTGGGGGAAGGCTTCTAGTTTCTCACCATAAAGTCAGGTTTTGCTTAAGGAAGTTTTCTGCCCTGATTTTCAGAGGCTTTGCTGTGAATTGGTGTTAGATTCTGTTTGATAATTCTGCGTATGATGATGTTCCTCTTTGTATTTTTAAATAGTAAACAAGCTTTACATAGCAGAAATATACCCTACCTGGTCATGGTGTAGAATTTTAAAAATATTTTTGTGCCTGAGTTCATGAGAAGTGCTTGTGTCTGTGTTTCTATTTGTGTTTATATAGTTCTGTGATTAGGTTGATCTTTTGTAAAATTGGGGAGCTGTCCTCTACCTTTACTGTCCTTGCTGGATGTGCTCTGCTTTAGTTGGTTTTAGTTTTTCCAATCAACTATGATCTGTCCTGGTTTTCTAATTTGTACCTAACCTCTCAGAACTGCTTGTTTACATAGATATTTCCAGTTTACCCCTTATGTCTTACTCAAAAAATCAGCTTCTCTGGAGAGCTTACCTTTTCTTCCAGAGTCCTCTTAAATCCTTACATAGAGCCCTGGGGTCACCTTCCTGCGTCTCTTTCCTCTGTCTTCATGTGTAGTGTCTCACTTGCTTTGCATACACCACATGCCAGGGTCCATCCCTTCCTCATTTCCTGCTGGGGACTGCCATCTGAAATATAATTTGTAGGCTTATAAAAATCTTTTCCTTGTTTTTGGTTCTAATGTATGGCAGGAGATTCACCTCTGGTCCTGTGAACCTGGGAATAAGCTTTAGCAGGAAAACTGCTACTACTGTCTCGCTAAATGGGTGTAGTGTGTCTACCAAACTGCATCCTAGATGCTTACTTACATTTATGCCCACGGAGGAGTGCCGCTGCGAGCTATGGTCCGAGTTAGCAGCGTTGATTCATACGGCTCGTGAGGGTGCTGAGAAGACATGACTGTAGAATGCTCAGCTCTAAATGAGAATTCTGTATTACTCCTTCCAAAGCGCAGGGGTCATCCCCAAAGGATAGAAAACGCGTAAGAGCCATCAGGTGGAGTGCAGACTGTGGCACTCTTTTGTGCATAGTTGTGATGATCTGCCTGAGATTGAGCCCTTCAGCATTCATCAGGAAGGAGAGAGGAGCCCCTCCCTCCTCGGTAAGACTTTATTGGCAGTTAACTGTTGCCAGGTGGGAGGGGCTCACAGGCCCCGCCCCTTCCTGAGGGAGGGAGAAACATTCTTTCCACTGGTGCTGGTAAGTTGCTCTTATGCCTCTAAGTAGCCCTTTATTTCTACTCTGGTAAGGAACCCTAATGAAATTCATTGGTTCACCAGGAAAGGTGGCGGGGAGGATAGGAAAAAAACCTGGAACAGAAGGACGATTGATTGGGAAGAGAAAGTGGGAGGGATGAGTGTCTGATGGGACTTAGGGTGAGGAAAATATATTACATACATGTATGTAAATGTCATAATGAAACTTGTTACTGTGTATAATTCATATATGCTAATTCAAGAGCCAAAAGGTCAAGTTTGGAACAAATTCTACTAGATATGTAGGTTAGGGTGTATAGCTTTGTGTTGTAATTCTCTGCCCAGTCCTATAACGATATAACCGGTTGTATTCTTCCTAACACCCAATTAAAAAAAAAAAAAAGAAAATAATGAAAACACGAAGGCTTTATTGAGAGTGGTCTAAACAGCATGGCAGACAGGCGTGTGATAGGAGCACCCCGCTGAGGGCCTGGAGCCCACTCTTCAACTCCATTTGTTATTGGGGTTTTAGAAATGGTATTAGATGGTGACTGGTGGGCTCTGTGGAAGCATTTGGGTGTGTCTTCATCATCCTTAATTCACTGCTCATCACCTCCCTGTTCCAAGTAACCCCCATCCGTTTTCATGCTGCGTGTGTGCCTGCAAATACACCCACACATATACATACATAAATACATACATGTACATATGTATGTTTATGTATATGTAAAACTCCTAGGCTGTCTAGAAGAAAAATATTAAAGATATTAAACATTTAATATTCTGTATGTGTGTGTTTGTGTGTAAAATTCCGAGGTTGTCTATAAGGAAAATGTTAAAGATATTCCAACACGGCCTAACAAGACTCTGTCTTTCAGAAATTATTCTGAAGATGCCTTTCTTGGGTCCTCTCTGCACACATTAGCTGATTCGTTATTTTTTAGTGTAGCATTGACTCCTGACATTAGTAGTGTGAATTAGTCCAAAGATTAAGTTTCTTTTTCCTTTTGGTTTTTCAAGATAGGGTTCTCTGTGTAGCCCTGACTGTGCTGCAGCTTGCTTTGTAGACCAGGTACATCAGGTAGATCTGGTCTGCATCAGGGAGCTCTACCTGCCTCTGCCTCCTGAGAGCTGGTATAAGTCATGTGCTGCCATGCACAGTTAGAAGTGATATTTAGAAACATACTATCTTTCCTCCTAGGACTGAGATAGATCTTAGTTTTATGGAACATTTCCTTTAAATCTAATCATTCTTTTCTTTTGTGCACTTTAATTTCAAACACTTCACAAATATTTGATTACATTTTCTGTAAATTGAGTTTTTGTGAATCTTGCCTGAAATAATGTTTGGAGGACACAATTTGTTCCAAGGACATGATTTGTTTTCAGTGGCCCCAAATGTAAAACCTGTAGGAAATATTTATTGAAGTAAAAAAAAAAAAATTGTCCTCTGATCTCCAAATTAAAATAAATACTTGGTCATTCCAGTGTAATAGGCTTGAGTGTAAGTTTTTGTTGTTGGTTTTGTCGTGTTTTGTTTTTAAGACAGGGTCTCACTATATGGGTCTGGCTGTCCTGGGACTGTATAGGCCAGGCTAACCTCGAACTCGGAGATCCACCTGTGTCTGCCTCCCTGTGTTGGGATTAAAGGCATTGAGTTATTGTGCCTGGCTTGACTTGAGTATTATTTTTAAGTGCATCATAGGAGTGGGTTGCATATCAGTCCTGAATTTTAAGAGTAATTAGACAACCTAACAATGGGAAAGACTTTCCTGCCTTGGACGTAAAGCAAGCAGAGGGGTGCAGTAGAAATCCAGTTTGGGAAGCTGGCATGGGGTCAGTGCTTTAGAACTTGCTGTTCATCCTAGAGTGTAAATGTGCAAACATTTCTACTCACAGACAAGTCCTGTATCTGATAGTCTGCCTGTATGGTGTACTAAAGTAAGCCTTACCTGATGGTTCTTTAGCAGAGCTCCTTTAAAACAAAAGAACTCAAGTATTTCTTAATTCTTTATTTTCAGGATTCAAGTTCGAAACATGGCAACTCTGAAAGATAGTAAGTATGTTGTCTCTCAAATTAAGACAAACTGAAGTTTGATGGATAGAAGTAATTTTAAAATATGCTAGTTGGGCAGGCAATATAGCATTGCAGATAAAGGGTATAGCCACAAAACTTAAAGACTTCAGTGGAAAGAGCCAACTCCAGCAAGTTGTCTTCTGATCTCAATATGCACACTGAGGTACTCGTTCACACATACACTCATGAAAAATAACATATATATATATACACACACACATATATAATACCTATAATACACATACATTATGTATATAGGCCACATTAGTGTCTTTTTAAGAGTTGCCAAATTAGTTTACATTGTGTGTACTGGATTTTTTTTTTTTTTTTTTTTTTTTGGAAAACTGTATGAGACGACACAAGAATGTTGGTCTTTGTCTGCAGAATAATGCCTAACTAGAAAATTTATACTATTTCAGTGTGTTGCTGTCTGATTTAATATCGTGTGTGTATGTTCCGTTCATTCCATGTCCCAAGTAGCTTGTGCATTAAGATTATTTTAGAGCCAGCTGCTGCTGCTGGAGCTAATTATTCAGCTTGGCACTTTAGTAGACAGACGCCTCCTTTGTCTAACATGACACTTCAATATTTTAGTTACCAGGAGACTGAAGTCCATCAAAAACATCCAGAAAATTACCAAGTCTATGAAGATGGTGGCCGCTGCAAAATATGCCCGGGCTGAGCGGGAGCTGAAGCCAGCTCGAGTGTACGGAACAGGTTCCTTGGGTGAGTGAGGAAGAGTTTGCCTGCTACACAGAGATGATATGCTCACAGTAATCTGCTGGGTAGTTTTCTCTACTTTCAAAAGAGATACACTTGGGGAGAGGGAATCCCAACTGAGGGATTGTCCCCTTGAGGTTGGTTTGTGGGCATGTGTGTGTGACATCTTGATTGCTAAGTAGGCTGGGCCATCCCTGCGCAGGCAGACCTGAACTATGTACAAAGTGAGTAGAGAAAGTCAGTAGGCAATGGTCATCCATGGCTTCTGTTTTAGTTCTTGCCTCCAGGTCCCTGCCACGGCTCCCTGTGACCACAGTGTTGGTGTGATGGGAATGCCTGGGCCAGCCATGCAGAGGCTTCCCTCTGAGAAATCAAGCCACGAGACAGACATAATAGAAAGTTGATTGGTGAGAAGGGAAAGGGAGGGAAAATAGAATAGATGGAGATCAGGTTCTTAGAAGTTACATGGCTGTTGCTAAGTAACTTAGGCAGAGTTTGGAGGAAGTGCTAATATCCCCCACTTATCCAGGTGATGAACTGTTGGCTGTAAGCATAAAATAAAATAAAACCTCTCCTTCTCAAGTTGGTTAGTCCCTGTTGTATCAACAAAGACCAAATAGGATCCTTGGCATAGTCCAAGCCTGTCCTGCACACTCTACATGTACTCACGTTTTCATGTATGTGAATTTATATGCAAATGTCTTTTCTGCACCCCAGAGTTTGACTGAACAAGAGCTCTTTATGTTTTGCCACAAAGCCTGTGTATTACTTTGTCTATGTCTGTTAACTTGAAATAACCTAAAACCTTTCCTGAGTTATTACACTGACAGACTGGGGAACGGTATTCACCGTGTCCATAACCATAGGCACTGTGTTAGGATAGCAGGGTGGGGACAGTGAGTGGGAAAGCAGACAGGTCAGAGACTCAATTGTAACTCTATGCAATCTGTTCTTGATTGCTTTTCCTGCAGAGAAAAGTGGCAAGAACTTAGATTTGTGTTTAAATGATTTTGTACTGATTTGATTATTTGTCTTGGAGATGAGCAAAATTAAAGAGGTAGGAAACTTCCCACCTTAACTGTAATTACATTATCCAAATCCTTGTAGTAGTGTGCTGTTTTAACACTGCATTAAGATGTGTCCCCTGGCCCCTCAAAGAATCCGTAACTGGCTATGAAAGTGGGTGATTCAGTTTTGAACTGGAAGGGGATGATAGCAGGTTAAGATTATGGCCTACTGCTCAGTCTTTCCAGCCTTCTAGCTGGTGCCTTGCTTCTGCTCTTATAGTTTCCTCACCCAGGCTGCAGCGGTTACCTGTGAATAACTTCATTCTGTCCCTCCTGCAAGTCTCCTTACAATTAGGATTCGGGAGTCAATGGCCCTCAAGCCTCTCTGCAGTGCTGTTCCTGCTTCCCCGGCTCACACTGCTGCTGATTCTTGCCTTTATTTAGTTTGCTTATGCAGGTTTCCATGGTCCCCTGCTCTGAAGGCCTCGAGCCAGTTACACTCCCACCCTGATCTTTCCATGTTCTTCCTGTACCTTATTCCTCCCTTTTTTAGGATAGGGTTCCCAGTTTTTTCATTCTTAAGGAAAGAATTCAATGAGGAGACAGAAAATACAGACAACAGTTTATTTAGCAAAGCGCACTGTCCCGAGACTGGAGCGGTGGCTTTTCCACTGTGGACTTTGAAGAAATGTTTTTGAGGTAGGCAGCATATTTCAAAGTAAGAGCCGAGATGGAGTTATTAAGGGAAAGTGAAGAAAACTCTGAAGGGAGGGGGAGTCTAAGACTGAGATAGATATCCTTTCAGGTATTCTCGTAATCATCTATGACAGTCCACACTGTAAGCAACACTTAAAATATGATATGTAGCCAAGCACATATTTTTACTAATGCATTTGTGGGGGGAATGCTCTGCTTTTAAGGTTTTTCAATTACATGTCTATAAAAGGGCCCATGAAGGCCAAAAGGGGTCTCAAATCCCCTAGAACTGGAATTAGGTGGTTGTGAGCTGCCTGATGCCATGGAGTCTGGAAACCAAACTCAGGTCGTCTGCAAGAACTGCGGGTGCTCTTTACTATTGAGCCATCTGTCCAGCCTGGGCCTCGGTTTTTGATGTGGCAACAAATTAGATCTTTGTCCTACCTCAGGGTCATTTAAGTATAAAGGGCATTCTGACAATCACAAGACAAACCCAAAAAGATCTAATCACAGGCTGTTTGATGACCTTGTATCTTACTCCTCGGAGATTGCTCGGGGTTCATGTTTCTTATGACTGGCTGATGGTTTATAGGCGTTGTCCTGGGTGCTGGACCAAGATTTGACAGTATCTCGGACTGTACAGACAGGGTTTGTGCTGTCTTCAGGACTCATCTCACTACTCCAACATTGAGTCTGATGTGGAGAAGTGTATGGATACTGTGTGTGTGTAGAAGGCAGAGGAGGACAGCAGCTGTCTTTCTCAGCCACGTCTCTACCTTGTTTCTTGAGACAGGCTCTTTCACAGTTTTGGCTAGTCCGGCTGGCCTGTGAGCCTGGGGTTTGGGTAGAGGAATCCATCCATTTGTCTGTATCTCTGAACTGGAGTAAGAATTTGTATGGCATTTACACGGGTGTGGTCCTTAAGTTTAAGTCAAGTGGAAATTAACTCATTCCCCTTTAAATGAGGGATTATCACTGCATTTACATACATTTTATTTCAATGTTCTTCTCATTTTGTTTTTAGCTCTGTATGAGAAGGCTGATATCAAGGGACCCGAGGACAAGAAGAAGCACCTCATTATTGGTGTGTCCTCAGATCGAGGGCTCTGTGGTGCTATTCATTCCTCAGTGGCTAAACAGATGAAGAATGAAGTGGCTGCCCTCACAGCAGCTGGAAAAGAAGTAATGATTGTTGGAGTTGGTGATAAAATCAAGGGCATACTTTATAGGTAAATGAGACCTGTGTCCCATGTTCAGAAGAGTAGAAACATAAGTGAATGGAAGATGGAGAAGTTTTTCATGATACATTGGAGTGTATGTATGCATATCCTGTGTGTTGCTTTTACATTGTGTGTGTATGTGTAGGCACTTCTCAATACCAGAAGTAGAATATAATGAAGATTACCAGAGCTGTTGGCATTAAGCTACAGGAGGAATCCTCATAGTTGTCACAGCCTAGAGATGCTACGAAGG
Source organism: Micromys minutus (assembly GCF_963924665.1). Classification (NCBI taxonomy): domain Eukaryota; kingdom Metazoa; phylum Chordata; class Mammalia; order Rodentia; family Muridae; genus Micromys; species Micromys minutus. The sequence continues at coordinate 56,088,085 of NC_137975.1, read as the reverse complement.
AACATAGTCCACTAAGGTTAACAGAGGGAATATAAGCTAGGCAGTCCTGGCTTTGGTTCTCAGTTTTCTGCAGGTGCACATGATGCTCGTGATGGATGGAATGACTCAAGGCCGCCCACCACCCACATCCCTTCAGAAACCTGACCTATGATAACTCTTCTCTTTTGCTGTTTTCTTACATATCTTATTAACCTATTTTATGTGATCTCCAGGACTCACTCTGATCAGTTTTTGGTGTCATTCAAAGATGTGGGACGGAAGCCCCCTACTTTTGGAGATGCATCAGTCATTGCCCTTGAGTTGTTAAATTCTGGATATGAATTTGATGAAGGCTCTATCATTTTTAATCAGTTCAAGTAAGAACATCTAGAATCCCAAGCTCTTCCATATAGATGTCTGTTTAGTTTAGAAATTACTTTGCTATTCACATGTGCACCTGTCATTTCAGGTCTGTTATCTCATACAAGACAGAAGAGAAGCCCATCTTCTCTCTCAATACTGTTGCCACAGCTGGTAAGTCACCGTCACATCGCAGGTGTGCCATCAGGACACCTCTGTACATTGAAGAAAGTCAGTGCTTATTGGGTTGCTGTGTTACTGTTAATGTCTCAAAGAGTCACTCTGTAGTCCAGGCTGGCCTTAGATTTTCGTCTTCCTGCCTCAGCCTCCCAAGTAGCTAAGAATCCAAGTGTACACTACTTCCCCTGGATTCCACTGTTTTCCAGAGGCAGCAGACAGACTAGGACGGTATCTCAGTGCAAGAGCACCTGCTGCTCTTACAAGGCTATGGGGTTGTTTCCCAGCCCTCTCATGTCAGCTCACAGCGGTCTTTCATTCCTCTTCTAACCACCTTCTGTCTCTCAGCATTAGCCACACACATAGTCCATATCCATACATGTATGCAAAATACTCATAACACATAAGATAAAATAAATCGTATGAAAAGAAAAGAAAGTCAGCAGCACGGGCTGTGCTTCCTAGGGCACCTTAATCCAGCAGCAGACGCCCAGCTCTGATCTTCCGCCATTGAAGAGTGAGTGTCATTAACATGCTCCTGTTTGCAAGCAACTGCTGTGCAATCAGATGTTAAAGACAGATTTAAAATAACTAAGTTTTATGGCCCACTGAACTCTGTCATCGTATGGTAACAACATACTGAGGAAGTGTCTTCCTCGTGTGTTCTATTTCACCTGTGGCTGATCTTCAAATGCACAGCCCTTTATCTGAAGGCTGCTCGAGAACGCTCACTTCCAGGCGCTAGGACTAAGGTTTTAGCCCATGCCCACAGTGACACACCTACTCCAACAAGGCCACACCTTCTAATAGTGCCTCTCCCTGGCCCAAGCATATATGAACCATCACGGCAATTTTGGTTTTAGGGTATTTTGGGAGGGGTGTGTTTTTCAATAATACATAAAATAGGATTTAATACTGTCTGAAATTGGTACAGTACTATTTGAGAAGTTGTAAATGAATTTGAAATGTCTGGAAAGTATCTACAATGAATCCAAAACTCATGTCAGTTTCTAGATCTTCCAGTCCTCATGTCTGTTTTAATAACCATTGTTTTAATAACTAATGATTAAAGTGGATCTGTATAACACTATTAGATTCAGTCTTTGATTTTTTTCTAATTTAAAAAAATTGCTGAATGATGTATATGTGACAAATGCTTGGCTAGCTGCTATTTAGAGGGCTTTATACCTGAAACCTAAGCCCCCACACCTACCCCATAGCTGAGATTGGACCAAGGGCCTTTCACTTGCTAGGCAAACACTGTCCTTATTGACCTAAATTCCCAACCCGGTAACTTTGAAATTTAGTGCTTATTTTAAATGCCAGCTTCTTAATATTAAAGTTAAAGTTATCTTTGGGGTAAAAAGCTAAATACTTGTTGACATATTTTGCTGATAACATGCTATGGAAATAGAATTATTAGAACAGAATCATTTAACTCAAGATGATTTCTGTAATTATAAATACTTATTCATAAGCTACTCCTGGCTTGTTTTAACAGAGAGCATGAGCATTTATGACGACATTGATGCTGATGTGCTGCAGAATTACCAGGAATACAATCTGGCCAACATCATCTACTACTCCCTGAAGGAGTCCACCACCAGTGAGCAGAGTGCCAGGATGACGGCCATGGACAACGCCAGCAAGAACGCCTGTAAGCCAGGCCAGAAGACATCGTTAATCTATACCTAGAAACAAGGGATCAGACAAAGCTCCAGGAACACTTAGAGCCTAACTGCATCTCTGCTAGAGAGAGAGAGAGAGAGAGAGAGAGAGAATGTGTGTGTGTGTGTGTGTGTGCGCGCGCGCACACATATCTGTCTGAGCGACACTCAGATTAGCACCAGAAATGTTAAAAGAAAATATTTTGTTTTGTTGAGGTGTCCATCTTACTTGATAGAGGATTTGCAAGCACTGTGAAAGTAGCTTGTAGAAAATGTGGAAAATAATTTGATAAAATTAATTTTGTTGTCTGTCCCTTCCCTTTTGTTTGCAGCTGACATGATTGACAAATTGACGCTGACTTTCAACCGCACCCGCCAGGCTGTCATCACAAAGGAGCTGATTGAAATCATCTCTGGGGCTGCTGCTCTGTAAGTAATGTAGCTGGTGTCTAGAGAAGCATTTGCTCTCTCTGCATGTGGGTCAGCAAGCCTCTGGTCGCTTGATTTTTCTGTTTTATTACCACCTAAAAGACTTGTTGCAGCATCTTGTGTCCTTTTATCAAATCCTGATAGAAAAAGTGTCTCTGCTTTATTCTTATTGTTGAGCTGAAATGTTCAAGTTCAGTTTCCCATCTAGAAACCTTTGTGTGCAGCTGACTTTACTAAAGTATTAGGAAGAAAGCTGTGAATAATTCAGTATCAATTTGGAAAGTCTGTTTTTGGAACTCAATAGCATTTATAAGCCAAACTTTGAGTTACAAGACTAGTTTTAGGTTTGGTTCTATCTATGTAATTCTGATAATAACTGAATGATGAGAATTTTAAGTTACTAAATATTCTTTTTGTTACCATAAAATGGCATACTGTTTTCCTCCAGATAATTTCTGTATTGTTAAAAGATTAAACTGGCCAACAACATGTGCAGTTCTACCAGGCGAGGTTGTAATGACAAGAAGCATGTAGTAAGTGCCTTTGGCTTGTTACAAGGAAACAAAGACAATGTGGAATTATAGAAACTACTGGGAAACTTGTCTGGGGCCATATTGTAAAGGGTTATAAGAAAAGGCATTGTATAGCCCCCAAGGCCTAAAATACTTCCTTGCTGGCTTTTTACAGAATCAGCCTGCAAAAAAGTCTACTTTGTTGTATGTGTTCCTGACTTTCTGGCCATCAGCAATCTTTCTCGTCTAATATTATACAGTTACTTGCTTAGACCTCAACTACCTTGATCTTTCCAGGTCTTTAAACACATGATGCTCTTCCTCACTTCCAAGAGGTGTTGGGTTTTGCAAGGGCTTCCGTTCTTCTCTGATTGCTCTGTTCATTCTTCATCTGACGACTCTTCACCTTCCTTATTGGGCTAGAGGAATCTTTTCTTCCAAAAAAATTAATGTTTATTGTTTGAAGTGGGGTATCTTTTAGCATCTGACTTCACTGTGTCTTAGCACTAACGCCATTTTATCAGGAACGGACTTTATATTGGAGAGGGCAGAGTCTAAAACTGATTGCGTCGATGGAATATGATAAAAGTTATAGCCTTGTTATCCTGGGCGAGCATCCTGGTCCCAGACTATTTTGCTTTCCAAAGATAGTTTCGTTAGAACTGACCCATCTCCCAGCCTGGCCATCACTGCCTTATTAGTATCACAGCCCCTTGATGTCCATGTTATAAACATGGTTAAGGTACTCTCTCTGACTCCTGGGACTTTGTCTCCTGTGACATGAGACTAATAATCCTAGTGTTAGTCATTATGACTTTTGCCAGATGCCAAACTGGTATATCCCTGAATGTAAAGTGTGGTGTGGCTTAGGGTCAAGAGCTGAGTTATCAAAATGTGAGAGCAGGATGAGAACCAGTGAACACTCTGTATGAACTGTGAAGATCTAAATTCTGTAGCTTAGGACTGGGCCTTTCTTCTTGCTTAGGAATGTGAGAAACCTCACTTAAACTAGCAAAGTCAAGACAACTGAGACGAGAGGGGGATTGAGACATTATACTGAGACTTTGGAAAAAGTAATCTTATTAGAAATACATTTTCTTTCTAGATAATGTAAATCCTTATTTTAAAAGTTACTTGTGCAGTCTCAGCAGTGGTTCACTTTTATTAATGGATTTGCATGCTCTGTAACCTACCAGGGATTGTCGTTCAGATTTTAATACAAACACTGGCTTTTAGTCTTAAAATGAGAAGAGTAAGTAAATCACATTTACACTGTCACCTTAATCTTTTCAATTGTATGTTTTAAAGATATAAAATTATTACATGTTGTCTTGCCTATTTGTATAACTTTTATTGCCTCTAACTACATTGCAATCTACGGCATTGTATATTGAGTGGTTGTTTAAAACTTTAACTATTTGTATTGTATGCTCAGGGTAACATGCAAAGAAATGGCTTGTAGTTAACTAGCTTGGATTGCTTCCTAACTGGCTTGTTTTGTGCTCTTGTTTTTTTTCTAATATAATAACCAGGGATTAATGAAAATCAAGTTGCATCCTCAGACAAGAGGTAAAGTTCACACACTCTTCCCCAAGCCTTTTGCAAAGAAAGCTAGCCAGGTATCTTACTAGTTAGCAGTAATGAAATTGCTTCCCTAAGACAGGCTAGCTGGGCAGGCTGATAGTGCAGCCAACTTGTGGGTGTGTTTGGGCAGTACCAGATATAGGCAGAGAGCTAAGTGTGGGTGCTGCTAGTGAGCCTTTGTGTTCTAGAGGGTGTGGATATAAGAAAATAAAGGTAGGCATAGAGAACTTGAATCATTGTATAGAATTAAGTGTGGGCTAGTAAGAGCAGTGGTTCTTAAGCCTGTAGTCTTGACTCCTAATGACCAACTTCCACAAGACATCCTTTCTGACTTCTGGTCTTCTATACTGTTTTTCAGGTAAAGAAGAAAAACTCAGCAAGCTGATTTTAACTGATTGTTGTCTTTGTCAGAAGAAATTTGATCCACAAGTTACAAAGACAGCAGGATGTTTGTAAATTATCTTACAATAAACAACTTACAATGAGAAAATCAGTCTCATTATTAATAATTTCACAGGAGGAGATAATATTAAGCGTTTGAAAATAGTAACAGGGTACTGTTAAATCTCTTCAGCAGAAGGTCATTTCAGGTCTAATTTACAGTTTTCTGCCAGCCATCAGTGGTAGAGCTGTGGGCTAGGGCAGGAATGCCTGCGGGCAGTTTCCCAGGCCGTCTTAAAGACCTGCTGGGAAAATGCCTTAGAAAACAACAGGGGCAGTTTACTGTTTCTCACACAAATGCTGCAGAATTTCAGGCACATGGACAGTTTCAATAATTATTTAAATAATATTTTGCATACATTGAGAAGGTATGTTTCACATAGATGACTGTTAAGATTTGAAGGGCTGGGGAGATAGCTTAGTAGTTAAGAACACTTTCTGTTCTTCTGGGGAACCCAAGACTGGTTCCCAGTAACTCCGTCTCCAGGGGTCTGATCTGAATTCTGGCCTCCTAGAGAATCAGTGTACTTGTCTCATAAAATTTGAATGCCTGAAGTGATTCCATGTACTGTGTTAGCCATACTAACAGGGATGAATGGTCAGGGGTTTTCTATTTAAAATACAGCAGGTAAGGTCACTATGGAAATCAGTGTGAAGGTTCCTCAAAACAAAAACCTAAACTACCACATTACACGGCTATGTACCACCACTCTTGGTTGTATATTGGAAGAAATCTGTCTGTATGCCCTAAGGATATTTGCATTCCTAGAGTTTCTTGAGTTTGTGTTTTTGGTTTTTTATTTTTTAGATTTAGATACTTTATGTATGAGTACACTGTCTCTGTCTTCAAACCCCAGAAGAGGGAATCAGATCCTATTACAGATGGTTATGAGCTACCACATGGTTGCTGGGAATTGAATGTAAGACCTCTGGAAGAGTTCTTAACCACTGAGCCATCTCCCCAGCCCCAAAACCTGTTTTTAATGCTGCACTATTGACAGTTGCTAAGATACAGACCCAACCTAGATGTCCACCAACAGATGAATGGATATACACGTAACAGTGGAACTGGAATGGTAAATGAATTTGGTTACTTTCTATTTGAAGAGCTCCTTGTGATTGTCAGGAAAGGATTCTGTCTTTGTTGGCCTCAGGCTCCTGAATGCTCTCAGGCTTCTACTTCTTTGGGACTTAGCTTAACAATCAGCTTACCTTCCATTTCCAGGACAGTGGAGTGCTATGAAAGCACCTTTGCATCCCAGATGACTCAAGGAGGAAAGCAGGGATTTGACATATTCAACATTAATAACCTGTGTCAGGCTGACCCTTTGGCAGAATGCCTATATTCAGAAGAGAACAATGGGGCTGAGAGTAGTCACTTTGGAATCCCATCTCAGTAGCTTCAGGCATTGGCCCAACCATTTCTACATGTGCTCTACAATGCACCTCTAGCATCTTAGAGCTCCATTCTTGGGCCTTTCTGAACAGAACTGCATTTTCTTGTCATTCTCAGTGATACACACACCAGTTTCCCTGGGTATGGTTAGAAAGTGATTTCCCTAATTAATTTTGTCCACTGGGCTGCCAAGTGACTCTAAGTATTCTTCGAAGCCATACATCAGTGATTTGAAAGCTGTACGTTGTTTGTAGTGCAGGGGAACACACAGTCTTACAGTAAGCGAATGCTGATCCACCTTCCTAATCCTCCCTAAAAGCATGTAGGTTTCTGTCCTGATAATTCTGAACAGTGGTCTTGGTGTGACCCCTTATGTGCACTGCATTGAACACTGATTCAGCAGTAGTAACGGAGGGAGGGAAAGACCTACGGTAGGGGACAGATTCCCACTCATGTCGATGGATTCCTCCTTCCTACTGGCCCACTTTCTAGGATCCATTTTCACATTGATTTGTGATTTCCCCTCTCTTTGTATGTTCTCCAATCTCTGGCAAATCTCCCACTGCATTTCTTTCCTAAGTATTCTTGTAATTATTTAAAACATTAATTTTAAATGTTATGACTCAGTGTTTCCCTGCATAGTGCCTGATTCTCACGTTCCAAAGGTTTGACAACTTCATAAAGGGCCTTATGGTAAATACCTTAGGCCTCCAGGCCACAAGGTTTCTGCTGCACATTGTTTTGTTCTGACCCTGTTTTAACTGCCAATTTTTGTTCCAAAGGCCTGGAAATCCTTGGTGTGTCTACTGCAGGCTTATCTATACGTGACACTCAAGGGATGCCTCAGCAGTTAAGAGCACTGGCTACTCTTCTAGAGAGGTCCGAGTTCAATTTCCCAGCACCTACACAAACATCTACAACTGTAGTCCCATGGGATCCAATGCCTTCTCGTGTGCAGACATGTATACAGACACAAACCCCATATATGTAAATAAATCATTAAAAAAATAAAAGGTATATACTTGTGAATATATTGGTGGCCATGAGCTTCACTTCATGAGCTAGTTGGGTGGTTTACTGGGCCACTACCTATATCAGTATCTTCAAGTCTTAGCAGATTCTTGCCAATTCCCTGGAGAATGAAGGCTTTGGAGTTAGCATGAAGGCAAGTGAAGGATGGGTGAAGCATTTCAACCACAGTGTCTTCCACCTCTTCAGCACCTGCACAAGCAAAGCTCTCATGACCTACAGTCCGATGTTCTCTCGGAAACCACACCTGTTTCTGAGGACTGGAGAGGAATTACTGCAAAGGGCAGGGCTCCAGCTTCGCCAAACAGTGGAATTCTGTGCGGCTGATCACTGGTTTTTATCTCAGTACCAGGTTTTGTCATTTTATCATTGCTCTTTTCATCTCTCGAGAGAAAGTGATGGCGACTGGGATCAAAAGTCTTTGCCTCTGTGTCCTGGTAAGTTGTCTACAGACATTTGAGTTCCATTGCCCTTGACATGTGCAAATGCGCTGGCTTTAAAGCTTGGTGTCTAGCAAGTGGAACATCATAGGTTCGATCCCAGTACCACACATGTAAGCAGAGAGAGGAGAGTTCCTTCTGTAAACTTAGTGTTTGAAAATAGCAGCTGTACTGAGATACAAGTCACTTGCCATAAAACTCACCCAAAGTATATATAATTCAGCCAGGTAGTTAGTCCCAGCACTCTTGGGGGCAGAGACAGGAAGATTTCCTTAAGGTCAACACGAGTCTACATAGCAAGTCCCAAGCCTATCCCAAGGGGAAAAAAGGAATTCGATTTAGTGTATTAGGAGTTGTAAACGGCCCCATTTTATGGGAAGGTAAGTTGTAAAAGGCCTTGGTGATTACTGACTCAGTACTCCTGTAGGTAAGATGAGACCAAGAGCTCTTGCTAGTCTCCAAGGCTGTGGTGAAAGGAGAAAAGGAAGAGATGGAGGGAGTCCAAAAGACTCAAGGGTTTGCCATATGATTAAGATTTTTCGGGCTGTGTGGCCGAACTCCCCAGAGTACATCTACAAAGTCACAGGGAATTAGGGGACTGCATCTTGCACCTTCTGGTTTGAGGAAGGAAGCACCATGCCGGATGACCTATCTAGCTCCTGGAAACAGAATGCCATACTTAGGAATTCTCTCTGAACTACACACCAATGGCATAAAAGGCTCCCAGGTTTGTGTAAAGGTCCAGAATAGGGAAGGGCATCTATTAAGGGCCAGGCCCTGTGCAGTATTAGAGGCACCTGAGATGGGTAGTAATTCTATGGAACTTAGCATAAGCCTTAAAGGGTAAACCACAGTGCAAAGCCCTGGGATTCTGAGGTAAGGCCATGGTATGTGTGGTCCAGAACCATACACCCTTGGAGAAATACCTACTATGATGCTGGGCAAGAAAAGAGATGAAGGGTCTGGAGGGATGGCAAGGAACACAAGCTAGGTCAGATAAAACCACCAAGCAAAACTGCACGCTAGATTGGTCGTGGTGGCATGGAGACACGAAGGAGGACAGCTGTGAACTGGGGCCAGCTTGGTCTGTGTAGTGAGTGCCAGGACAGCCAGGACTACACAGAGAGTCTGACTCAAAGGCTTTTCCTCTCCCACTCTCAGGAAGACTACATCCAGAATTCACGATCAGAGTGAGCACAGAGAAGGGTGGCCAGCTCCCACTTGTTAAGGTTGCACCAGCACTTTGCCTTCATCAAGAACAGCGGTCACACCACAGTTCCTCCTGCCCTGCTGATGGAGGGGAGAAAAGGTCAACCTCCTATGGATGAATGGCCAAAGAGGCAGATAAAGACACAAGTGGAATGGGATAGTACCATGATGTCATTGTTTGAGTGTGAAATCTTCTTTCACAGGAGCAAGAACATTAGACAATCTCTAGGGCGCTTTCTTGCAATGGAAACCAAAGCTGATTTTGTGTGCCTGTGTGTGTGTGATGACGTAAGCAAGCGTTGTCTTCTCCAATATGATTGTGAAACCCCACCCTTGGGTACACCTCAGAACAGAATTTACAGATCCACCTGCCTCTACCTCCGAAGTGCTGGGATTAAAAGTATGCACACCTGGTTGAGATAAGGCCTTTAAAGAAGTAATGAGCTAGCAATATGGCTCAGTTGATAAAGGCACTTACAGCTAAACCTGAAGACCTGAGATTGTTCGATAGGATCCAAGTGTAGGTGAGAACTAATTCCCAAGTTGTACTATAGTCTTGAACGCACATTAAGTGCACTCGCGCGCGCACACACACACACACACACACACACACACACACACACACAAATTCATGAAAAAAATAGAGTGGTCATAATAAACTGTTGAGGATGGGTCCTGGTTCACTGGACTAGCTGTTCTTTTAGGAAATGGAAGAGGAACAAGGACTGTGCACACAGAGATGAAGGTCATACAGTTCACCAAGAGGACCCAGCAGTCTATAAAGCAGGCAGAAAGATCTCAGGCACAACCAAGCATGCTGGCCTGCAAAACTAGGGACAGCAGCTGTTGATTAAGCCACCAAGCTGCAGAACTGTGTTACAGAAGCTCAGAAAAAGTCCCTTGAGGCTTTTCAAAGAGAAGATGGTGACAGCATCTGGCCTTTCAACCCTAGAAAGAGCAACCACTGGGTTGCTAAGAGTGGGCATTCCTGCCCACGGTTTCTGATTTACTGGTGTCTCTGTTACTTTTCTGTTGACATGTCAAGGCAATTTATAAAAGAAAGCACTTGATTCGGGGATTACAGAGGGCTAGAATCCGTGATGCCCATCACTGGAAGTAAAGGGGGCGGGCGGGCGGACAGGACACTGGAGCAGTGGCTAAGAGCTTACATCTGAGCCGAAAGCTTGAGGCAGAAAGAGAGAATATTAACTGGGAATAACATGGGCTTTTGAAATCTTAAAACCAGCCGCCCCCCCTCCCCCATGACATACCTCTCTCCTTCAATAATGCCATACCTCCTAATCTTTCCAGAACAGTTCCAACAACTGGGGACCAAAATTCAAATATATGACCCCACGGGGAATTTCATCCAAACACAACTGTGTCCCGCATCGTACTGCAACAATCCAGGGACCCATTTTACAAGCTGGTGTTGGGAAAGGCACCAGATATGAAACCCACTGTTGATGCCCTATACCACCTGAAGCTGTTACGCTGGGAGGCTGATGCTAAGCACAAGCTTGTAGGAAATACTTGGTGGGGATGGGGTACAATCTCTGAGGATGTGGCACATACTTTACTCAGTGGCTTTTCTTTGGAACTGGGTTTTCAACAGGTAGCTAACATGGAGTAGAGGCTGGAGTTTCTCCACTTGCCATCACTCCCAGGGACTTACTTAAATAATTGTTCCAGCTCCTGCAACCCAGAGTTCTTGAGGCCTAAGGGTCTAATCTCCAAAATGGACGGGTTTCGCCAGAGGAGACAGTATAAAAGTCCTGCTGGGATGAACAAAGGCTATAGGTGCTACTTTAGTACTTCAGCCAAGAGAGAGCAGCAGAAGTGTCCGTGGAGGCGGCTGATCCTGATTATAGGAGACTGAGCTGTTCCAATGGGTAATGGGCACTATTTGCCATATTGGTGGTCTGTTTGGGTGCTTTTGTTCAATTTTGATGGTGACTTGACAAGGTTGGCAGCTGCATTCTAGAAAGGACATGGAATCCTGGGACTCAGAACCCTCCCTTACACATGAGGTCTGAACAAGCCACTGAAAATAGAAGTGAGGCCCATCTGCAGCAGGAAGAGTGGTAACATTTCCTTTCTAATGATGCTCTCAGAAGAGAACCCCCACCACCTCTGGAAGAGCTGCTATTCATCAAATTTACACCAAGAAAAAGAGCAGAGGAGAAACAGATGAACTGTGCTGAAGATTATAAGGTACTACCGAGCTCCTCAGACCTCAAGGACTTCAGCCTGCCTTGGAACTGACTCAGCTATAAATATCACATTGGCCTAAGATCACACACCCTTTCCTGGAAAGTCTACACAAAGTGACCCATGGATTTGGCAATGGAAAGGTGCAGTGGTTTCAGTAAGCACTCTGAAATTGGTGGAGGGTTTCCTTGACAGGGGATCTGCCTGGCTCCCACTCCTTCCCTCCCACATTGGGTGTCCTGAGAATGCTCCCAGATAAAGCTGCTACCGAGTTTGCTCCAGCCCACACTTAGCTTCCTGGGAAACTGGAATTGTGGACATATGGTCATACATATGCTGGTTACACAGGGAACTATGCTGGTTTGAAAAGATAAATGCTGACATTTTTCAGACTTAAGGGTCATGAGGTTTTGCAGCTCATTTTAAAACCATTCTTGGAAAAAGTGAGTATATGTTAATTAAAATACATCCATATATAATAAATGTGGCAAAATAAGCACATTTTAATAATAATGATGATAATAATAATACTTGGTAACTCATTTCAGTTTTTTTTTTTTTTTTTTTTTTTGTAGTTTAAATTTTTTCCACCACACACAGGCAACTAAAGGGGTAGTGAAAGATGAAATCCACGGTATGAGTTTCAAATTATGGTAGTACTCAATGTTATCAATAGTTCTAAAAATGAGCTAGGCGTAGCGGCACACACCTTTAGCCTCAGAACTTGGGAGGCAGAAGAAGGTGGATCTCTGAGTTTGAGGCCTGCCAGTTCTAGAGTTCTAGGACAGCCAGAGCTACACAGAAACACCGTCTTGAAAAACAAAATAATAAAAATGTTCAATTAAGGCTAGAGATGAAAAGTATCCTTGATATTTTATATTAAAAAGGCTCCTGATTCTTGGGTCCAGAACTACCAGTGGAACTAGTATTGTTCCCTCCAGGTCGCCTTTGGCAAAACTAACATGTTTTCAGATTTACTGGGCTTTCAAGACTTAAAATAAAAAATATTCTGGATATATAAAAAGAGGATTTATTAGAATGGCTTATAAGGCTAATAATGGTTGCCTACACACAGAAGGTCCAAGAATTCAGGAGCTGTTTAGTCCAAGAGGCTGGGTGTCCCAGCTGATCTTTAGTATACTCAGAAATCCCAAAGTAGCCTCTACTTCCAGGGAAGGGATGCACTTGTGAGCTAGAGTGAAGGCAAGCAGGCAAAGGGAAAGCAAGCCTCCTTTTGTGTGCTTTGTATATGCAGTGTGCCAGATTAAAGGTGGACAGTCCCCACCTCAAAAGATCCCAATTAGAGGTGCCTCTTCCCACTTCAGATGATTTAATTAAGAAGTGAAATCCCTCACAGGTGTGACCAGTCATTTGCGTGTTTAGTTGATCCCAGATGTACTAAACATTGATAAATGAGACAAGCCATCACAGCTGCCCAGAAACAATTTATTGGAGAAAGCACATGAAGTTATATACTGAATATGCAATGATGCACTTGGCAGGAACAACTAAGAAATGGAGTGGTTAGAAAAAGCCAAAGTAGGTTTGGCTTAGCTGAGTAGTCATTGAGATTAGTTTAACTTCTAATTTGATCTTTTTTCCCCCTGTTCTGGTACTAGCTCTGTAGACCAGGCTAGCCTTGAACTCAGATACCCTCCTGCCTCTGCCCGCCCAGCACTGGGATTAAAGGCCTGAGCCAACAACACCACCTCCTGGCTGCAAACTGAAACGTTTATACCGCATCAGGGTCTACCAGCAGCCGCCTGAAGTTCCAGCTACTGTGGAGGCTGAAGTGGAAGGATCGTTTCAGCCCAAAAGTCTAAGGGCAGATCGAGCAACATATCAAGATTGAGACTCACAAGGGAAACAAACAAACAAACAAAAAATCCCTCTATTTCAACCCAAGCTGTTTATCACATCATCTCAGTTTCTGGTACCGTGTACGAGTCAGGCAAAATTCAACTAGGGCTGGAAGACGGCTCTGGGAAAGGCAAGCAACCATTCTCTGGACAAAATCAATCTCAAGGATTTAACGGAGTATTCGACCTCTGTAGGAAACGGCATTCTCCTTGTACTGGATAGACTACTGACTAGTAAGACACACACTAGAACTATAAACCGCACTAAAATAAGTTTGCTCACTATTGGCGGGGGCGGTTCCCATTAGTTGAACACGTAGGCTTTTTTTCCCCTTAATTCCAGCCGTATTTTGAAAAGCACTGAACGCCACAATGGACAACTTGAGTTGATTAAGCTGTTTGCTTTTTAGAGCCGGAGTCTTTCTCGGTGACTCTGGTTGGCCTCTAGCTTATGATTCTCTTGCCTCAGCCTTTTCTTTTTCATCTTTTAATTTAGTTTTTACCTTTTTAAATTCAAAAGAAAACTGAATCGAATCCGCGTTCTGAGGAGTAGCTTACATTCCCAATTCCCTAGTCTCACATTTAAATCTCTAGCAATTATTAATGTCAATTCTTTAGCATTCCAATGTCACACATTTCCTCCCTAGTTTGCCCCTGAACACACCGATGTTCACCTTTTTTTTCCATCAGCCAGGAGAGAAAGACACTGGCACCTGTTGTCAGGGAGGCGCAGACTCCACCTGCGCCCAGTCGCTCGGCTTCCGGCCGGTGTGTAGGCCCTAGAGTCGATCCCGAGACTATCGCTCCCCTCCCAATGGGCGGAGCCTGTGCCTCCTCCCTCTCGGCATTCTGCTTGTGCTGCCTCGCCCCGGCGGCCGTCCAGCGGGAGGCGGAGCGAGTCCAAAATGGCGGCTCTCAGGCTGGCGCGCTCCGTGCTGCTGAGGCTTTGAGGTGGTCGCTCGGGGCCGGAGGGGGACGATTTCCCCGCCGCGGGGCCCCCAGAGAATGAATCGGGGGCTCTGCTGAGGCGAGACGGCAGGGCTGGAGAGCAGTGGCAGCAAAGGGCTGCGGTGGCGTCCACGCAGCGGGATGTGCGAGAGTTACTCCAGGTCGTTGTTGAGGGTCTCGGTGGCGCAGATCTGCCAGGCGCTGGGCTGGGACTCGGTGCAGCTCAGTGCCTGCCACCTCCTCACCGACGTCCTGCAGCGATATCTGCAGCAGCTGGGCCGGGGCTGCCATCGGTACTCTGAACTCTGTGAGTACTGGGGCTGGGTTGCGGGAGGGCTGCCCCAAGCCGGTCACGAGTGACACCTTTGCCCCCCCGGACCCCTTTGGGCGTCCCCTCCAGGGGTAGCGTTCCGAAGCCGGCTTTGAGATGGGGATCCTCTCAGACTCCGATGGTCTGGGGCTTCCACTGTCTCCTGCGAACTCCAGTCATCCCTTAGGTGCCTCTTCCTCATCCGCTAACTTCCCGCCACCAGCAGGGAAGCGGGGTCCCGGCTCGCAGCTACACACCCTCTCACCTATGCTGGTCCTGGAATGGTGCTTCGTTCCTTCTCATTGTCTAGGGTCTCCTGCGGCCAGAGCCACCCCCAGAATGCTCTCCATCTCGCTCACCTTGGTCTTTTGCCTCCCTTGCCCGCAAACTACTACAACTAGTTGTCACAGGCGCTCCGTCTACCGGCCGTTTCTTACAAGGCTGGCCATTCCTGAGCTCCTAACTAGACTCGTTGACAGCTCTGCTCAGTCAGGGTCGCTGCCTCCCCGCTCCCGCCCCCCCCCCCCCCATTTCTGTTCCTTTCACAGACTTCTCCACTTGCTACTTTTTGAGGCCAGTTTTGTCGATTTCGCTGAATAACTTTCCTAAGTATCTGTTACGCACCGAGTCCTTCCTTTATGCCCTTATGTCAGTGTTGATCTAAGTGTGATGGGAGGGATCATAGGGTAATTTGCAAGGTTTTCCTGGTCCTCAGTGCTGCAGTATCTATTGACTTTTAAGTGGATGCCCAATAGCATCTTTAGCCAGTGGTATTTAATGATTTGGAATGTTTCAATAGAAGCTACAGATTATTTATAGATGTGTGATTTTATTGATGTATGAGTGCATGTGTGTGTGTGGGGGGGGGTTTATACCATTCATTTAAATTCCATGATAAGACTTTTAAGGTCGTAAGTTGGATAACTAAATGAAGTGTAAAATTAGGAACTATAGATTCGCCATACCTTTAAGACCCCAAATGCTATTCTTAACAAAATAATCAAACCCCCCAAAAGGCTCCAAATGCCGTTCTTTAAAAAAAAAAAAATCAAACCCCAACATAAATCAGATTCTATGGTATAAATCGATAAATCGCATGTTGTCAATCATTTTTAAAGAATATTTCAACTGTGTTCTATTGGCTACCGTCTAAACTCTTAACAGCACACAGTTCCCTTTGTGAGCTAGTGTTTATTCTTCCTTTTGCCACCCTGACATACTAAACTGCAACCATGTTATTCTACTTTCCCTTTCCAGCACATCTGAAAGCTATCCTCTCCCGTTCCCACACTTTTTTACTGAATGTCAGTACCACATACATTTTGACATTTACTTATTACTTGCTCTGGGAAATTTGTGTTATTGGGTGTCACAATCCTGTGCATATTTTGGCTTTTCTATTTTTCATCCTATTTTGTAATTGTTTGTGTCTATTTGTTGTACCCTGTCCCAGAAGATAAATTGATTATATTCATATTCTGCATAAGTACCTAATAAGCACCTGATTGGAGCGTCCTGATTGTATTTGTGTTGCCTTAGGGTTGTTAAGATAGGAAACAGTTGGTGAGTAAGTTAATGAATAGTCTACAAAGACTTACTGAATGAATTCCTAAAATGCATTTTTTTTGAGTGACTTTGATTTTCTAAGTTGTAACCTACAAAGTGGCTTTCATTCATTGGCCTCAGCACCTTAAAAGTATGTCCTGGCAGAATGATCTCTAGCTTTTGCTTCTTTACCTTTAAGGCCCTCCTCCATTGTTGTTCAGTATATTGTTACTATTACGTTTAAGATAGATTATATTTTGTTACCTAGTTCCAGAACTAAAAGCAGATGTTGTATACCTTTTGGGTTCTGAAAACACCCCCTGAATACATAGTTACCTTCCATGCCAGGTCGTTTATGGATTTAAGCATCTCACAGTGTCCAAGGGATTATTGTGCTTTACTGTGAACCTCCTCATTCCTTACTGTCCCTCTTCCCATTCCTCTCCATCTTCTCCTCCTCACTCTCTTACTCCCCCTTCTCCCCTCCCTCCCCCTCTTCTCCTCCTCCCCCTCCCCCACTCCCCTTCACTTCTCCCTCTCTCCCTCCTTCTCCCCCTCCCTCTCCCTCTTACCCTCCCCCCCATTTCTTATTTTGTGTTTGAGACAGGGTCTCTCTCCATAGTCCTGGCTGACCTAGAACTCACTATGTGGACTAGACACCTGCTTCTGCCTCATGAGTGCAGGGATTAAAAGTGTGGGCCATCACATTTAGCATGGACCTCCCCCCACACACCTTTTTCTTTAGTTTTCACATACCCAAGGCTGTCCTGGAACTCTCTCTGTAGACCAGGCAGTCCTTGAATTCCCAGAGATCCACCTGCCTCTGCCTCCTGAATGCTGAGACTAAAGGTGCATGTCACTGTCCAGCATGAAACTTTTTTATAACTACCCATTTTTTTCTAGTCAGTTTTCTTTTCCTCCTTTCCACTCTTTTTTTTTCCTTTGTTTAAATGAGAATATGATTCTAAGATTCATTATTCCCCATTTGGATTTGGTGACTAGTTAGAAATGCTTATTTATTAAACAGACAGTTTTAGATTACAGGGTTGCAGACTGTCCATTCATTTACTAGCTAACAGTTTTCTGAGTGTCTATGCTATTTTGGCTCCACCACGGGGTGATAAAAATATAACCAGGGTTCTTCAATCTGTTACCACATTAGTACTGAGGTAGTATATGAATATAATCATTTGTCCCCTGAGAAATGGCACACACACACACAGTTACAATTTTCTTTTAAAATTGAATTCTGTAACTTCAGGTTACCATTATGTCATCTTGTATTCTATAATAAATTCTCCTGGTGTTTTTGAAACATGTTTATTGAGCACTACTTATGAACGGAGCCTTGGGCCAAGTGTTGTGGAATACAGTCTTTGCCTACAGAGGTGTCAGATGTGTGATGTGATCCATTTTCTAAAATAAATAAATAGATGAAGCAAAATAAAACAGGTACTAGAAGCTGTTATTAATTCTACAAATAACACACTTATAAATTGTCTGCGGTGACAGTTTCTCCTACACACGCAGGAACTCTGGTCCCTGGGTGTGGTTATTACCATGACATACTGAAAGCAGTACTAAACCGTTCAGAATGGGTCTTATGCTGCGTTCCCTGACTCCAGTATCTTATGGTACTGGCAGTATATGTAAAACTAGTAAAACAGAGGAATATGGTTTTAGCTGTGGCTTTTAGGGAACACTTGCTTTGGGGGAAAAAGAAGGTAAGATTTGAGAACTAAGAAATATGATTGTGTAGAAATGAAGAGAATTATAGGTCACAAGGCAGCATAAAATGAGAGCAGTTAAAGTACCCAGTAAACTCGACCAGTAACCCTGCCTGGCTAGTTTATTAGAAGGCTATTCAAGAGCCATATGGAAGGCTTTACAAAAGAAGCCTAAGGTAAGAGAATTGCTGAGAGTTCAAGGCCAGCCTTGACTACAAAATAAAACTGTTGTCTCCAAGAACCAAACCAAAGCAAAGTCACAGAAGGAGTAAAACCAGGGCCGGTCACAGTAGTACACATCTGTAATCCTAATACTGGAAAGGTACTTCAGGGACACTGCACATTCAAGGCCAACAACACAGAGGAAGGGAAGGAAATGCTCCATGTTCCTAAGTAGGGTAATATTCTGATAAGACACTGAGAAAATGTTCAGCCAGTGATGTGCTGGGTGGGCAGAACTTGAAGGCACAGTCCTGCCCTATCTGCCCTTTTACGAGATACCATGGTCCACTTTTACACTCCCAACACACAGAAGATTGAGACAGGAGGATCACTGAGTTTGGAGCCAATCCATATTATATGTTGTCAGTGAGAACTTTGTATTTAAACCATTCACCAAACCACATAAAAATCTTTTAGCTACCCTAGGTGTTGATAGAATATTATAAAAATAAGCATTTCATAAATCTTAAGTCACTTTTTAAGATAAATTTTTTCTTTAATGAGAAGAAATGATATGCACGCTTACATTCAGTAAAAGGAGAAATGTATGTTATTTATCTGTTTTTGTGCATCACTGAAAGTGTGCTTGCTTGTTTGCATGTTCACTTGTTTGTTTTGACTCAGGGTTTATCTACTTAGCCCTGCTGTCCTGGAACTCACTATATATACCAAACTGACCTCAAACTCAGAGATCTGCCTCTCGAGTTCTGGGACTAAAGGCGAGTGTTACTACTACACCTGTCCTGAAAAAGTATTTGCTGGGCTAGTGAGATTGCTTGCTGGGTAATGGTGCTGACTGCTAAACCTGGCACCCTGTGTTCAGACTCTGGGCTCATGATGGAAAGAGACCCTATTCCAACCAATTAGTTCTCTCCCCTTCCCTGCCTTTCTCCCTCCCTCCCATTTTCCCTCCTTCCATCCTTCTCCCCCTCCCCCCACATTTCCTTCCCTTCCTCTTTCTTTCTTTCTTTCTTTCTTTCTTTCTTTCTTTCTTTCTTTCTTTCTTTCTTTCTTTCTTTCTTTCTCTCTTGTTTTTGAGAGAGATATCTCATTATGTAGCTCTGGTCTTGAACTCACTATGTAGACCAGGCTGGCCATGAATTCAGAGAGATCTGCCTGTCTCTGTCCTGATTTCTGGGACTAAAGGAGTGTACCACCATATCTACCAGTCAGCTTTATATTATTTAAGCAGTACGATATTCTGTTTAAAAAGCTAATAAATATTTTCATCTAACTTGGTTTTAAATAAGTAATGTATTTCATTTTAACCCATATATATATGTATATATATACATATATATATATTAATGTTTTGAAAATAACCATGTACTTTCTTCCTAATGATATCATTTCCTTTTGACTTTGTTTCAGATGGCCGAACAGACCCCATTTTGGATGATGTTGGTGAAGCCTTCCAACTTATGGGAGTTAATCTACACGAACTAGAAGACTATATTCATAATATTGAACCTGTCACTTTCCCACATCAAATTCCTTCATTTCCTGTTAGCAAGAATAATGTCCTTCAGTTTCCTCAGCCCGGAAGTAAAGATGCAGAGGAAAGAAAAGACTACATTCCGGATTACCTGCCTCCCATCGTGTCTTCTCAAGAAGGTATTTACTGTCTGATCCTCCTCCTGTGTTAGCTTTCCACACTCTGCCAACGCTCACATCCTGGAACCGCATTCTCAGTGTTTTAAAGTGATTTACAGTTTATTCTAACCCTTTAGCAGACATGCTTGTAGCTGGTGTCAGGCAGTCTTGTGTGATCAAGGTTTGGGATGAGATATTCATCTACTTTGTGACTTGTAGACGGGGGAGAATAGGATGTGACCAGCAGAATCTTCTCGGTACATGTATTGTATGAGTTAGAAGGTCTTTGAAACAAAAAGGAAATCTTAGGTATGTCTTGTCCTGTTATTTGATTGTTGAAGAGCTGAATGCCACCGCACTATACACAGGTGGGTTGGGGGGATGATGCGTACATTGTGAGCATTTGCTGGTTTGGAACCTAGCTCTGCATTTTTGGGGGGAAGCGTGTGAGTAGAAATCATTTCTTCTTGGCCATTTAGAACTTTTGATTATAGAAAGGGTGGAGATGCAGCTCAGTTGGTAGAGTACTTTCTTGTACACACCCTGAGTTCCTCCCCAAGCACTGTATAAAACTAGGCATGATGGTCCATGCCTGTGATGCCAGGACTCGGGAGATCGAAGAAATCAGAAGTTCAAGGTCACCGGAGGCTACATGGTGAGCTCAGGCCACCCTGGGCGACATAAGGCCCTGTCTCAAAGAAAGAAAGGAAAGAAGGCAGGCGGGTATCTGTCAGGAAGGGAAGCTGGTTGGTTTACAATGTAAACAGATTAAAAGTCACAAAATGAATGGCAGTTGCTAAGACCAGGGCAAGTAAGGCATGGGGATTTATGTTTAATTTGAACAGAATTTGAGTTTCGGAAGGCAGTCCATTTTAGAGATTGATGATGGTGATGCTTATGTAAGAATGTGAACTGTACTAGTAAAAAGTAGTTAAAATGGACTATGTATGGAATCATTCAGTATCTGTGTTTTGTGAGTGGCCAGTCTCATACAGTATCAGGTCTTCAAGCCTTGTCTTCAGTGTTTGTGTGCCAGCATTGTCCTCTTGGTTTTGGTTTGATTTTGCTTATTGAGACAGGATCTACCCATTAGTTCTGACTTTCCGAGAGCTCACTATGTAGACCAGACTGCTTGAACTCACAGAGATCCATCCTTTGCACTCCTGTAGGATTAAAGGCATGTGCCACCATGCCTTGTGAATTGTCTTTTTAAGGCTGGGTGATGTGACATTTGCATATTCCACATCTATTTCACTACCTCTAAATAGACACTGGTTGCTTCTACCTTTAGCTGCTATGATCATATGAACTTGGAGTGTAAATCCCTGTCTATGTCTCTGCCTTCAGTTCTCTTGGGTCAAAAATGGACATGCTGTGTTGAGATGAAATACAGAATACAGAATTTTGTTTGTTTGAATGCTGGGCATTGAACTCAGGGCTTTGCACATGTTCCTCTACTGACAACACATCCACCTACTGTAAAGTTTTATTTTATTATATTTCATTTATTTATTTGTGTGTGCATGTGCACACCAAGAGTGCCATATCACGTGTTGTATGTAGAGATCGTAAATGGTTTTTTGCTTAAGTTATGTGAGTTCTGGCATCAGAACTTAGATCATCAAGGCTTAGAGCATCAAGCTCCCTTGCCTGCTGAGCCATCTCTTCCACCCCAGTATGTATCTAATTTTTGAGGCACCATACCACTATTTTCCAAATCAACTGCCATCGTTTACCTTCCAACCAGGGATTGCCAAAGGCTGCAGCTTTTTGCAGCTCATTTTGTAGACTCTCGTGTTCCCCTAGCTTTTGAAGTATTACTTGCCTGTTTCATAGACTAGGCTTAAACTTGGAGTAGGTTGTTTTCCAATCCATGTGGCCATGCTACCTATCTGAAATCTGGACAGACACTGGACCTGAGCTGTAAGCGTTCTCATGGATTGATGGGTTGCTGTGAGACCCTGGCTCTAGTGAGAGGTGCTAGAGTTGGAGTACGTCTGTGTGAAATTGAGGCCCCATTCATCTTGGCAGTAGCCATGGTAGACAGAGAAGGTACTTACTGTAGTTTTCGTTCTTTCCTGTTCTTGGGAGGTGGTGATGTGTGTGAATATGGTTAAGATTGTCGAGGGGCATGGGCATTCCTGTGGAATCCAGAGGAAGGTGTCAGCAGATGTTCTTCAGCATCAGCCTTACTGTTCCCTCAATTAAGACCTGGCTTTCACTGAACCTAAAGCTTACACTTTTTTGACAGGGCTAGCTAGCCAGTAGTCCTTCTTTTTCTGTAACCCACAGTACTGGGGTTACAGGTATGTGTATGTGTGTATGTGTGTGTGTACTCACATCCAGCTGTTTACAGCTGGATATCCAAGGTTAGGTTTGCCCAGCATGCATGCTTACACACTGAGCCATCTGTCTCCCTTCACTGTAACTTCTTTCAAAAGTTATCAACATTCTCTTGTCTGAGCCCTTTAAGAGACAGACTGCTCAATAGTTTAGCAGCTTTCCTTCAGGATCTTGTAGAGTAATACTGACAGAAGCCAGGCATTGGTGATACTGGTCTGAGAATAGCACAGCATTCGTAGATGGTCATAATGGAGTCGGGCATCACTTGTACTGTCATGTCCATTAGAAGGCCCGCTTTCTCCTCTCTCTGGGCCTCCTGCTCTTAGTATCAGACTGTGAAGTCTGGGATGTACCTCAGCCATCACCAGTTTTCCTTAATAACTGCTGAGCATTCTGCTCAGCCACCACCTTTGATTCATCTGTATTTATGACCTTTATTTACTGTTCGGGAAATCTTACTTAGATGCAGTTCTCTTAAAGCCCTTTTTTGTTTAATGATAATGTTTGGTTTTTAGTGTAGAAACCTACTTTTATTATATCTGCTTTAAACAGAAATTATTTTAACTAGTTCATATAAAACCAATATTAACAAAGGATATAGAGGTGGGGCACTGGCCAGGTAGTAACTGGATTGACTGGAACTCCACCCTCTCCTTTAGTCAGGCTGTATCAGGTGGTCCTGGAATTTCTTTCTTGTTGGTGTTGATAAATGTGTTGCTTACACATCCAATATATCTTCATGAAAATAGTACTAAGAATCTATGATGTGTCCTCTTATACTATGAAAATTAATCCTTGGCAGTCTGTGAAATTTTTAATCTCCCAGTGTATTTACTAGTACACAAAAATTGTAATTGTTTAAATGAATAAAAATCCAAAATGCTGAGAAGAAACAAGGGATTAGAGAAAGAAATGAACAGAATGATAATAATAGTAACAGGTACATCGATAGTTTTTAAAATGATGTGATCATGAGTTTTATGTTTGTGAGTAAGATAGAGTCCAAGTTAACAACCAGAATTCATGTGTATCGTCATGCAAATGGCATGTGACTGAGCTAGGCTAACCCCTCCCCTAAATCATTTTGTTTGTTTGAGGAACGGGTTCTCACGCTGTGGCCTAAGTGAACATGGACTTCACTCTGTAGCCTAGGCTGGCTTCAGACTCTCTGCTGGGATTACAGGTGTCTTTCTAGGTTAAAAACGTTAGCCTCTCACTTCAGTGTACCTTCAAACTTTCCACATAGAACTGTTTTTCACTTTTCTTATCCACTACCTACTAGACCACCTACTTAATAGTTAAGTTGCTTAACAATGTGGGGAGGGTTCTTTTAAAAATCGGACCTATGAGGAAGAGGGTGTAGAGTGGTGGTTAGAGCATTTGCTTTGACTGCAGAGCCCTGGAGTCAGTCCCAGCCCTGCAGAAAACAACAGCAGCAAATAAATAAAAGCCAAGAAACTTGAACCCAGATATTCTAGTTTTGTTTTTCTTTATTTTGATTTGCTATAATAAAATTCTTATAAAGTTATGGTTATCATATTTAAATGCTGCCAAATAAGCGTAGTTAAAATATCAACTTTATAGTCAGTAGTGAAAATACATGAGAAAAAAAAAACATTGGGGTTTCTTCTCTGGATTATTTGAGACACAATGATCTCACTTAAATTGTTTTTGACAAGATAGGCATAGTGGCACGTGCCTTTAATCCTGACACTTGGCTAGTCTCTGTGAGTTTGTGACCACCCTGGTCTATAGAGTGAGTTCTAGGAGAGTCAGGGCTACACAGTGACACTCTGTCTTGGAAAACTAAATAAAAAATTAGATTAGAAACCATAAATATAGCCAGGCATGGTTGCACATACCTTTAATCCCTGCACTAGGGAGCTAAGGGTAATGTCTGTTTGTGTGCCACAGGCATACTCGTCCTCTGTAGGGACCATTAGATTTCCTGGAATCAGTGATAGGAACAATTTTAAGCTGTTCTGTGGGTGCTGCAGATTGAAGGTTGGCAAGTCGTCTTAACCTGAGCTGGTTGCAGATGTCCTTCGACTCATTATGGAGTTGCATCCCAGTGAGCTTGTTGTAACTTGAACATGTCATAAGTTAAGATGCATCGCTGGGCAAGCCTATAGAGCTCCTGGAGAGAATTTCCTGTTTACCCAGTGTCCCAGGGGCAGGTATAATGTCTCTTTTGCCATCATCATAACTTCTAAAAATCATAAGCTGAACCAGTGTTTTGGTGACCTCGGTGGTTCATGGTAGTTTCTCCAGCTCCGCAGTGCGCCCTCTTCTGTTGCTTTTGTGTAATGCCCCAAACACTAACTTCCATCCCTGTTCCCCAAGGCTTTTATTGGATCTTTCCTTTTACTTCAAGTTAGCTTTCCTGATGCTCTCGAAAGATCAGTGTCTATGTACTACTTTAAGTTATAATTTGGATTCTTTAAGGGTGCTCAAACTATAAGTATCAGTGGTTTTTTTAACTTAATGTACAATGAAAACAAAGGGTATGAATGGATTTTTTAAAGTGTGTGGGGTGAGATGGTTCAGTTGACAACTGCTGGCACTTTTGAGAGGGAGGACTCCAGAGGAGCAGTCACCCCTAAAGACCTAGCAGACCTCCTTGCAGCCATCAGAATGATCATAGGAAGGAGCACAGGTGGGGCATGTTCATGGATAAGATTTGGTTATAAAGTTGTTTTAGAGAATTAAATGCATGCTAGCCGAGGTCTCACAGTTGGGAGACTGTGTGGATGATCACATATGTAAATTAAACCTTAAAGAAATTGGCCAGATGTTGAGTTAACATTTATAATAAGGGAATATTGTAACATATCTTTTATGCTGATTTTTTTTTAAATGGGAGTCAGATAGAATTCAAGATTACATAATAAGCCAAGGACCTTGGGATATTGTCCCAGGTCAGACAAGGTTGTCTGTTAAGAGCGGCAGATGCACTTGCTGTGCAACAAATGGCTGGAGATCTGGCTACTGACTGAGTGTCTTTTATGTGCCAGATAGTCATTGTGACCCAGGCCGGGGACAGTGCTCTCACTCAGCTCCTGATTTAGTGCACGTGTTAGAGATGACCCCGCCTTCTTCATAGGATAGTGAACTCATATTCTCTCAGCTGCTTATCTATTTCTTTCTTTATTTTTGAGGTGGGTATAGCTATGCACCCCAGGCTAGCCTGAACTTTCATCCTTTCTGCCCCATCTCCTGAGTACTAGGACACAGGCATATGCCACTGTCTGGCTCTTTCAGTTCTTAAGCAGAAAGTGCTGAAAATCTAAAATTAGTTCTGTTATGAAGAAGAAGATAAAGCATTAATTTCGAGGGGTTTGGATTAGGGTTTGAAGTTATCTAACTACATTTGCACCTGGTGCTACAGCATCTGCTGCTGTGTGGTACCTGCTGCTGTGTGGTACCTGATGCTGTGTGGTACCTGCTGCTGTGTGGTACCTGATGCTGTGTGGTACCTGCTGCTGTGTGGTACCTGATGCTGTGTGGTACCTGATGCTGTGTGGTACCTGCTGCTGTGTGGTACCTGCTGCTGTGTGGTACCTGCTGCTGCTGCTGCTGTGTGGTACCTGCTGCTGTGTGGTACCTGCTGCTGTGTGGTACCTGATGCTGTGTGGTACCTGCTGCTGTGTGGTACCTGATGCTGTGTGGTACCTGCTGCTGTGTGGTACCTGCTGCTGCTGCTGCTGCTGCTGCTGTGTGGTGCCTGCTGCTGTGTGGTACCTGCTGCTGTGTGGTACCTGCTGCTGCTGCTGCTGTGTGGTACCTGCTGCTGTGTGGTACCTGCTGCTGTGTGGTACCTGCTGCTGTGTGGTACCTGCTGCTGCTGCTGCTGTGTGGTACCTGCTGCTGTGTGGTACCTGCTGCTGTGTGGTACCTGATGCTGTGTGGTACCTGCTGCTGTGTGGTACCTGATGCTGTGTGGTACCTGCTGCTGTGTGGTACCTGCTGCTGCTGCTGCTGCTGTGTGGTGCCTGCTGCTGTGTGGTGCCTGCTGCTGTGTGGTGCCTGCTGCTGTGTGGTACCTGATGCTGCTGCTGCTGCTGTGTGGTACCTGCTGCTGTGTGGTACCTGATGCTGTGTGGTACCTGCTGCTGTGTGGTACCTGCTGCTGTGTGGTGCCTGCTGCTGCTGCTGCTGCTGTGTGGTACCTGCTGCTGTGTGGTACCTGCTGCTGTGTGGTACCTGCTGCTGTGTGGTGCCTGCTGCTGTGTGGTACCTGCTGCTGTGTGGTACCTGCTGCTGCTGCTGCTGCTGCTGCTGTGTGGTACCTGCTGCTGTGTGGTGCCTGCTGCTGCTGCAGTGTGGTATCTAAAACACCAATTGATAGCTTGGCATTTCCTGCAACAGGACAGTGCTAAGCCATTGGGATTCCCCTCTCAGATGTTAGACACCTGGTAAATGCAAATAATTATGATAGAAGTGGAAGTTATTTGACCTGATAAAATGGGGGCTGATTACTTCCTTGGGATTATAGTTGAATGATATAAATAAATTATCTTGGCTCACATTTACCATTATTTCTCCTGAGAATCTGTACTGGGTATTGACATAGTACATGGCTTCATGGGTATAATGGTTGACATAACATGGCTTCAAAAGTACAGTGTAGTAAGTATATCTGTAATAACGTCTTCCCAAGTCTCCCTAAACTGAATATAACAACAGAGTGTAGAGTGCAGCACAGTAGGGCCGAGTCTGCTCCCTCCTAGGGGATTCGTCTGCATTTGCCTAGGCACCTGCTTTACTCCCCACAGAACCGTCTTTGCCCTTCCACTTACACAGACCAGAGTGGAGCTTGGTCTGGGAAAGGTAGTTAGTACTGTAAGGAAGAGGAAGCTACGTGAGAATGTATGTTTTAAATAATCTGTTTATTTTTACCTGATCATTGTGTTTGCCTACATGTATGTCTGTATGAGGGTGTCGGATCTTGAATTTATAGACAGTTGCTATGAGGATGCTGGGACTTGAACCTGGGTCCTCCAGAAGACCAGCCAGTGCTCTTAACTGCTGAGCCACCTCTTCAGCCCCATGACAATGTATTTTTACTTTTTGTATTTGTTTTCCATTGGTTTGTAATAATAGACTTTATTTTTTGTAATTGTTTAGTAATTGTTTCTTTTTTAGTTTAGTAATTTAGTTTTTTTTAAAAAAAACTTATGGATATATTGAAACTTCTTATTTACAAATACTTACATATAGTTAGTTATTTGCATCTTATTTTACTAAAGAGGGAAAAACAGATAATGCTTCTTGTTCTGTGCCTCTTTTGTCCCTGCTATCTGTCTCAGTGTCTCTCTCCCTCCCTGCCCCCTTCTCTCTGCCTACTGGCACTATGACAAATTTTGTTGTGTTGCTAATTAACTTTTGGTAATTCGTTTATTGTTCATTGCAATGCCCTGTGTGTAATGTGTGCACTTTTCTCTCACTTCATCAGACTTGGTTTCAGCTAACAGTTTTTAATACAATGCTATATAGTAACAGTGTAAAGTTTCGATAAGCACTGATCCTGCTGGTAACGTTCTTAGTCCTTTTACCCTATTGGAGACCTAATGCTCAACAGTGTAAGGAAACCGGTCCTTGCTGACTGTGGAGGTGACTGTAGTTCAGTAGGTGGCACCCTTTTCTTTCTTAGTATCAATGAGTGTGCAATCACACGCAAGACTGTTTTAAGTCAAGAGTAGAAACAGCATCAGATACTCACGACTTGCTTCCGCCTTCTTTCCGTTTTCCCGTTCAGCTCTGGAGCTTTGCTGGATGCTCGAATGTAAATCTGTTGGACATGTGCCTGCCCTGAGGAAGCATCTGCATCTAGAACAGAATCTCTGTTAGCACAGTCCCATGTTGTCCTTTCAGAAGCCAGTTTTCTTTCCAAAGTTTGAAATTATTATCTATTGTCATCTTCCTTTCCGTCTATAATTTATTTTTAAATATTATCATCTGAGTTCCATCAGAAGACACATTAGAAATTAACTTTTTCCCATTCTAAAGCAGCAGATTTCCTTATTTCTAGCAGATCCCTGCCTTCCTGCTTTGTGGAAAGTGTTTGGGTGAGTGGAGTAGGTATATCTTCCTTTGTATTGTGTGACAGTGCTGACCTGTTCCCGCACACTCTTTAATTCTTTGTCCATTTTGAGCAATGCACACTAACCTACTTAGCTGTTTTCTCACTGCTGGCCACTGTGGCTCCAGAGCAAAGCTCCCTCCTGCACATTTTGAATCATACTATTTCCTTCTGACAAATTCCGAGGAGTTCTTAGGTCAAAAGTTTATGGTTTCTGACACATCTTACATACTGGTTTCAATTCTTTTGTATCAGTTTACAAAGCCAAAATGAGTGTGTGATTGGATCGCATTTCAACAGTATCACCAAATGAATTCCAAGCCTCTTTTTTCCCCCTAGAAGGGTAGATTAAGCTTTTTTGGGGACACAGTCATTTGTTTTTCAAGAATTTACTCAAAATGTAGGAAGTACCTAAAACCTTAACACCCCTGACCCGAACTAGAGTCTGGCCACTAAGGTGATGTTGATGTCCCCAGGTCTCTCTGTATTTCTGTAAGTGTGCATATGGGTGTGTGTGCAGTGTTCATTGTAGAGTCGCCTAGCATGTGTGATGTCACATGTGTTTCCCATGTGATTAGTCACACATACTCTGTGCTGGCCATCAACTGTTTTCTCTTTGCTGGGCAGTTGGGAGGCTTCACTTGATAGAAATGTCTAAAGTGAGCTGGAGCGATGTGATTGAGTGGGCCTGTGAGGCACGGCTGGCTGTGTAGATGGGAGAAGTAAGTATTTATGCATATATACTAACCTACAGAAGATAGCCACTCAAATTTAAAGTGAAGGTACGCTGTCCCCGAGTTAAACAGTCCCAGTCCCAATGACACAGTGTAGTCATTCATTTTATCCCACCACTTCAGCGGAGCCTTCTAACATAGTAGGTGTTTTATTTGCACTTTCTTCTCTTTCTTTTCCTTTTCTTCTTACAAGGCACTGTCTCATGTGTCCCAGGCTGGCCTTGAACTCACTGAGGATAACATTGAGCTGCTGCTTCTTCCTCTCAGGTTCTGGGACTGCAGACAGCGCCCTTCACACAGCCTGTGCAGTTCCTCTGCCATTGTCATTAAGCAGATCTTGCAGAATTGGGATTTTAATTCTCCATGGACTTTAGTTTTTGTTTTGAGGTTTTTTTGAAGACGTTTTGATGTTTGTAATAATTCAAATTTTGTGGTTTGTGTTTTTTGCTTAGAGGTCATAGAAGAATAAAAAAAGTTTTACTGCTTGTGGCTTTGGGATTATTTTGTAGCTTGAAGGCAGTATGAGATTTCAGAGATTACATTTTCTCAAAGCTTCAAATATTTTCCATTATTTCATAAAATATTATTCATTAACTGCTTCCAAATATGCCTTAAAATATAAAATATCAATACAATGGAGAGTTAATTAAGTTGCCTACACAAAGATGAACCAGTAGTGAGATAAATGGTCATCCTCTGTTTTTCTTATGTGGATCTGAGAGTGCTGTAATTCAGTGTGTTCAGGAAGAATGGAGCCTGGGCTTGCTGGTGTTGCCTGTCATTTTCCTCAGTCAGAAACAAACAAACAAAAACCCAAATCAGAAAGTCGCTGTTTGTCAGCATTTCTTTTCTTCAATAGAGCTGAAATGTTTAAATATTTTATTTTTCTATGTATAATAAAAAGGATAAAGTTAATGGGATTCACAGTTATTAGAGAAATTAAACTAGGGGTCTGGAGAGATGAATCAGCAGTCCAGAGTAAATGTTCTTCCAGCAAACCGGAGTTCAGTTCCAAGCGCACAGCCGCCTGTAACTACAGGGTATCTGAAGCCTTCTTCTGTTCCCTTGGACACCTGTACTCGTGTGTGCATACCACACACAGATACACATAGTTAAAAGGCAAATAAATCTTTTTTTTTTTTTTTTTTTTAAAGAAAGGGGCTGGAGAGATGGCTCAGTGATTAAGAGCACTGTCTATTCTTCCAGAGGTTCTGAGTTCAATTCCCAGCAACCACATGGTGGCTCACAACCATCTGTGATGGGATCTGATGCCCTCTGCTGGTGAGTCTGAAGACAGCTAGAGCATACTCACATACAAAAATTAAATAAATCTTTAAAAAATAAAATAAGAATCAAAGACAGACAAATGAAAGTAAATGCAGAGGTGGTGTTTACGATTGTTTGGTGATGGTGTTGTAGTGGCAGACTCAAAGTGTGCAGACGATAGCATCCTGTAGGAAATTGTGTTTGTAGAGACGCACACCATTGAACAAGAAAGCTTTTATCATACAAGAACAGTCTTGGGGCAAAACAAATTTTCTTACTTTGAAAAGATATATTACAGCATGAAAAATATTTTGTATGACAGTATTTACATACAATGGTAAAACGTTTTATTTTATTGATTTTAAAAATATTTTGTGTATATATGTGTGTGTGCGCATATGTATGTATGTATGTATGTGTGTGTATGTATGTGTGTGTATGTGTGTGTATGTATGTATGTATGTATGTATGTGTGTGTGTGTATGTGTGTGTATGTATGTATGTATGTATGTGTGTGTATGTATGTGTGTGTATGTGTGTGTATGTATGTATGTATGTATGTATGTGTGTGTGTGTATGTGTGTGTATGTATGTATGTATGTATGTGTGTGTATGTATGTGTGTGTATGTGTGTGTATGTATGTATGTATGTATGTGTGTGTGTGTATGTGTGTGTGTGTATGTATGTATGTATGTGTGTGTATGTATGTGTGTATGTATGTGTGTGTGTATGTATGTGTGTATGTATGTGTGTGTGTATGTATGCTCAGGTACACTTTGAGGGCTGAAGAGGGCTTTGCCTCCCCTGGCTTTACATGCCTTTGTAAGCTGCCTTAGAAGGAGGATGAGAACTGAGCTGTCGTTCTCTCAAAAGGGTAGCAAGGGCTTATAATAACTGTAAACCTCTCTCCAAATTTATAGTAAAATCTCTAATAAAATTGTTTTCACTATCCTTTATGTGTACTTCTGTATGTTTACGAATGTAAAGATTGTATGGGTTCCATTTGCTAAATGGCAAGGACTGTGCTTCCTAACACAGTGAAGGGTTAAAGTGAGAAAAACCATACTTGTCAGATTTAATGGCGTTATTCCATTTTAACAGCTCTCTTCAGTGCACAGGCCTAATTGTGACTGACAGACACAATTGGGAACAGTTAGAAAAAATGGTAGCTCTGGAGCAGTCATCAGCAGGGTGAACACTCAGGAAGTCCCAGCTCCATGGTGTCGGAGCAGCGCTCATCTCTCCTTTCCTTTCATGCCCAGTGCGTTCAGATTAACTTTAAAGGAGCGTGAGAGGTGGGTCAGAAGATCGTGTCTGCCGTGAAGTACTACCTGTGTGTGGCGCCCAGCCCAGCAGGCATCAGTCATCAGCTAACAAGCCTTGCCAGGCCCCTTGACAACTGCCAGATAGCCTGCTGCAAATTAAATATGAAACAGGGATGGACTTAGTTTCGCATTTAAAGGATTTCTTCAGATTCAGCTTCAAATGCGGTTGTTGGTGCTGCACTTCTAGTAAAGCTGGCTTTGTGGAGAAGGGAGCGATAGCTTGACTGTCTCTGGTGTTACAGAAAATGCCGTGGGAAAACGAATGCCATGCCATTCTGTACCTTGCCGTGCCCACGTGGCACACACAGTGACCCTCCTTGTAAATAAACGTCACAGGGTTGGTGAGCCATGAAAGTGCAGCCTGTTAGTGAACTTGTTTTCGTGTAGAAAGGGTAAGGTTTTCAACAAATGTTTCGTTCTTCTGAAGCTTTTCTTTTTCAAGTTTGCTTTCTGTGCTTTCATAGTAACAAACAAACATGGTGGATTACATTAGATCTTGAGGGATAGAAGGGTTAGGGTTAGGGTCGGATTCCGGACCTGAGGAAATTTTAACTGAGTGCCCTACTGAAGTGTCCTGAACACATCCGAGGGTTTCTGCACACTAATGCTTTGGTCACTTATTTTATTTGTAGTTATCCCCCCCCCACCCTAAAAATTCAGTAAAACTCTCCCTCCTCACACAGTGCTGGGAGACTTTCTTGAATCTGTGACTGCAGTTGAAGTAGAATTCCATCACTCGTTGTGATGAGGGATTGTGCGTAAGGCTTATGGTATACAGGGCCATGTTCTACCACTGAGATCTCCAGCCCTCTTTTCTCCCTTTCTTTCTTTTCTTTTTGTTTTGTTTTGAATATATGTGAATGTGGGTACACGAATGCCAAGACACAAGATACACGTGTAGAGGTCAGAGCAGAGCCTCGGCTGTCAGTCCTTACTTTCTACCTGTTTAAGACTGGATCTCTTATTACCACTGGGAATGGTACACATGCCTCCAGACATCCCGACTGTGTCTCTCATCTTGATTAGATGCCCCCACTGCATACCTCCAGCTTTTCCATGGGTTCTGGGATTCTGACACAGCACCTCACACTTATATGGCAAGCTCTTTCCCACTGAGCCATCTGCACAGCTGAGTTTTGTTTTGAGATAGGCTATAACTTATTAACTAACTCTAACTTGCTAACTTACCAAGGCTAGCCTTAACCTCAGTCTATAGCTCAGGCAGGTATTAAATCTATAACCTTCCTGCATAATGTCCCGAGAAGCTAGGATTTCTGACCTGTGCCACCAAGCCTGGCTCACACAAATTCATTTATTCATTGCAATAACCACAAAGCAAATGCCACCATATCTGGGATATCAAGTGCTAATTCTCAACTTCATGTTGTCTGCAATCACCTCAGCAGTGGCTTTTCAGTGTATACATGGAAGATTACCTTGCTTGTGTTAATTGATGTGGGAAGGGCCCTCTTAATGGGAGGTAGGAACTGTTTCTTGGACTGACTGACATGGTGGGAGAGAACTAAGCAAGGTGGGGTGGGGTGTCATCTTCCCTGGATGAGGTGTGGCCAGTTCCCCCAGGTGTCTACCACTATGGGCTATGCCTTAAACTTTGAGCTAAAAACTAAACAAAACAAACCCTTGTCCTCTTCAGTTTCTTTTGTCTGAGTATTTATCACAGCAACTGTAAAAGAAACTACATGAGCTTTATTTTATGGGTGAGCCAAATGAGATGTGGAATAATAGCAACTTTTAAGATCAGACCTTAGTAACTGGGGGGAGTCTGAGGTTTGAATTGAGGCAGTTTAACTCTAAAGAACTCTTTCTCAATTACTGGCCATTTTTTTGGTATTTGAATCTGTTTCTATGAGTGATGTTCCAATAATTAATTATGTAATAGACCAGGGTTTACATGGACAGTTAAGGTCCATTGAGGGAACAGCTACAGGTCTTTCCTCTCGGTAGCTCAGGGTAAATCAGTCAGCAGCAACACTCGGTGCTTTCTGTCCTCAGTGACGCGCGGGTATTAAACATACACATCTTGTTGCTCTTTCCGGGGTGAGGAGGCGTTGTACTCACTTAATTCTGTACTGGTAGAAAACTCCTCCTGTCAGTTTATGGAAGGCAAAATCTACAGCACACAGAAAGCTAAGTCTGATGCTAACACACCAGCCCTGTAGTATATTTTATAATCTTTAGAGATAAAAGTTTAACTTTGAGGTTAAATTCCCAATTTCCTCAGACTGCTGTGTCAGTGATAGTGGGCTCAGTATCTTAGGGAACTTTGTGTTCATCCTGTGGTAGGCTGTGGTTTTTCCCTCACAAACATTGGGTTTATGTGTTGGAAGCTGGGTTCCCAGTGTAGGGTTAAGTGAGAAGTCCTTAGATCATTTAGGGCACTGCCCTCAGAAGGGATTAAGTTAGCTCTACTGAAATCTTTTGAGGGAGTTATTAGGAATGGGGCTGGCTGCTGAATCTAGCTATGGCTTCCTATTTCAAGATGTAATCTGTCTTCTGAACTTGGTGTTCCAGACTATATCCCACCACCCAGAAAGATGCTGTGGAAGAGGTAGCATGATTTTGAGGCCAGCCTAGGCTGCAAAATGAGATGCTATTTCAGAACATAAAGATAAAATATGGGCTCCTGCCTGTGCTATTAGGATCCTCAGCAGTCAGAACAGGTGTCCCCCAGCTTCCTCTCTACCCCATGTGGGAGCTGGAACTCTGAGCCTCTAGCATTGGGAACCAAATGAGTCTCTTTATAAAGCGGTTTTGCCTCGGATACTTTGTTAAGCTTTCTGCCTTGGATACTTTGTTTTAGGATCAAAAGAAGAGGTGCTTAGTATCATCTGCTGGGCTCACACACTGTTGTCCTTGTTCTCCCATTTTATGTATCAAGTAGTATTGCAAACACAAAATATAACAGCATTTTGTTGAGAAACAGAGAAATCCCCACTCTTGTGTTTACACATTCATGTTGGAACAAACAGGAACTAATAAGCCTATAACAAATAAAGTGTCGCGCCCAACCTCATCCCGCAAGGAAAAGACTCAACATGGCCAGGTTCTTCTCTCAGCGGTTTATTCAGGACTCCTTTCTTGATGCTTTTTTGTGGAGGGGGAACCCTGTGCCCCGGAGGCTCTCTCCTTTTATCCTCCCTGCTGTCCACCAGCTGAGGTGTCTCATCATAATTGGTCAGTAATGTGGCATGATACAGGCACATGCGCTCTTGGGTTGTTTACTAGTTAGAGAGGGCAGAAGCCAGCGGCATCTTAGGGTGCAGCCCTTTGTCTCCAAATCCAATACCGCTCCCTACAATAAACTATATGGTATATTTACAATAAATGCTAAAGCAAAAAGGTAGAATATTATAAATGGGAAATGAAAATGCCCAGTGGGTAGAACAGTAGGTCATTAAAATTCCATTGGGGACTAGGCAGATAGCTCAGTGGTTATCAGTGCTTGTTACTATGCAGAGGACCAGGGTTCAGTTCCCAGCACCCATAGGGTGAGTCACATTCATTCATACCAATCAATAATCAACCACTAATTTCAGCAAATCAGATACCCTCCTCTGACCTCTAAGGGCACCAAGCTCACATGTTGTATGCATGCATACATATATACATATGTAAATACAGGTAAAACATACATATGAAATAAAAATAAATAAATAAATTTCAGTTATATAAAGTCATGGAATATTGTGAAAGGTTCATTGAGCATACATTTAAAAGAGCGATTAAAGACATCTGGGGAAGAAACACCAAGCAGGAGATCTAATTCCAGGCCTCAAAAGGGCACATGCCTAGGGTGTTGGGGAAGGTACAAAGTGGTCAATATGACTGGAGCACAGGGAGGGGACACTGTTAGAGAGGTCCACAGGAAGTACAAGCGGTCTTCACTAGAGGCCAGGTGGATATTTCACTCATTCTCATTGAGGGGGATTGAAACAGTTAATATTTTTAAAATTCCAAATACTAAAGGAAAAGGATTAGACTGGTCAGCTTCCCGTCTGTCAGTCAGCTCCACAGGCAGTGCCTAGTCAGGCCTGTTCATCATGTGCTCATTCATTTCTTCTCTTCAGCTTAACTTTTTCTTTTGTTTTGAGATAGGGTCTAATATAGCACACCCAGGCCTCTAGCCTGCTGTGTAGCCAGAGCTGGCCTTCAAAGGCCTCATCTCACTGTCTGTCTCCCAAGTTCTGGGATTGCAGGTGTGTACCAGCATCCCTAGCTTCCACCATAAACATTTCAGCTGACTCTAAAAGATCAGAACTGGTTAGCAATGGCAGTCGTGTCACCATGCTCGGGAGTAACGCCTCACCAATGTCATCAGAAGTGCAGCGAACATGGGCAAATTGTGACCGTCTGTTTCAAACTCTTAGCATCTCTGTGTTGTGACGAGCTCGATTCTTTCTCTCTTCCTATCCCCTCCCTTTTGTCTCTTTCCTCTTTATATCTGCACATTTTGCTGCACGGTCTGGATCCTTTGCCCTCCATAGGCTTTCACAGTCTGCAGTTCACTTACAGAACCCTAACAGGCGTGTTTCACAGGATCTTCTGTATCCTGTACATTGATGGTGCTTCCAGAACCTTCCAGTATCAGGTTCAGTGGCCTAGTGGAGGCTGTTTTGGAGTTGGGAGTGTGTGTTTTGAGCAGACATCCATCCAATCAGTAAGTCAGTACCAGCTGTGAATAATGGCAGCTCAAGCCTTTATTAGCTGATGTGCTTCTATCAGAACTTTCTTTCATGTACCCCAGGGACCTGGTAATGGTATGTTTACAGAAGAATTAATGAGTGGCTTTTATGGTCAGTCATTGTTATCACTATAGTAAAATGATTCCTTGGATTATCGCAGGTAATCACCAAGTAGTTGTGGCCATTTTTTAAATCATCCTGATCCGTGGATTTAAAGGCATCTGATGGCAGTGATGGCACACACCTCTCAGGAGTCACAGGGAGGCAGGTCTCTTGAGTTTGAGACTAACCTGGTCTACCGGGTGAGTTCCAGTACAACTGGGACCTCATAGAGAAACACTGTCTCAAGAAACCAAAAAATGTAAAAAGAAAAAGAAAAGGAATTGGATGAGTGTCAGTCCAGCACAACTGTTGCTGTCCGCTGAATGTTTAGATGGTCCTGACTCAGGCATGTGGGACTAGTGGTCTGTAGGAGCTGGCTCCCACTCTCTCACAAAGCCTCACAGATTCCCTGACAAATACTGTCAGGATTTGAGGAAGTTTGTGGGCTGGCTGTGAAACACAGTCCATGTCAAAAGTCATGCAGGCTTAAATAAGTGATGATGAAATCAAGCTGCTCAAACGCCATCGCCTCTCAGTTCTTTTCTAACTAAGCTTGCTGCACTGTGTGAGGAGAATGCTCCACTGCTGTCCGCTCTCAGCTGTGCCCAACTGCACACCTTACTGCTCGGTTGGAACTGGCCACAGTGGGAAGCTTTGCATCACAGAAGGCAGCAAGTGCCAACACCTCATAGCCTCATTTCTTCCTTGGGTGATTTGAAACAGTGATGGTGAAAATATTGAAAGTGCATATTGGGCTCCCAGATAAGGCCTCTCTGCAGCTTTTTGATTGTAAGTCATGAGGGATAGATATCCTTTCAGCATTCTGCAGCAGAAGAGCTTGTTCCTGTTACTGACATCCAGTGGGATTCTGACACTTGCCATCTTTGTTTTGCTTCAGATTCAAGCAGAGGTCAGAAGAGTCCCTGGTTCTGTAGATTGAACTTTATTGGAGCCTAGCTGTGTCCATTTGTTTATGTGTTGTCTGTGGCAGCCTTGATGCTGCCTTGGCAGCCAGGCCTGGGGTGACAGATACCGAGTATTCGACGACAAGCACGTGCTGTTTACCACCTAGACCTCTAAGTGAACTTGCACCTCTGGGAACCAGCTTCTTTGTGCACATTCATTCTTCACTTGCAAACCTGAATCGGTTACTGATACACAATATGACAAATATCAGCAAAATATCTGGAGCAATCGCACATACAGGATTCATGACAACTGTATTTTTATGTTCTATGAATGCTTTATGTCATTAGAATTTAAACATAACACATGTGTATAGCGCCATGTCCCAAAACAACTGCTAAACGCTGACCAGCACGCCACTCTGTCCACTTGAACTGCCGTCTAGTAAATGACTCTAGTAACTGATTCCATTGCTGGAATGGCTTTGTCCTCTGAATGGGGAATTGGAAATTGAGTGAGCAGAAAGAACCATGGGTTTTAAAAGAACATGTGATGTGTGTGAAGACTCATCGGGGATAGCTAGGAGCTCAAAGAAATTCTTGTCAACCAGTGAGTATTTCAAATATTTATAGTTTGCATCTTTAAAGACCTTTACTTTTATGTGTATAAGTGTCTTGCCTACTTATGTCTATGCATACCACATACATGTCTGGTGCCTACAGAGGTTAGAAGAGGACATCACAGTCCCTGGAACTAGGGTTAGGAATGGGTAGGAGCCACCATGTGGGTACTAGAAACCAAACTCAGGTTCTCTTCAAGAACAGCAAGGGCATTTAGCCTATGAGACATCTCTCTAGCCCCATACTTTGTATTTTAAGTTTGCTATTGATTTCTGGAAATCTGTGGCCCCTAAGCTGCCACCGTAGATAATTAGAAGAAAATCTTTGGCCCATACCATTCTATATCCACTGTTGTGCTGGACATAGAAAGACATACATGCTCAGTTAATTCAGTTAATTTTTACTGAGCTCTCAGGTCTGTAACACACCCTTGGTCGTACTGACAGATTGTACCATTCTGGCCTGAGCCTGTTTGACATATTGTGTGTTAGTGAAGGGGACAGAGTGGAGTGTCACTCATCAGATCAGTCACTCATCAGTCTCTAAATACTACAATGTTCCTCAGTGGGGCAGCTATGTATGGACACACAGCACACTCCAGTTATTCTGCAGTTTCATTATCCTACACTTTCTTAACAGCTTTCATAATCAGCATGAGTTAGTCTTTCCGTGTTTTGCAGGATATCTATCCATCTGTCTGTCTGTCTTTCTATTTTAATTTCCGTGACCAATTTCAAGTCTCCAGTGAAATGCTGTTGTCTGTAGAAGAAAAGGGGGACGTTCACTGTCAGAGTCTCCAGTGCACCAGTGTTGGGGTGGAAGGGGCTTTGTTAGTTATGAAAGAGCCACAAGCTTGTGTGGTCCACCTGTCCCAGCACACACACCCCAGTCGAGCCTGAGAAATGTTTGTTTGCTCAGTTTTTTACAAAGGGATTTAGAGTAAAAATAAAATTCTCTCCAGCAAAGGACATGTGCCCTGAGACCTTTGCGAAGTGGCAAGTCCTTCTAGAAGTCATGTACTCATCTCCTAGTTTTCTAATAGTTTCAGTTGGCACATATTCATTGTATACAGTAGTCAGTTTCATAGGGATTTCAGCATACAAAGGTAATGTACTTTTGAACCCTCCCTCCTTTAAACAGTGTGACTTCTTCCTTGTCACTGATGTTTGTGACTAGGTTTTGAGGAATATCTAATCATACAGTTTAAATCATAAGACCGAGGAACCATCTTGAACTTCTCTATCATTGGAGGGAAGGTAGACAGTATCCTATATTCAGACTATTATCCAACAAGATTGTCATCCCTTCCCAAAAAAAGGAAAAAAAAAAAAAAGAAAAAAAAAAAAGACCGGAGCACAGAATGCTCTGCAGTGTTCTGAAGTTCCTCTAAAATTACTTTTTAATTGGAATTCATTCTTCTCTGTGTTGCAGCAACAGTGGGTGCAGGTAAGCACCATGGGTCTAAGGTGGTAGAATTTGAAGCATCTTGCCGGTGCCTAAAATGAATGGCGGTGAAGGGAGAGAAAGTTAAAACTCAAAACCAAATTCAAATGTGGATCTTCACCGCTGTTCATTCATTTCTGAGACCTCCTCTCCACTGCCCCAGGGCTGAGCTCTGCTCCCCCAGGTGGTGTGTGTGTTCAGTAGCAAGGCCTCTGGAACTGGAGGCAGCCTTGGCAAGGTGCCCGTGGGATTGCAATGGCTACTCCCAGAGTGGAAGGCTTGGTGCCGGCCAGTCTTTGGAACATTAGAGTGGACACTGGATAGTGTATCATGTGGTGGACTGTCACAAGAGTCTACTCAGACCTACTCTAGAGTCTTAAAAAGCATTTTGATTTTATGTTACCTGAATTCATCATCCTATTTGTAGTTATTTCATGAAAGGGCAATTGTATTTTGATTTGAGGGAAATCGTGACTTTTTTCTTTCACACGGGTATAAATATGTAAGCAGAGCTCTTAGCTCTCTCTTTGCTTGTTAATGTGACTATTTACCCAAGTATATTAGGTGATGTTTTAAGGTCAAGAGAGAAAGCGATAGGAGAGCACCGGAGACGTTGGAGACCACTGCCCACTCTGCATGCCTGGGCTGCTGATTGCCAGCTCTATCGCACCCACAGCTCTCCAACATCCCTTGGGTTTTCTTGTTTTGTTTTGTTTTTCTACTGACCTTAGGGATTTCTTAGAAACCTTATGTCAGTTGGATTACTTGAGTATGGAAGGTCAGATGGGAAGAGTGGAACCTGAGGTTCACAGGGTAGACAGGTTACAAATGGCATTGGATATCTTTGGTAGCAGATTAACTTGAGCACTGCTTAATTACAGATTGGAATATGAAATCATTTTACTTTCTTATATACCACAGTAAAGAAATACTGTGAATTTAAGATAGTGATTAGCTGGGGTGTCAAGGGCTTTTCCTAGAGAATTTTGATAGTAGCATAATCAAATCCTTGTGGTTAGTTCATATCTACTTATTTACAAGAAATGGGTGACATTGCCAGTGGCTTGTAGCAGGTTGGTGTCATTTAGACATTTGTGCTTTTTATTTTCTGTTTGGCATTTGGTGTGTTGGAATAGTCTAGGTTCTGTAGTTACCAGCACAGGGATTACTTATTCTTTTATTTTAATAGCTTTTTTAGTTTTATTGAAATCTTACATGAACAAGAAATTGGAAATACAATCATATCAAAGAACAAATTGGCACAGCTTTGACGTTTAAGCCAAACAAATTTTGTAGGGCAGATTTCAAAAAGGTGTGGTTATAACACTTTAACAGCACAGTTAACCTGCTTCTAGGAATGCAAAACATACAGTCATAGGTTATTTTCAATACAAGGAAACTTAAGTCTGTTTGCTTTAATTTCTTAAAACTACTAAGACAAAGTACTGGCTTGTACTTTTACTTACAGCATACTTCATACTCGTATGTAATCTATTCCAATCCAAAGAAACAGAACTGTCCAAACCAAGGGTTCTGCAAAATCATGATTTAACAGTTTGTTCTGAAGCTAAGATGAAGCTTGGAACGATAAAAGCATTGTAACCCCAGAATAAGGGAACTCTGTTAGCCCAATAATGCCCAAGAGCATTTAGAAGAGAAGAAAAATAAGAATCCTTGAGTATATACACGGTAGTGACTTCTTCAGCTGAATACAAATCTTCACTCGTCGGTTAGAAGATTCCAGGTCTTCTTATTCTACTGAACGGGGGGGGGGGGGGGGGTGAAAACCCTAGCCTCAATTCCTAAGTTACTGTTTCACCGTGAGTTTACTATATAATGCAGTAGATGTTAATCTTTTTAAAAATTTAAAACATTTATAGGGGAGGAGGTAACTGTGAAGGTGAGCAGACAACCTCCAGGAGTCTTGTCTGTCCTTCTGCCATGTGGGTTTCTGGGATTAAACACATGTCAGCAAGTTTGGTGGCAAGCACCTCTGTCCACTGAGCCATCTTGTTGGCCCTATTTTTGTAATATCTGTGTACTTGAATGATACCATGTTTTATCATGAGATCTACTGGTACATTATAGAAATCTCTATATTGTGTTTTTGGTTTTTGATCATCAAAGATAGTACTTTGTATATATTTTAGTACAAATTGGGACATGAAATCTTGAGACAGCACGTTTGGCCTTATTTACCTGAGTCCAGTTCTCTTCATGCTAGAGTGACATAGAGAACCGAGTGCCTTTGGAGTCTGTTCCTTTGTTGTCCAGTGTGGTTAAAACAGCTGCCGTTGTTGGTCTTATAAAGAAACAGTTCTGCCTTTCTCTTCTTTGTGTGCAATGTGGAGTGACCCAGAATGACCAGGCCCTTAGAACCCGTCTGCTAAAAGAAGTGCAGCGTCTCGGATGGGGTTTGGCTCAATCTGTCTAGTACTTGTTTGGCATGTACAACATTCTGCATTCCCAGAGTCTGGTCACATGGGCTCACCTGAACTCCAGCACTCCGTGGAGAGAAGAGCATCAGAAGTTCAAGGTCCTGGATCCATGGCAAATTTCAGTTCATGACCAGACCACCTCCCCACCACCCCAAAATATGTGTGTGTGTCTGTGTGTGTGTGTGTGTGTGTGTGTGTGTGTCACAAAAGTGTTGATAGAAGCCCAAAAAATAGTATCTTGTAATTTGTTTTAATAAAGCTTTGTGCTCAGTGTTTTCAGAGAGCACTTAATTTCAAAGGCTTGATATCAAATTTCAAGTAGGCGTGGCACTTGATACTGACACTGAATGTCAAGTATCAAGTCTAGGTGGGAACAGTGTTTTCTGTGTTACTCTTTGTATTATTGCTTCAAGAATGTCTGTGCAGTGCTTACAGCCACTCTGAGGTTTTAGCATTCTCCTCATTGTAAGTGAAAAACAAAAGCTAAAGACCCAAGCAGAGGTACAGGCGAGTCTTATGACTGTCTAAGAGCATACTGATTTTGCAGGGGAGATCCATGTACAAATCAGGGTTGGACAACAGCCTGAGGTTTTGTTTCTCACTTTTACAGTGAGTGTAAGACAATTGGGGGTGCAGAGATTCTAAGTCAGACTATCTCTCCTTGTTTTACTCAGGTGACCCGAGGTTGGTTCCGAGGGCACCAAAGCCGTTTGCTTTCTTCATCTTCTTCAGCTGGCTTTTCCCAACGCTGTCTTTCAGCTGGGGCTTTTGTGGGATACCTTGCCAAGCATTGTAACCTACCGTCTGTTCATGGACCAGGAGAGCAGTACTGAAGTTCAGAATCCTCTGACAAGGACTTATTTCAGGATGGGCTAGAAGAAAAATAATAATGTCTGTCTGTCTGCCCAAGACCCTTGGCTCCTAAGATCAGGGTTCAGCTGAAATCACTCACCGTTTTCTAGACTGATCACATTTCTCTCATCTCTACCTCGCTGTCTTTGTCTTTGGTCAGCCATCTGTTCATCCTTCCTTCCTCCCTCTTCCTCTTCTCCCCTTTCCCCTTCCTTCCTTCCCCCCCTCCTTTCTTCTTTTTTCTTTCGACAGATACTTTGTTTGTGTAGCCCTGGCTAGCCTTGAGCTTAGAGATCCTCTTGCCTCTGCCTCCTGGGTACTGGGATCAAAGGTGTGTGCCACCATGCCCAGCTCATCTTCTTTTTCCTCTTATATACTAACTTTTATTTGTGTGCACATGTGTTCGTATGAATGTGTGTGCATGAGTGTGGCACCCACAGAAGCCAGCGGCATGGATCCCTATAGAGCTAGAGTTAGAGGCAAGTATGAGCCCCTGCTGTGGATAGTCAGAATTGAATTCAGGTAGTCTGCAGGGCAGCATGTGCTGCATTGTGCTCTAACCGCTGAGCCTTCCTTCCGTCACTTGTCTTTGCTCTTGACAAAATAACTTTAAAGCATCTTCATTTGACAAGGAAATAGGAAGAAATTGGTTGGCTAACTGTATAGTATTCTGTGTCCTGGTGAATGATGGTGGCACCTTATTCTCTTCATTTAGTTTTGTTTTTTGATTTTTGTTTTTACCTCAACCAGGGTGTACTCCGCAGGAAAGATTTATTTGGTTCTGTGTTTCCTATTTTATTGACTGTTTACTCCTAGCACTTAGAACACAGTGCTTAATACATACAAAATATCTTTGGGGAAGTTACTCTTCTCATGATAATTATTATGCTTAGTGACAGCATTTCTGGCTTTTTTATTGATTTTATCTTATTTATTATGTGTGAATGTTTTGCCTGCAAGTATATATGTATGTACTCCATGGTTGGGCCTGATATCCTCAGAGGGCAGAAGAGGTTGTCAGATCCCCTGGAACTGGAATTAAGGATGATGATGAGCCCTTTGTTAGTGCTGGTAACTAAACCCAGGTCCTCTGCAAGAGCAGCAAGTGCTTCTAACCTCTGAGCATCTCTCCAGACCCTAGTATTCTTCCTGTTTTATGCCTTCCAAACCATCGAACAATAAATGTGATTACTCATGGTCACTATATAGACTGAACTTTACTCTAACATTTTATTTAAAGCAGTGATTCTTAAGATTTTAAATTATTTTATTTAGTCTATGATAAAATAAAATAGTTTTTTTTCTTAAAGCATGAGTTTATTATCTTTCAAAGTAATTGGTAATTCAGGAACAGGAGCACAGCAGTTTAGTCTTCCCATTTCCAGTTCTGTGCTGATGGCTTAGTTGGTGCAGTGAATGCACACAGTTGCTCT
Source organism: Micromys minutus (assembly GCF_963924665.1). NCBI lineage: Eukaryota > Metazoa > Chordata > Mammalia > Rodentia > Muridae > Micromys > Micromys minutus. Next base: position 56,044,199 of record NC_137975.1, on the reverse strand, counting down.
AAGAATTTTAAACTCTCAGTGGGAAGCACGCAGGCTTAACGTCTGCCATACACTGTGTGCAGCTCATTCGTTCCCTGTGATTTATAGGCTTAGCAATAGGTCACACCAGATTCCTTTGGATGGCATCATATCTTTTCAAAACTAGAGCTTCAGTCATTTGTATGATTAAAAAGTAAGAGGTACATAAAATCTACTGAAAAACAGAAAATGGGTGGATGATCCAATTAGCAATGTTTTAAATACTTTAGTGTATGTTGTTTAAACAGTGATTAACTCATTATTACATGGATTCTAAATTGTTAGAATGTATAACTACTTAACCAGTAGAATCACTTTTGTGGCCTGAGACAGTAAGGACACTGAACTGAAAAAGATTCAATACCACTTGGTTACTCAAATAAGAAGTAATAGCATCCTCAACAGGAACATTTAGGAGTTGGGGAGCAAAACGAAATCTTCTGTAACACACTGAAGGGGTTTTAGCTGAGATTGCCGTCAGTCTAGATTCTGGAGTTCTTTAAACTATGTATATTTATTAAGCCTTGGTTTAAGAAAGTGTGTTTAGTGAGCTTTACTTAAGAAGTTCAACTTTAGAACTGTTTTAGAATTGTTTACAGTAAAAAACATATGGAAGCCATATAATTCTCAAGATTTTGCCTTTTAGAAAATTATTTTTCTTTTGGTTGAGGACCCAGGTTTTATATACCAGATAATGCCAGATTCAGTGTTCATTTGTTGAGACAGGGTCTCTCTGTGTTGCCCTGGTTGTCCTGGATCTCTGGGTAGACCAAGCTGTCCTCGAACACAGAGACCCTTCTGCCTTTGCCTCTGCTGGGATTATAGGTCTGTACCACTACACCTAGCAAATTCAGTGTTTTGAATGTGCAGGGTCTCTCTGTGTCTCTCTGTCTCTCTCTCTCTCTCTCTCTCTCTCTCCTTCCCTCTCCCTTCTCCCCCCCTCCCCCATAAAATCTGTCTTGAAAATGGCCTTACAGCTTAGGGCTAAGGCCAAACTTTTCCTGTGGGTTATGTTGCTCCTCAAGTCATAACCACTGCTGCCCTCCAAAAGTAACTCTACACTTTCAATTTAAGGTTTTTGTAAAGACATTTTTGTTCTTATGTGCTGTTTTGTTACCTGTCCCAATAGTTCTTATAGTTAAAAATTCAGACAAATGTGTGACTCCTTCATATCGTTTAGTATGAAGGTTAGCAGGATGCTTACAGTTCTGTACATTCTGAACTAGTATGCTCAGACATCCTTAGTGAGTATGAAGCCTGTCAGCCTTTGTCTGGATGACCTCAGCTGCAGGCCCTTCAGCAGCGGGGCCTTGCCATGTTTGTGAGTCCCAGACACCATCGTGGACATAGGCATCTTGCTGTGTCAGGATGCCAGCTAATTGTGTATGTTCCTGCTTAGATCTAGAATCTAGAACAGTCTTGGCTTTTAAAAAGCTTCTGTGGGGATAAATTTGTATTGAGCATTATTCTTTTCCTTTACCACCTCAAAGACACCCCAGTACTGCCTGTTGACACCCACTGTTTCTATAAGAAGTCAGGTGTCTTTGTGGTGCTCTGTCATGGGTCTACATGTTGATATCGTTTTTGGAAGGTAGGTATTTTTCTTTGTTAGTTAATTTCAAGACTTTGTATTTGTTTTTAGCAGTTTGACTGTGGTCTCATCCTTTTATGCTCGAAGAAAGAGGCTTTCCTTCTCTAGTCTACCATCTCTCTGTGAGACCTCAGTTAAACATTAGACTTCATTTTAACTGTGCATATGTGCCTGTGCAGACCTGTGTGCACTAGTGCAGCTCCTGTGCAGACAGGCCAAGGCTTGATCTCCTGCACCTGGAGTTACGGACAGTTGTGGGGCACGTGACATGGTTTCTAGAACCAAATCTAGGTCCTCTGTACGAGTACACACTCTTAACTCTTGAATCATTCCAGCAGCCCCACGGTTAACTGTTTTGTTTTCTTTGAGACAGTGATAGAGAGCCCTTTTGATGGTCTGAGTTACACTCTGACTGATGACTTTTCTCTTTGCTATATAGGTCAAGCTTTATTAGCATTTCTTCCTGTGGTTAATAAGTCCTAAGTATGTTCCTGCCATTTTTAGTGTTAGTCTGTAGAAGAATCTGAGTTTTGTTGCATTTCACTGATGAGTGCTGATTTTGGTTCTGTTGGTTGCTTGTGTTAGCAGGAAGTTAGTTTGACTAAGCTCAGACATCCCAGGCCGAACAGCCGCTGAAGTCTGGTGGTTTGGTGTCACCGTGGGTGCTCCTCTTATTTCTTTCGAGATAGGTTATCATTATGTACTCCAGACTGGCCTTCCGGCCATGGTTGTCAGATCTCAGCTCCTGAGCCCTGGGGTTGCAGGTGCATGTCATACCTGGCGCTTCCTTGGGATCCTGCTTTTTTTCGTCCTGATTGACATATACGTGGTATGGGATAAATCCCATGTGTTTAAGGTCTACATTTTGATAAGTTTTGAGATGTGTAAATACTTCTGGAGCCACTTTCACAGACAAAATGATACCCAACTCCTCAGGAGTCTCCTCTCCCCTTCTTTCCAGTGATGTCTCCAGGTAATTGCCAGCCTGTTTCCCATCATGGGAAACATCTTTTTCCCACACAATTATATTGAGATTCCTGTGTCATTTAAGTTTCTGTACTCTAGCCTTTATTGGGGAGTAGCAATTTATTATATACATGCGCCACAGTTTATTTACCCACTCACCTGTTAATGGACCTTCCAGTTGTTCCTTGTTTTACAGTTTCTGATAGTTACAGTGAGTATTTATGATTTCATTTATCTCAGATAAATACCGGGGGAAGGCTGAGAGATAAACTTTTTAATTTCTGATCTTGGGATGAGATATTGTCTATGAACATGCAGAGCTGCAGCAGACCAGCTCCTCAGCTTACCAGTGGCTCCGTAGACTCTTCAGAGCGCGTGTGATGAGGCTTTTGTCTTCCCACATCAGACTTTTGTCAGCTTATTGACTTCTGCAGAAAAGACTGCAGGGAATTTGGGGACTGCATAAAATCTATAGGTCAGTTTGAAGAAAATTTCTGTCCTGTCAATGTTGAACCTTCCAATTAATGAGCATGGTTTAATCTCACTTCCTAATCTTCTGTGACTTTCCTCAGCACTGTGCGGTAGTTTTCAGTGTGCCTCTTATACATCATTCATTAACTTACCCATAAATATTTTATATTTAATGCTACATGACCTGGGTTTTATTTAATTATGTACTTGGCTTAAGAGCCATTTTAAGCAAAACTGATCTGAACATACAAAAAGTTTGGCATGCCCACAGTCCTCAGCCACAGTCTCTGCCCTGACACGCTGACTGAGGGGGTACTAAGGCGCACACTGTCCTGTTGCTATTGCTCAAGCTTGCTCTTTACTTAGGGTTCACCCTTGCTCTTCAGTTTTTCATTTTAACCAAATATAATAACACCATAATTGTTTAAAAGTCAGTTAGAGTTTATAAATAGAGGCCAGCATGCCCCACCCCTGGTCAGTCCTCACCTTCCTAGCAATCTCCTTTGTAGAATTTGGTTGTCAATCTCATGCTCCATCCTGAGTTGGCAAGAGGAGGTCTTTATTTTGGTCCCAGTGACTTCACAAAGCACAGGCCAGAGTCTGCCCTGAGACAAAAGGCCCCAAAGATGGGCACACCTCAGTGCTGGCCTCTTTTCAATCATAACTGTTTTTCAAGTGTTCTTCCTTGCTTTCTAGAACCTTCAAATACTTGTTTCCATTGTTTTATTCAGAGTTCCTATCTATCTATTACCCAAGAAAGGCTCTCTGTGATACACAGACTTACACTTTGCAGAAACTAGACTCTGACCCACATGTTTTCAGACTTGTGTTTCAGGACCCTAGTCTGGTCTTGGGCACTAATGACCACTGTTTTGAGCCTGTTTCCAAGCCTTTTTTCCTGATACGTAACTTACCCCTTTTTGCTCTTTAAATGCTCAGAGGAGTTTGTTGTTCTCCCTTTCTGAAAGTCTAGAGTTGGTCAGTGTCCTTTAGGAATAGGTAGTTCACACTGCCTCGGATTAATTGTTCCTGTTGACCTTACTTTGGGCTCCTGCTCTCTACCATGTGGGACCTTTCTGCTTTTCTTCAGTATTCGTCATCTCATGTGAGTTCTCAGGAGTCTGAGGCTTAGACTTACTTTTACCTTCTGTACTGCAGACATTGCCTTCATGTGCCGATGTGTAATTTCTAGTTCAGTCTTTGTTTCCAAAGTGTTTCTGTTAACTTTTACATTTACTCTGTGTGTATGAGTGTTCTGCCTGTATATATGTATGTGTGCATGTGCATGGCTGGTGTCCACACAGGTCAGAGGGAGAGGTCAGAACCCATGGACTTAAGTTAGGGATGGTTGTAAACCACCGCGTGGGTGCTGGAAACAGAGCAAGAGCTTTTAACCCAAGTCAACTCTCCAGCCCCTCTTTGTAGCGTTTTAAAAAGATATCACTTTGTGCATATTTAAATTTAGAGAGTTCAGGTGTATATCCTTTAAAAATGTAGATAATTAGGAGATAGTTGAAGTGGCTTAAAATATTATACAAATAATAGTGTAATAGTGAAATGCGCACAAATACGCACATGCATGTGTGCGTATGTTCTCCCCCCCCCCCCCTTTTGTGGAAAGAAAATAGGCATGAACTTCTCTGGAAAGGCAACAGTAGAATTCTGATCCATCATGCCTTCAAGTGTGAAGAGCTCGCCACTCTTCTGAGCTCTAGTCCTCTGGAGAACAGTACGTCCTTGTAAAAAAATCTTTCCCCAGGGTATGGGTGTATTCTATTACTTTTTCTCTATTATAATTCTGTTACTTTCAGAATTGATACTTTGTTTCTTCTGTTTTTCCTCCCACTGGCAATTCCTTTACATGTGCATTCCAGCTTAATGAAGGATGCTTTTAGTAGTTTATTATAAAATAAGAGATTAGTTGTAAGTTTCATTTTTCTCTTGGTTCCCCTATAAAATTGAAAACATCACCATTGATAAGATATGTCGCTGAAAAGTCGGGTGGTAACTCTTAACCTAACTCTTAAAAGTTTTCAGTCCTCACTAAGCTGTGAGCTGCTGAACTGTCTACTTCCTTCTGTCTGTCTACTTCCTTCTCCCAGCTTTCAAAGCCTTCAATGTCTCAACAGCTCTTGCCCTAAGACTTTAAACTCAGCCTGATAGTTTCCTGCTGTGGCCACTTTGTTCTTTAGAATGTGCTCAGGCCTTTACCTTTCTTGAAGTCAGTTTTATCTTGAGCTGATTTTAAGATAAAGTTTCTGCAGCAGGAGTTTGTAGGTCCCTTTGATAGAATTAACCTATTTATTATAGGTAAATAAAAGCAACTGAAAGTCTTCTGTAGTCTAGTCAGCTCATGGTGAAATAGCAATAATTTGAAGTCGGTTGTTTTAATATGATAGTTCAGAAGCACTGTTTTGTCTTTTGTTTGTTGGTTGGTTGGTTGGTGTTTTGTTTCTTCATGTCAGGGTTCTCCCTGTAGCCCTGGCTATCCTGCAGTTCACTCTGTAGACGAGGGTGGCCTGGAACTCAGCTCCTCCTGAGTGCTGTGCCACCACTGCCTGGCATCGGTAGTATTTCCTAATGCCCTGTCTTACAGTGTAAGATTCAAAGCGTTGATCAAATGTCACTTAGAGGCGTGCATTGTAATTTCTTACAAACATCTAGAGTTTTTGTTCCAGCTAAGAACTCCATGGTTCTTTTGTTACTGATAGCTGTTGCCTATGCATCACCAACTGTGACTGAAAACAAGGCTGTTCCTGTGGAACTGGTTTTTGTGTTAAAGAGATATTGCTAGTTACAATAGACAAGTAAAGTCACATATGGTCTCTGCCTCTGAATCGGTTTTAATACCTTGTTGCATGGAGAGCTGTTGTTAACAATTTGGGTGATCATTCTTTTGGCATTCTAAGAAAAATATTCATACACTTAATTGGAGATCCTAGTTTATTTAGCTATTTACATTTTTACTAAAAAATGTTGAATTATCCCAGTATTTCTAATAATTATTTTTCACTTAAACATGATTTGCCTTTAACTAGATATACAGTTGGAAACATCTTTTGAATTCAGTTGTTTTAAAACTACAGATTTCATCAGAAGGATTTTCATATGTCAAGTTAAATATTGGTTTAGGTTTAAAGTGACACAAGTTGGATTTCATTAGTTTGTTCTTCCTGGCTCCTCCCACCACATATGCTGCAAGGCCCTATAACTGCCAGTAGAGGGCACTGTTGCAACACAAGAGAAATGTATTGCTTCCCTAACTCCTTGTCTGCCTTTGCAATTTGCAGTGTTTTTAAAAGCAATATTCTCTATGTAATTAAAATCAGTTCCCTGTATAATTAGCAGTCGAGCCGTATTCTTTGTGGCAGAGTTTGTTTGTGGATGGCATTATTTTTTTAAGTCCGTGTTCATCTATAGCCAAGTGCCTAAAGTGTCCCCTATTAAAATATAGGGAGTTATTGCTTTTATCTGCACTAAGCAATGCTGGAGATGGAAATGTATACAAATTACAGTAGGTTTCATTTAGGCCTTGTGAGCTAATTATCCAGTAGGGAACGTTTAAAATTCTTGGTTCCAGTGGAGTTAATATGCCACGGCCATAACAGGAGTGTTGGGGGCACTAATTCTCCTCTAGTGTTCTGCTGATGAAAGCCACTGATCAACTTAGCAAACTCACCAGTGATGTCCCTTTCATGCTTCCTTAGAATCATATGCACTGACACAGCTGTCAGACTACGAAAAGTGATGTGGAAGATGGCCGATGCTGCCTCTCTTGCTTAAAGCTCGGAAATGTCCTATAGAGCCACTGACTGCTCTCAGCCTGACCACTGCCGGCTGCTGTAGGGCAGTGAGCCGAGGGGAGTCCCAGCCTGGAGTGCAAGTGTGGGGCACAGGTCATATAGCTTTGTGGCCTGCCTCCCCAAGGAGTCTGAAATCATAGAAAACGATTTCAAGGCCAAATCATAAAGTCTTTTTGGAACTGAAACTCTACAACTAACATTTTGAAATTATTTCATTGTGTGCTTTAGAACTTGCACAAGAAGATTTAGTTGAGCATCAGAAATGCTTACTTTTTTTCACCTGAGTAGTCATGTTGAATGAAGGAATCCCTGAGAATTTCATTTAATTTCAAGAAGTGCTTCAGTTACAAGGCCAGTGGTGACACAGGCCGCTCGCTCTTCTGGAGACGGGCTCCTACAAGTGGCAGTGGGGTTTGTGTTAGCTCCTCTGCGCCGCCGTGCAGACTGGGGAGGCAGTGAGCCATTCCGCTTTGATTTAGCTCTTAACTTTTTTAAATGTGGTGTTAAGGTTTGAGAGAAGAGCGAATCCGAAGCCAGTTAAGGACACTGTCATAACTTAAAGGAAAACACTTGGGAGTGTCTTTTAGGCATCGGTTCCTAGAGGTGTAATTCCAGAACATTTGACTTTAACTAAAGTGAAGCTGGAAATGTCAGCCTTAAGTAAGGGTTCTGTTGCTTTCCATGGAGTTTCTCTGAGTTGTCTCCAAAGGAAGACATCCAGTTTCTTCCCCATTGGTCCCTGCTTCTTTGTGCTTCATGGGACTTCTTAAGGCAGAGGCTTTGCTGTTTCTTGTTTAAAATATATTAGGTAGATTAGGAAAAATAAGTGACTGTTGTTTATCTGGAGGCATAAAACAGATACTTTCCTATTTGCTATGACCTAAGGGGGAATAAAGCAAATTTTCCTTTTGTTGGAGCGTTTGTATTGAGTCCTGGGACCTGCCTGTATTGTCTTGTAATGGTTATCGCTGCCTTTTCTCCCACAGAGGCTATCACAGGTTTTAGTCTGGACTGTTTGTATTCAGCAAGGTCAAGATAAGTTTTATCTCTACAGATAAGTCAAGTGCATTAGGATCGGTAGGCAATAGTAAAATTCACTGAAAATATTATTGCCAAGTTTTTAATGATTTTTTAAAGCTGTAAGCTTGTCATGTGTAATATACCCATACTGTTTTTTATTTATTTGAATGGCACTAAAAGAGTGTCATTAATTTCGCAGGCTTTTTAAAGAGACAGGAACTGATTAAAATAGCATCTTGGAAGCCATGAGTTTCTCCAGATTTAAACTTGTACTGATAAAGTCTGAGAGGCTGCTTATTTTTCTTTTTAAAGAAAATGGCAAAAGAATAAATATTTTAGAAGGCATTTATAAGTTAAAAACATTACGTGAGTTTCCTTGTTGAAATCATTTCTGACGTTGTATAGATATGCATCTTACCCGGAGGCTCCCCACAGATTTTGGTTTCCTTAGCTGAGGAACTCTGGTGGGAAAAGAGACCGGTCCTGCCCTTCCGAGGATCTGTGAGGAACCAGAGTGTGTGACAGCGAAGACAGAAAGCGTGCAGACACATTCAGTAATTTGTTTTCAACTCACAGGACCCCCTTTCTGATAGGTTAAAGAGTTTTGAGTCTGTTTCGATTTTCTGCAGGTAAGATCAACATCACCCTAGGACAAATGGTCACAGAGTGTCTCTCCTTTCTTGGTAGCGATTCTGCCGGCTGCCTCCCATGCAGGAGCCACAGGGCAGTGGGAAAGTCACCGTCTAGAGAAGGTACACGTTGTGGGTTTTCTTTTCCAGTGTTATGTGAAAACACCTAAACTCTACAACCTTAGGATTGTGTATTTTGTTATGGCTGTCTGAGTTTATGCGTTTTAGTTATCTAAAACTGTACACTGTTCCTTCTTGCTCACTTAGACATCAGCTGGTGGCTTTTCCTGGCTTTAAGGCGACTTTTCTTAGTGGATAATTGAGGTAAGGAGCCCGAGAGCAGGCTCGGTGTTGATTTCAGGTGTTCTTATCCTACACAGGAAACCCGTCACTCATGCCCCAGAATTGTGCCTCCTGCGTTCTTTTTTCCTCTTGTTCTCTCAGAACGCAGTACATGCAGTAGACATTTAAGTAAAAGTTACATTAAATACTTGACACCCTTCTAGAAACAATTAGCGTTTTTTTTTTAATTCCTACAGATGATGATCCTTGGTTCATGTGCTTATTAATTCTCATAGTGTGGGTGTACACAGATACCAGTGTAGCTGTTCATTTTTCTGGCTAGAAATGACAGTGTTTCCTCAGTATACACACACACACACACACACACACATACACACACACACACACATACACACACACACACATACACGGGTGGGGGAGGTATTTCTGGATCCACTAGATTGTGCTGTGAGAAAGAGAAAAGCCAAAGGCTGTGGTGGACTCCCTAGGCCTAAGGGCTGCGACTTTAGAGCACTGGTCAGCAAGAGGGAGCTGTGGCCTCCAGCTGAAAAGTTACTTGAAAGAGAGGTTCACTGTCTCTTTTCAAAGTTATCTTTGTGTGGCAGGCCTAATGTAACATTAAGAATTAGAGCTTTAAAAATAGAACAATGGTCCTTTTAAAATATATTTAGTATAGTGAATTTACCCCCAAACCCTCTGGTGTCTCATTACTCAAAAAGAAGAAAAGAAGGAAGAGAAACTGTCCTGCCAGCAAAGAAGCGCATTGGGAAAATAGTCACTCTCTTTGAGAACATTTTAATTCAACTTTAATCAAGAGGGCAATAAAAGAGGAAAAATGTTAAAATGTGGTGTTTTCTTATAGGATTGATTTTACTGAAAGGAAATAGGCTGAAAAGAGTGGTGGGAAGCTCACACTGTTTTTAGTACATTTGTAGTTGTGCAATGAGTTTGTTTTTTATGCCTAGGGCTCTTTGCCCTCTCTGTAGAATTAAGGGGCATACCTACTGCAGAGGCAGACACTTCCTTCCCGTGTGGTAAAGAGCTTGGAGCAGTCTTTATAGTTCATATTTGCCTTTTCTTTGTTCCTAAGTAATTAGTAAGTAAAAATTTTAATAAGAGAAAATGAGAGCATTGTTTAAGGTTAACTTTCTAAAACAGTCTGAAGTGCATTTTAGAATTTTAAAATAATAATTGTTTCCTGAAAACAATACTTCAACTTCATGCTTGGGGAACAGCTGGTTTTCTCTAAGCTGAAGTAGAAAACATTATATAAAGTTACTTGGGGCAATAAAGTCTAGGTGTGGATATTGTGTGTATTTTCTAAACATTTCCTGTTGGTCTCATTAGAAGACAACTGACTGAAAGAGTAGCTACCGAATTGTTGCTTTAGGAGAGACTGTTGATGCGCAGTGTTCACGGGACAAAGGAAAGAAGCAGCATAGAAATTAGTGTGTGGTAGCTGTGTACAGCCATGAATGCAAATTGTCATGTCATGTCACGTATGATCTGTGAATTTGGACATCGACACGTATCTTCAGAAGTTCCTTGGTTTAATTATTGTTATCACTGGAGATATGCCAAGATCATCATTTCTACAGAATCTTCGTCCGCGCCTTGAGTGCTTTTCCACCTCATGAAACTAATCTCCCCTCCTCAGAGAAGTTGTTCGAACGCTGGGAAGCGTGCTTCTCCTGTAGGAGTCTGAAAGTGGGACAGTGCCAGACTGCTGCTGTACGTCCATCTGCCTCCTTTATCCTCAGCAATCTAAATAACACTGTCATCCCGGTTTTCAGACCTCGCTGGAGTTCCCTTCCCCAAACTGCTCACCTTGCTGTCTGCTCACTCGTTCTCAGCGACGATCCCACAGCTGACACTTATTTTTGCTGTTCCTGCCCTCCCTTGGGTTGTTGGAGTCTTTTTTATAATGTGGCTATTGCTCCTGTCACATCACTACATGTTTAGTCGAAAGCCTTGTAGAATACCTGGGACAGTAGCAGTGTCTGAGTCCGTAGAGGTAATTGACACTGATTTTATTCGCTTCTGGAGATAGCTTGAAGATAGCTTTGGGCTGATGTTGAACCCGATGGGTATTGAAGTGGAACACTCAGAGGCATTGCCATTCCCCTCAGAATTTACTGTGTCTGGAATCATTAGTTAGTTTCTCAGTGTTTAAAAACCCAAGTCAGATAGCTTCATTTCTTAGCCTAAAATTGTCTTCAAATATTAAAGAAAGTATAGTTGTAATTTCTTGTTCAATTCTTCAAGGCACAAGGGGGAAAACATTTACAATATTATATCACCTGTTTGTTTCTAAGTCCTTGGACCATGAACAAAACATGATGCCATATATAGTAGGTTTGGGGCACTATTTTAACACACAGGCAAGTGCTCCCATTAGTAATGTGCTGCAGTAAAGTGCAGGAGTGTTGGAGCTTAGACGGCTGCTGAGTCTCTTGACCAAGAACTACAAAGCTGGTCCGAGACAGAAAGAGAACATAGCTTTTAATCCTTCGGAATCTTTTGTGTTATTTTGAGGATGGCTGGCGGAGAGGAGTTCATGTCTGATGGAAGTTTAGCTGGCATCCCTGTCTCCTTGTGTCATGGTTCTCTTTCGATAGACTCATTGTACTTTAAAATCACATTTTTTTCCAGTGTGCATTTGAGTACCAACGTGCCACCGGTGTGCATAATGAGAGGCCACAGGTGCTGTGCCTCTGACCTCATGCTGCAAGGCATGCAAAATAAACCTCAGTGGGCGTGCATGGCTTGAACAAGAATTTCAGAACTGTGTTGGTCGCAGAGGTGGCGCTTGAGTAAGGTTTCTTGGCTCTTATTCCAGAAGCACTTTAGATACTGAGGCAAAATTATGACCTGAAAGCCAGCCTGAACTACTCAACGGCAAGACCCTCTCAATTTTTTTAAGTTAATTTTGGGAGCCTTTTAAAAGAGTAATACATAAAATTTCAGATATAAAAGCTGATTAAAATACCTATCGATAATAAATAAATAAATTATATAACACTAAAAAATGACCTTTAGGAGCCCAGAGTGTAGAAAATTCTCTCAGATGTCCAGTTCAGTGATAGAATCTAGGTTCGGCAGTGCCTGTGCCTGTGGCAGACCAGTGATCAGTTAGAACATGGCTGGTTGGGAAGGACCAGTTACCAGTTTTCTGTCTTCATCTGAGTATGTCCAACTTGTCAAGAGCCACGGTTATAAATGGATGTGTTTTGTGTGTATTTTTTTCTTATTATTATTGGTGGTGGTGGTTTGTTTTTGTTTGGTTGATTGTTTGGGGGTTTTGGGGAGTTCTATTTTGTTTTTGAGAACAGGTCTCTCTATATAGCCTTGGATGTTCTGGAATTCACTTTGTATACCAGCCTGGCCTAGAAATTAGAGAGATCCATATGTCCCCCTCCCACCCTCCAATGCTGGGATCAAAGGCATATACCACACCGCTAGGCCCTATTTATCATATTTTGACAAAAAGTTTTAAATCCCACCTATAGTCCAAAGGTCACTGTAGCTTATGGGTTACCCTTTTTTAATAGACTATAATTGATTTTACTAATTTATCCTTGTAAGATATTTGGGTCATTTCAAATGATACACAGAAGTTGTTCTGATTTGAAAAGCTTAAAAATGCATAATGTATATAATTCACCTGGCATGGTGGTTTACTCCTTTAGACTTACCATTAGGAAGGAGCGGCAGGCAGATCCATAAGATATTTAATGTGTTCACCTTCAGAGCTTTGTTCTAGCTTTTGTATTTTTCTTAGGGGAAAAAGGCCTCACTAATGTAATCCATAGTGAGTGATGAAACGTGTTTATTTTCTCTTCGTGTCTTTGTTTGCTTGCCTTATGAGAACATACCTTTGATTTAAAGGCATCTTTACCAATATGAAGACAAGAAATTTATAGAGCTATGGACTTAGTATGAGAATGCAGATACTGGGTAATTCTCTGTCCTCCTGAGGGCGCAGCTGTTCACCCTTCTGCCTTAGGTTGTCACTTTTAGAGTTTGATTTCAGGGCCCTCTTCATAAATCCAAGTCGTAAGCAACATATGTTGTTGAGATAGTCGTATATGTGGCAGAATACATACTCAGACATTCAGTGTTCAGTTGTAAAAGTTCTTTGTAGTCATAGACTTGGGGTAAATAGTCCTAGTACAAAGAAGCCCAAGCATTGCAGCTCTCAGCCTTCTGGACGAGGTAGGTGGCAATGGTGACCTCACTGTAAGTGGCCTTCATTGCTCACACTTTTGCTACCTGAAGCCAGGTGTTTTCTAATGACTGATCACCTTGTGCATTTCAGCATCGGAGGTTAGGGTCTGGAGTACAGCAGTGGACATGAGCAATCAAAGCCACACAGGGCTGCTGCTGTCCAGCACCCTAGGACTCCCCAGCAGTGCTCCAGTGCTGACAGGTATTGACCAGTGGTTTTTACACCATCCTCACTCTCTCAGTTGTGTGTAGGTGTCATTTTGTTGCCATCGATCCTGTAAGAGCAGACCTTCATACATGTACTCTTGTCCACACATTTACTTCTCTCCAAAGCAATGGTGCCTTCCTGTGCCTTGAGGTCCCCAGTGCTGCATTTCCCGAACACCTTCTGTTCTGACCACCCAGGTCATCAGAATCAACTCCTTGCTCCTCATATGCTGCCTATGTTGTAATTTGGCAAACATTAGCTTTGAGACAGGGTATCCAAAGAATGTGTAACATTTAAGCTATGCAGCTATTAAGATTAGCGTACCTCATTTTCTGCAAATCCATTATGTCACTGATTGGGGAGCAATGAGATCACTTAAAAAATATTCACTTTACCAAAAACTTTTCTAAAAGGTGATCCTTATTAATTAATTACTATTATTACTTATTAATCAACTTTCCTACCACCTGATTTGATAGTGTCTTTAAGGTCTGCCTGTAATACCCCATGTTAGCATATCAAAAATTGCATAATGCTCCATGAAAGATCTATATGCTGTAAAATAGTGTGATCAAACTAAATTAGCAAAGACCTAAACAATACAGACATTTATCTCCAAAATATACAAAAAAAGACAGCAAGTTTCGACACAAAACTTAACAATAAAGTATGAGCTTGATAAATGGTTTTTTTGTATCAAATAGATATTTGTTTATGTTTCCAACAGAGAGAACAAGACATCTTTGGTTTCTGGAGGCTCCTCAACATCAGATATATTAGCATCTGTACAGTTAAAAGTGATGATCATTGTAAGAGACTGTGGGTGTCCTGCTGGCAGTGATGGGAGCTGAGCTGAGTCATCTCAGGTCTGTCTTTCTTCACAGTACTGCTGTGCTGACCTGGAGCTTCACATAGGCACAGCCATCCTTGTCGTCCACCACCTGAAATCCAGTTCATGTGTGACTTGGAATAAAACTGCCCTCCTTCTCTGTACTCTACTTGACTCATAAAAACAAAAGCAGAGCTACATATCACAGCGTCCACACTGCCTGCTCCTGTGGGTTCAGAGGTGTGTCCTGGACGGTATAACCTAAGAAGTAACAAATTCCATCCAACAGGGATTGATTGACTGGGCTTAAATTTGCAAACCACACAGCTTTGATTTATCTGCAAGTTTTTAAACATAATTGTTTCCTGAATAATTCACTATTTTTCTAGATTACAGAAAAGTAATTAGAAATGTAAAGGTATGTTTGGGGGTTTTGGTTTCTGGTTTGTTTATTTTGTTGTTGTTATTTTGGGAGGTATCTTAATCTGTGCCATGGCACAAAGATCTGCTCGCTATAGAAATGTTGATCTCACTGTATTTGATTTCATCTTTATTGCTAGGCATACCTATATCCCCACAGCAGCCCTTTCTTCTTAGAAACTGGGTCTCTTGATAGGATCTTAGGGGCTAACTGGTCCAGATACCTCATATTCTGATCAAGAAAGAATCTTCAGAAGCAAAAAACCAAATGTATGAAATTTGATCCTTTGGTTGGTAAAGAGTGATGAAAGGCCTTAGGGAGACACCATCATAACTAAAGAAAGGCACATAGGTGTGAGGAATGGAATATGTGCTGGACATAGATGCCTTCATCTATGTTCTCACGTCTTGATCCCTAAAGATGGACTGCTGTTGCTGATAGAGGAAGTGAGTGGTAGTCACAGCTACCAGTGGTGTACAAACCCTGCCTGGGTGAAGGCTGCAGTGACAGGGTTTTGCAGAGCATATGGAACAGTGTCTGGATTATTGAACCACAGATGGAACCTATTTTACAATCACAGGTGTAGGAACATTGCAGGAAGGCGGCGGGAAGTGTTTCCAAAGAACCTCCATAGGTTGTCTTATTGGTCAGTTTCTGTGGGGGAGTGGGGGGCTATTTTGTTTGTTTTTCCTGAACTGTGTTTGGAGGTAAGTTGTAGACATGCCACTCCTTTCTTTGTAACAACTTTGTGTGTGTTTTCTTAAAATGGAGGATTTCTGATACAGAACAGTACTATTGTCAAGTCAGGAAACGGACACTGGGATCCTACACTATTGTCTGATCTATCAACTATACTTAGATTATATCAGTTCTTCCAGTAATGTTCTCTAAAGCAGAAGGAAAAGAAAATCTGTCTGCCTCAGTGTTTGCAGATTCCCATGGTGTGTGTATGCTATCTTCTTTTTTTGTTTTTGTCTTATAATAGAAGAAAGTTTATTTGGGGCTTACAGTTTCAGAGAGTTAGAGTCCATGACTCTTGTGGTCAGTGAGCATGGCAGGCAGGCAGACATAATGCTAGAGCAGTACTAAGGGCTCATGCCTTGATCCACAAGCACGAGGCAGACTGTGGTGTACTAGCAACTTAGTTGTTCTGGAGAAGTTTCTGGGTTGAGGAGAATTCAAACGTTAAAGAGGTGTTTTGTTTTGTTTTGTTTTTATCAGAAATGTGTGTAAGTGGTGGCGTGTTCTCCCTGTGTCCTTTCACAAGTCACTCAGTGGAGATTTTAACTTGATCACAGTGGTGTCTACTCCTTCCTTCCTTCCTAACTTTTTTTTTTTTAAATCAAGTTCTTGTTTCCCTTTTTGTCATTGAAATCCATTTGGTGGAAGGATATTTGAGAGTATATAAATTTGTTTATCCTCAGCAGTCCTATATGTATGTGTAGTGGGTGGATACACACGTCCCTGTTTGTTGGACAGGGCAACCTCAGCTGTTGTTCCTCAGACATCCTTCTAGCTTTTGTGTGAGCCACTCACTGGCCTGAAACTCTGCTAGTTCACACTAATTGGCCAACAGGTTCTAGAAATCCATCTGTTTTTGCCTCCCATCTTGCCACAATTCGGATTATAGGCAAACATTACCACATCTGGCTTTTTCAATGGGTTCTGGGGATCAAACTCAGGTCCTCACATCTATGAGACTACTACACATTACCTACTTAGTGCTTTTCCATCCCTCTCAAGTTGTTAAGGTTATCTTTTATTTATCTGATGTAATTGTCATATCCAAGGCTTACTATCTCAGTCTGCCAGCCTAGGCCTAGTCCTGGAAGCTTCTAGCCTCTGTACAATCTTATCTAGGCCTAGAATGTTTTCAGCCTCTGAGACTTACTGCTGAATACTCTCACCCTTTCTAGTTCTTTCAGAATTCTTGCTGGCTCATTCAACTTGGCTGTTCTGGTTCAAGCTCTTCTAGATGACTGATTTAATTTGGCTTCTCTCTATTGGCCTCTCCTGAATTGCTCTGCTTAGCATCATACTAACTTTAGCAATATGTTCTAATCTTCTGGCTCCTTGCCATTCTCTGGCTTATTCTTTCTTCAACCAGTCTCTGAAGCTCTCCTGGTAAAAGTGCCTCTCTTTCCCCCCTCTGTACTCTCTCTGCACTGCTCCCTTAACTTACCTCCCTTTCTTCTCTTCTTGTGAGAGTTGGGCGGATCCTGTTCTGTCACATCATTCTCTGATTCATCACTTTATCTTGTCTGCTGCTTAATTTGACATCACCTTCAACCATGGTACTTCCCTCTACAAAGTAACTTTACCTTAAGTATACTAAAGGCATGTCTATATTCTAGCCAGAGAGATTAAAGGTGTGTTATAAGGGCTGAGCCATACCACAAGTAGAAACAGCTTTTTCCAGTAAATAACACAATCTTGGGGCTCACAGTGTGATCTTGCAACATTCCCCTCTTTTTATCTAAAATAATATTGTATACAGTTTACAGTGTGTGTCTGTGTGTGTGTGTCTGTGTGTGTGTAAGCCTGGTAGCTCGGAGAGACAGAGAAAGCCCCCCAGCTGACCTTCCTACTCCACCAACATCCCAGAAGGTCCTTCTCCTCCTTTTCTTCTTCTCCTTCTCCTTTTCCTCCTCCTTTTCTCTTCCTCCTTTTTCTTCTCCTTTTCCTTGTCTCTTCCTCCTCTCTGTAAGTCTCTTTGGTCATGGTGTTTCATTTCAGCAACAGACAAATAACTAATGCAGGAGGTGGCCCAGAGCTGTCGCTGAAAAACCTTATCATGAGTTTGCAGGAATGTAGAAGGCTTTGGAACTTTGGACTAGAAAAGCAATTGAATGAACTAAGCAGAGCACAATGGGTCATTCTCATAGAATCCTGGGAAACAGCGCTGCTGAGAGTAATGCACAGTAGATTCCTGACTCAAGAGGCTTCAGAGAAGAACACTACCAGCCAATGGCTTAGAAGACATTCAAATGAGTGACATTTTGGCAAAGTATCTGGCTGCCTTCTGCCCATGTCCTAAGAACTTGTCTGAGGTTACATTAAAAAGTAATGGATTAATTTCTCTATAAAACAGCAGGCAGAGCATTGAGCCTATGGCATCCTTTCATTGCAGGCCTACAGTGAAAAAGAACAAGTGAGGCAGAAATAGAAAATGTAATTTGGAGAGAAAAAGAATGCTAGGAAGCTTAATGGTACTTTCAGGGACTGGGCTGCGAGACTGTAAGTCTTAAGGAAATTAATGCCATTGTGGAGAGACCTCCTGGGGGCTGGAGAGATGGCTCAGTGACCAAGAGCACTTCCAAGAGATCCTGAGTTCAATTCCAGCAACAACATGGAGGCTCAGAACCATCTATAATAGGACCTGATGCCCTTTCCTGGTACGCAGATGCATATTCAAATAGAATACTCATACATTAAGTAAACAAATAAGCCCTCTTTAAAAAAAAGATAAGAGGCCTTCTGCTTTGCACTGGAACAGTAACAAAGGTACTCCTAGGACAAGACCATACCCAGTTGAGCTTCCAACTTTTGAAAGAGACTCTAAAGGGTTTCCTAATCACCTACAAACAAAGCTGTTGCTGATGCTATGGCCTATCCCAAGCTGGCAACCAAACTTAGCAGTATTATTTACATAGTATTGGCTGGAGACATGAGCGTCGTGGATTCTTCCTCCATGGTTTCAGAGGGCTGTTGAGGCCAGGCAACATGTGGCAAGGGAGTCTCTTGTAAAGAGACGGTAAGATGTGTTCCTGTGAAGCTATGTAAGTGAAGTCAGGGTTGAAGTGGAGATCCCAGATGGTGAAGAAGCCAGATGAGACATCTGCCAAGGAGAGCAGTACACAGGGAGTGGATCCAGCCTACGAGAGAGGCATATTGCAGGCAGCAGAGCTTCAGGAGCTGAACCACCCAAGTATTGGGAACTAATTCCTAGATGCTAGACATGAAGCTAGAAAATTTGGGATTTTCCCTGTTGGGTTTTAGTCTTGCTGTGGCCCACTGTCCCCCAGTCTTCCCTTTTGGACTGGAAATGTTTATTCTGTGCCATTATATGTTGAGAGTGTATAATTTGTTCTTTTATTCTATAGGGGATAATGGTTAAGAGATTTCCTTGGGTCTTAGAAGAGACTTGGGACTTTTAGACATTGTTGAGATTGGGAAGGACTATAGGGACTTTTGATGTTGGACTAATTTTGCATTCTGATGTGGCCCTGAGTCTCTGGGGGCCCAAGAAGTAGAATATGGTGGTTTGAGTCAGAAATGTTCTTCACAGACTCAGGATTTGAGCCCTTGGTGCCTCGCTTAAGGAAGCACTTCTGGAAGTGAGCTGTGGGAATGTTTAGCCTTGCCTCACTTCCATTTTGCCCTGTCTGATATATTTAGTTGAAGTAGTGACTGCTCAGCTTCCTGCTCCTGTTGCCACACCTCCTGCTTGCTTTTGCTTGTTTTTGTTTTGTTTGACTGTTTGTTTATCTTTTGGTTTTATTATCAATTTGATAAAAGCTAGAGTGACCTGAGGGGAGAGAATTACATCTGAGATAGGCTTTCAAGAATTTGCTTACAGGCAAGCCTGAGTAGCGCTTTTTTTAGTGATGGATTTGGGAGGACCCAGCCTGTTGGCAGGCCACTCCTCGCACATGGTCCTGGGATATATAAAGCAGGCTGGAGGGACCAAGCAGTAAGCAGCACTCTCCCATGGCTTCTGCTCCAGTTCCTGCCTCCATGTCTCTGCCTTTAGTTTCTGCTGACTTCCCTGGATATGGTGGACTACAAGCTGTAAGCTAAGGTTCACCCTTCTTCCCAAGTTGCTTAGGTTACAGTGTAGTGTCACTGCAAAGAAACTCTTAAGGTGCAGTGGGCAAAACTAGGGTGCACTTCTCCTTCCTCCACTGCTCTGAACAGAAATCTGTTCTTATAATGGATCTTAGCAATTCCTGAATTCACTTTCCCCGCTTAAATCAAGAACTTCTACCTTTTCAGTTAGAGGAAGCCTTTTGCAGCTTCCTGACGTCTGACTCACCAGGATCACCACTTTCTCTGTGGGCCATTATTAAGTAAAGTAAGGGTCACTTGATCACAGGCTATGTGATACTTTTGCACCGATCTGATAACTGACAGAGTTACTAAGTGACTCATGGACACAAGAACTAGCTACTCGGGGACAGCCAGACTAGTAGTGTGTGCAGTGGACTGTGTTGGGCAGAGGGCTTGTTTACATCCTGGACCACATGGAGTGGGATGGTACTCAGAAAAATGTGCAATCTAGAGTATGCATATGTTTATTTGTAGAGGGCTGTAGCTCTGACAGCATGAGTCAGACCCTACATCTGGTCAGTTTCTAGTATGGGGAACAGAGGCCAAAGAAGACTGGCTTTGCTGCTTCACAGCTCTTAGCCCTTTGAGCTAGTTTTCCTACTAGTTGAAATGACTACAGCAATGATAATTCACAGAGTTGCTGCAGAAATTAAATGAGAAACTGCACATGGTAGCACAGGACAGACAGTCAGCAGCTGACTGTTTCTTTGCGGTTCCCCATCATGACCTAATACTCTGACTTGAACATAATATGACATGTACTTTCCAGCACTCCTATTCATTGTATTCAGGAAGGGAAACTTACAAGATGATCAAAATACCTTTTTAGGGAAGAGTGGGGCAGGGTCATTCTGTGTTCCACAGTCTGGTTCAAGCTAATAGTAATTCTCCTGCCACAGCCTTGAAAGGACTGGGATTCTAACTATATTAAGAGTATCTTTTATATGTGGAATAAAAGCAAGCATGTTGAGAAAGTAACTAAAAGGCCAGGGAAAAGGTTCAGTTGTTAAACACCTGCCACACAAGCCTGAGGGCCTGTGAATTTCTCTGCACCCATGACAAAAAGCCACTGTGTTAGGGAAGACAGAGGATCTGTAAGCCCAGCTCAGGCTTATGGAGAAAGGAATAAGACAGAGAAGGATACCCAGTCTCTTCCACTTGTGTAGGCATGTGCGTGTGTGTGTGTGTGTGTGTGTGTGTGTGTGTGTGCGCGCGCACACACACACACACACACACGGTTTGAAAATTTAAGTTTTGAATAGTTTGTGGACTGGTGTCATTAGAAAAGGGTTTGCTGAGGAAGATTTATGCCTTGTGTTTTATGTAAAATAGTTTAGCCATGACCCGTTTGACATCTTTGCTTATAAAATTGTCACTCTTTGGAGAGAACTTTTTGTGTTCACCAAGAGTGGAGAAAGGCTTTATGTTGACAGTGAAGAGCCTCTGTGAGTGGCTGTCCTCTGTCCTCCACCTCTCTTTACCCCTGCACTTGTGCTGTGACAGGGGAAGGGAGCAGATGAGAGAGTGGGTGAGAATGCAGCACAGGACTCCCCAGGTGATAGCTGCACACTGTTGAGCTCCGAGGTGCAATGAATTGACTGCCTGGCTCAGAAACAGATAAGAGCCCTGGAGTGTTCGATGCTGAGTCATCTGAAGTCAGTCCACATACCCCAGGAAAGGACTTTGCAGTTCACACTAACACTGGGATTGACAAAGGAAAAGCTGCTGATTAGAGGGACAGTACCTGATTGTACCTTTTAGATAGCTAAGATTTTCTTAAACTTTTAGTTGGCCAATTAAAAAGTGTCAAAGTAAATTGTAGAATTGAAACAGTGAATGTTCCAGTGGTTCTAGCTCCTGCCTGAGGACCAGTACTGCCTACAGAACTCAAGGACAGTTTTTCAAACAGAGATTTCCAGGCCTCTCAGCACATATATTTAATGCTCTGGTTGATGCTGCTGTCCCTGGGGAGGTGACAGCTTGCTTACTTGAGGCTCCATTGTTCACAGCCCATCATCTCTCTTCCAGAACTTTCTCTCCACTCTCTTCCTTTCCCATACAAATATGCTGAGATCTCTCTTCTCCAGAAAATCACTGGAAGCCTGTCGTCACCTCTGCCTTCCTCTGGGCTCAGGTGTCCGACTGTTCTTCATGTCCACACTTCCTCAGACATCGGGTAGGGAGACACTGGACCCCCACAGCATTCACACTTTATTTTAACTTTACTCACTGAAACTCGGGAGAACATGTTTAGCTTCAGTTTCTCTTTTATCTAATTGCATTTAGAACCCTACTGATATTTCATACATGTATACCAATGTGAGTCACCTACATGCATAAAGTCTCCCCGGGAAGCCTGGGAAGTCTGGGATAAGACAGGATGTCCATGCTCATCTGCTTGCCTGCAGTCTACATACAGCTCTCCGCAACTGGCGGGTACTTTTGTGGCCGGAATGGATGCCCTCACCAAATAGGAACATGTGAAAAGTGGGGAGGAGGGCCAGCAGCAGCTGTCCTAGAAGCCTCTGAATTATGATGCTAATGTTTTGTTTTTTTCACAATGTAGCCCTGGCTGGCCTGAAATTCCTCCTGTAAAATAGGGTGGCTTGGAACATCTAGAACTACCTGCCTCTGCTTCCTAAATTCTGGGACTAAATATAGTTAAACATATTTGGACTTGGCAAGACACACATACTTGTTCCTGGTCCATGGTTGCCACCAATATGCCTTTAAGATGACCAATTAGAAACTAAGTACACAAAGCTGAACATGCCCATGATTCCAGCGCAGGTGTATAGATCATAAAGATGCATAGATAGGATGGTGAGGTACAGATTGTTTTTCATTTCATCATTAGAGAAGTTTGAGAACTATTCTATAAAAATGTTTTCTGGAAATATCCAGTGGCTTCTTAGTTCCTGGGTTGATTCATGTTCTCAGAACTCTACTCCCTCCTTGTCTTATAGTCTTGAGAATTGTCTTATAGTCTTGAGACTCCCTTCCTCTGACATTTCTTGGCTTCTGTTCTTTCTCTTAAGTCTCAGTACTTGTGGAATTCTGTCTGTGGCTCCTCTCACTCCCCAGAGTTGGAAATGGTTTTAGCCATATAAAATCCTTTGTTACAACCTCAGCAGCTTACAGTGGCACCTACTTCTCTCTACACTCTATTCTAGATGTATCTGTGTGCATGTATTTAACTTGGGCAGTGGTCCAATGAGGTAAGAACTACTCTTAGTCCTTGTTACAAATGAGGAAGCAGGATCAGAGAGAACTTGAGTCACTTACCTGCAGTCGGGGAGCTAGTAATTGGCAGGGATTGGATTTACATTCAGTATGGCTCAGGGAGGTCTATGTAGAAGGCTCATGTATACCTCTCTTTTTCTAAGCTTTGGGCCTCTTCTGCAAGGTCCGGACTTTTATTCAGTGATTTAGTAGATGAACTCTGCCTCAAAGTCATTGTTTCTCCAAAACATTTGATAATTTCCTCCACTAGCTGCTTCTCCTGTATCTGTGTCTTGTCAGCAGCCTTATCATCACTCAGCTTTCTTCTCATGGCGAAGGCCTGGTCACTATGCAATTGTTCACATGAGAGATCTGTATCTGTTCCAGCCCCCACAGCACCTTATACTAATTTAGATGGCTAATTTTTACAGGTAGTCAGACTTCCATTTTGTTCTATAGCTCTGTCCAAGCAATAGTTCTGAAATCTGTTTGGGTATTGCTGTACTTGAAACGTTTCAGCTTTGTTTGCCTAGTTGATAGAACTGAAATTCCTCAGCCGTCATAGGCCCGTAACAGCCAGAGAAACTGACCACCCTTGTCCCCACCACCCTTTGTTCCTCTGCCTGCTAAACCTCTGTAGCACCTTTAAGATTCAGCTCAATTCAGATTCTTCTTTCTCTTCTGCTTAAGTCTCATTGGATGCTTTTAGCATCCTGCTTATATTCTGGTCATACTTTAGCATACAGAATGTTATCACTCATTTAGCAATACTATGAACTTGCAGCTGGTTAGTTTATTACACAAAAGACATTCATATAGGGAACTGTTCACAAACTATATGTGTGTGTGTGTGCATATCACAATCTTGAAGATATTATATGGCATACATACATATTCATCCTATTTTTTAAGTGTACGTGATACTCTTTCCATAGTGTTAGTTGGAATTTAACAACATTTACTTATGACAGCATCACGTTGTGTATCCAAGGCTGTCCCAAGAGGCTGTGGCAGCAGCAGTGTGACAGGAAAATGGAGAGCCTTCGTTAGCCCAGTGAGTCGAGGAAGTGCAGAGTACTGGGTTTAATGACATTGTTTTCTGCTGTTTGGTTCTGTATGATTTTCTTTTGGGCCAATTTCATAATTACCTACTTTGATGTAAAGAGGGATTTTGTGAGTCAGTTTGACCATCTGTTTTCTGATTCGTTACTCAGCATCCCCATATACATTTAAGAAAGGTAAAGATGCTCATGTATAAGGCAGACACAAGTGAGATGTTTGTGCAGCCACTTGACTAAACCTGCACTTCAATTTCAGAGCATTCAAGATTGAGACGTTTGTGGTTTTCAAGTTGACTATCAGTGTGCCAAACTGAGCAGTGGTGCAGAGTAACCAGTCCTGTCTGTGCACCAAGAGCTGTGGCTGTTGGCTGTGGTGTACTACTTACCAAAGAAGCTCAAAACCTGTTTTTCTAAAATAACAACCTTTTTGTCTTCCCGTTTCTCTCTTCAGTATCTCCTCCATATTTGTGGTAAGCACTTCTTTCCTTTAGATATTTGATTGTGGTGTAGACAGGTAATTTAAGCATCTGTTTATCACTGCCTAGCTAGAGTGCAAAATTTCAATTGAATTACCTCCCAAGAGAGCTTTGAGCTCTTAGGGTAAAACACAGCATCTTTTCGTCTCTCTGGGGATTGTGAGCTGAAAGAATTCATCTAAGCAGTTTACTTGCATTTTGCAGATGTTGTGTCCACTGGACTTGGCTCTGTTGCTTGTGGAACACTGCCAGCATAATGGCAGTATCGGCTTTGCTAACTCGGTACCGCCATGTTTTGTGGTGTAACCACTGGGTATAAATTTAAGCAGTGAACTACTTTTGCTGATGGTTGACTTAAAACAATTTTCTTACGAACACATAGTTTTCCTCTTAAAATTTTGATTCCCAAATCTAGGTGTTTAATCATTTCCTTTATTAATTATTTAGCAATCACTGCATATTCAGCTTTGTACATACACATTTCAGATAAACATTGTGGACACTCACTTTACCCTTTGCTCTGGAAGACTTTTGGACTTTGTGCATTTTTAAAATCTATTTGATAAAGCCTTGGTGAAGGAATATATTACTGAACTAATTAAAAATAGCCAAAAAAAAAAAAAAAAAAAAAAAAAAAAAAAAAAACCAGACATCACATCTCATGAGTTGGGTACTGAGGATGCTCAGACCTATGGGCCTTTCTTCATTTCCTTTATAATGTTGATTTCCTTCTTTCAAATTTGTGACATAAGAAAGTACTGTGGTCTATGGTTCTTTATACTTCCCAAGTATAGAAACTTTGAAAATGAATACAAAACATGAATAAAAGATAAAAGCTTAATTAACTACATACATGTGTTACAATAACAATGATTTTTAAAAGTAGCATATCTTATGGTATTTTGTGATCTTAGCATATTATTCTTAACCTGGTACTATGTAACATATATTATCAGATTATCTAAATGAAACTATTAAGCTAGCAAGATGACTCAGTAGCTACGTAAAGGTGCTTGTCACGAAAGCCTGCCACCTGAGTTCAATCCCTAGAACCCAACTAAAGGTGAAAGGAAAGAACTAACTCCATAAAGTTGTCTTCTGACCTTCATACAGGTCATGGTATACATACCATGGTGCACATACCATGTGCACACACAAGTGTGTGCACACACATATCGCTTAAATCAGGAGAGGACTTGCTAAAATTAAAATGTGTGTATTTCTGTTTTGACATAAATTTAGTGTTTTTTTTTTTTAGGTTGTTTTTATAAAGTCCCAGTGACATGGATTGGTAGATAATGTGTGTGCTGTGTAGGAAAAAGGAAAGAGCTGTACTGTTTGTAAATTCCTGCACGTGTTTCCTGAAGTGTAACCTGTCAGAGTCATATCTGAGCCTAGATTTCCTGGTACTGTACCAAGCTCTCACATTCTCAAGTATTCTGGGTGTGTGTCGGGCTTTTGTTGCCTTAGCTCCTTGCTTCATGACATGGATTACTTCATTGCTCCTGTTTTTCTCCTGTGGCTAGATCTGTCCTGGTCCACTTCTGCTGTGACTGCTGTCCTCCCTTTCATTGATCCTTGGCATGTAGCATTGTGCTGACCTGGGTCTGTGCTCTTTAAAGTCACCTCTGTTCCTGGTCTTCCTCCCATACACTT
Source organism: Micromys minutus (assembly GCF_963924665.1). Taxonomy (NCBI): domain Eukaryota; kingdom Metazoa; phylum Chordata; class Mammalia; order Rodentia; family Muridae; genus Micromys; species Micromys minutus. The sequence goes on along the minus strand of NC_137975.1, from coordinate 56,018,468 downwards.
TTAGTCCTTATTCGAATGCTCCTTAGAAAATTGCTCCTCCCAATTGAAATACCTCCTTTTCAAAGTATTTTGTTATGCCCTATATCTGTTTAATCAATGTTCTCGAAGCAACTTTATGAAAAGCAGAAAGGAATAGAACCATTCTCTAATTTCTCTCTCTTCTGACTTTAACCAAACATTAATCAGCACAGTAGGTATAAAATGCAAATTATTTTATCTGTAATTTTTCACCAAAGAAATGATACATTTTACGTTAATTCTAAAATGAGCCTGCCCCACTAATGCATGTGTAACTCACAATGGATGTAGACATTCGAATAGAGCCACTGGTTGATAACCCAGAGTTATACTTACTGTGGATTGACTTTGGAATGTAGCACATGCTTTAAATGTTTCTTTCCTTTATCCAGTGCATGTTTTTCCATGACATAATTATTGTCGTCAGAGAAAACCAGCACTTCGGGAGCATGTTTGGTCAAAGAGAAAATAAAAAATAAATTACACAGTTAAAAACAGTGTCAGGCAGAGCATCAAACCAACCAACTAACAATTGCCTGCAGTGTTGCTCAGTACTCTGAGCTACCTAATGACTGGGTCTCTGGAGTGGGGAGGGGATGTCCATCATCTTAGCAAGTACAACACAGGGTGATGTGATTTATGCAGCGTGGTGTGTGTGCTGTGAAGTAGCACAGTATAATGCTGTCTGGTGTGGTGTGGTGTAGGGTAGTTGATGTATGTAGTGCAGTATGGTTTTGTGTATAGCATGGGGTTGTATAGTGCCGTGAAGTATGGCATTGGGTGTGGTGTGGTGTGGTATAGCAGTGTATGGCATGATGTGCTGTAATATAACGTGTGTGTCGTGGTTTTCTGTAGTGTGTGCTGTGGGGTGGTCTGATGCACTGCTGATTCTCACTTGATGATTAGATGTTGGACTATGAAACAGCGATTTTTTTTCCTATTGTTTTTTCTTTTAAGTTGGAATTCACTTAATAAAGACCTGTGTTCATTTATTCAGTTAATATTCACTAATCAGTTACTACAAATGCCAAAATCATCTGTGACATTTTTGACTGTATAAAAAGTATTTGTGAGGGCAGAAGAGGTGGCTCAGAGGTTAAGAGCACTGATTGCCCTTCCAGAGGTCCTGAGTTCAAATCCCAGCAACCACATGGTGGCTCACAACCATCTGCAAGTGGTCCCATGCCCTCTCTGGTTGTGTCTGAAGACATCTACAGTGTACTTATATACATGAAATAAATAAATAAATAAATAAATAAATAAATAAATAAATAAATAAATAAATAAATAAATATTTTTTTTAGTATATGTGTGTGTGTTGGGGAGGGTGGTGGGGTAGGTAGCTGAGCATGCATGTGCAGATCAGAGATAATTTTATGGAGTTGGTTCTCTCTCCTCTATTTAATGTATATGAATACACTGCTGTAGTTTAGACATGTAAGATGGGAGTGGTCTAACTGAAGATAGCATCTCTATGTGTTACTTTCTAGCAAGCAAGCCTTGTTCCAAAAGCCTCAGACTGTAGGCAGCTTGAGCTTTTAATTTATGAAACACCAGGGGTTTTGTTTGGTGTGCTTTCAAGCCTCCACATTAGAATGACAAGTAGTAAATGAAGGGCTTTGGGACAGCTTCAGGAAGCACTTACCCTGTTTCACTGGCCCACTAAAGTCCTGACCAGAGAAGCACCATCTGCCTTGTCAGTGATTTCAGCTTCTCTGGAAAGTTCTTTAATAAACCTGTGACAGTTGTTTTTTCTAAGGCAAAAGTCTCAGGGATCTGAAGAGTTAGTGCTGGTCTTTAATAGCATCTTGTGAATAGCTCCCTTGTCCAGCCATGACCAGGTAGCTAGGAGTTGAAGATAGGACTGAACCACGAGTCCATGGGTTGTTCTTACAGTACAAAGAAAAGGGATGGTTAAAAATAGAGGAGCCTATGCTGATTAAATAAGCCAGGACATGGTTCTTTAATGGGAAAGGACTATGGGCTTTGGGCACAGCACCCATTATGCGGCCTCCATAGTCTTAGATGCTGTGGTCCTCATCCACAGAGTGGAGAGAGAGGAGTACCTCCTTTGTGCACTTGGGATAAAGATGGACAGTTATGAGTGTTCCTGCTGCTGCTCATATCACTTGCCCATCCACAAAGAGCAGCATGCAGAGGTACAGTCCAGGCTGATTGGAATAGTAAAGTCAATATAAATAGAGGAACTGTAGTGGGGCGGTAGAGCCAGGGGCAAGAAATGGGCCACTGAGGGTCATGGCAGACATGTGTTCACTGTGTGCTATAAACTTAGAAGGGAACCTTGTTCTGTTGTATTAGGCTGGCTTCTTGGAGGAGACCCCGGCAAAAAAGTGAAGGAAACCCTTTCCAACTCTTACCCACTTTTTGTCATGCTTTGCCTCCTGACACCTACTGAACAAGCTGAGAACACTTAGACCACAGAGAACTGGTCGCTTGACCCATAATAAGCATGCAATGTTCAGTTCACAGTAGTTCTCGTCCTGCCTAATGCTGCGACCCTTTAATGTAGTTCTTTATATTGTGGTGACCCCAACTGTAAAATTGTTCTGTTGCTACATCATAACTGTAATTTTACTGCTGTTATGAGTCATAATGTAAGTATTTGATATATAGGATATCTGATATGTGGTAGTTTTTTAAGACAGGGATTCTCTGTATAGCCCTAGTTGTTTTTGAACTCACTCTGTAGACCAGGCTAGCTTTGACCTCATAGATCTGCCTGCATCTGCCTCCAGAGGTTAAATCCTCATGTATCTCCAGCTTTTTTTTTCTAATATTAACGAGAGGAAACATCACTTTATTAGATCACACCCACTTGGCCAAGTCTTTCTCTGCATAATTGTGGAATTAACATCTCTTCACCTTCCCATGGGCCTCTTACATCTGATGGGTTGGAGATTCTAGACAAGCCAGGGTCAGTACAGGTTATTCTTAGAATTCTGCCTACCTCTGAACATTCAGTTGAGTATAGCAATCTCAGATTGATATCTACTCTTCCGAATAATTCTACATACGTCACTCTGCTGTCTTTAGTGTTGATGTTACATTTGAGAATCCCAGTCATGTATATGTCAGTGTTTCTTCTGTGTGTGTGTGTGTGTGTGTGTGTGAGAGAGAGAGAGAGAGAGAGAGAGAGAGAGAGAGAGAGAGAGAGAGAGAGAGAGAGAGAGAGAGATGACATTCTTCTCTACTCCACTTTTAGTTTCCACTGATTTGTTTGCAACGAAATGAAATACAGTGCTTCATCCCACTCATGGGACAGTTGGTGAACTCTTGGTCTTTATTATTGGCCTTGGACCTCAGAATGTGTCTTGTCTAATACTTGGATGATTTTTTATTTCTGTGTACTATTTTCTTTTGGAGTTGTCATTGATTAGATCTTGACTATATTAAATTCATCTCCTAATGCTATTTCTCTCTTTGCTCTCCTCATTCTTTCTAAGAGCTGTTTTAAAATTGTTTAAACTTTGTATCGATTCCTTCTGAGTTTCACATTATGCACTCCAGTCCTGCTCATTTCCCTATCACTTCACAACCCTTCATATCATTGTTTCTATTGCTGAGCAGTACTCCATTGTGCAAATATACCACACTTTCTGTACCCATTCCTCTGTTGAAGGACATCTGGGTTCTTTCCACCTTCTGGCTATTATAAATAAGGCTGCTATGAACATAGTGGAGCATGTGTCCTTGTTGTATGTTAGAGCATCTTTTGGGTATATGCCCAGGAGTGGTATAGCTGGGTCCTCAGATAGTACCATGTCCAATTTTCTGAGGAACCAACAAACTGATTTCCAGGGCGGTTGTACCAGCTTGCAATCCCAACAAAAATGGAAGAGTGTTCCTCTTTCTCTACATCTTTGCCAGCATCTGCTATCACCTGAGTTTTTTATCTTAGCTAGTCTGATTAGTGTGAGGTGAGTTGTTTTGATTTGCACTTCCCTGATGACTAGGGATGTTGAACATTTCTTTAGTTGATTCTTAGTCATTCGATATTCCTCAGTTGAGAATTCTTTGTTTAGCTCCTTGCCCCATTTTTTAATAGGATTATTTAGTTCTCTGGTGTCTAACTTCTTGAGTTCTTTTTATATATTGGATATCAGCCCTCTATCTGATATAGGATTGGTAAAGATCTTTCCCCAAACTGTTGGTTGCCATTTTGTTCTATTGACAGTGTCCTTTGACTTACAGAAGCTTTGCAATTTTATGAGGTCTTATTTGTTGATTCTTTATCTTAGAGCATAAGCCATTGGAAATTCAGAAAAATTTCCCCAGTACCCATGTATTCAAGTCTCTTCCCCATTTTCTCTTTTATTAGTTTGAGTGTATCTGGTTTTAGTTTAAGTGTATCAAGTCCATCCACTTGGACTTGAGCTTTGTACAAGGTGATAAGAATGGATTGGTCTGCATTCTTCTACATGCTGACCACCATTTGGACCATCAACATTTGTTGAAAAGGCTCCCTTTTTTCCACTGAATGGTTTTAGCCCCTTTGTCATAGATCAAGTGATAGGTGTGTGGGTTCATTTCTGGGTCTTCAATTCTGTTCCATTGATCTACCTTCCTGACTCTGTACCAATACCATATAGTTTTTCTATCTATTCTATCACTATCATTCTGTAATACAGCTTGAGGTCAGGGATGGTGATTTCCCCGGAAGTTCTTTTATTGTTGAGAAAAGTTTTTGCTGTCCTGGGTTTTTTGTTACTACAAATGAATTTGCAAATTGCTCTTTCTAACTCTCTGAAGAATTGAGTTAGAATTTTAATGGGGATTGCATTGAATCTGTAGATTGCTTTTGGCAAGATGGCCATTTTTACAATGTTTATCCTCCAATCCATGAGCATGGGAGATCTTTCCAACTTCTGAAATCTTCAATTTCTTTCTTCAGAGATTTGAAGTTCTTGTCATACAGATTGAAGTTCTTGTCACTTGCTTGGTTAAAGTCACACCAAGGTATTTTTATATTATTTGTGACTATTGAAAGGTGTCTTTCCCCTAATTTCTTTCTCAGCCCATTTATCTTTTGGGTAGAGGAAGGCTACTGATTTGTTTGAGTTAATTTTATATCCATTTACTTTGCTGAAGTTGTTTATTAGCTGTAGGAGTTCTCTGGTGGAATTTTTTGGGTCACGTGAGTATACTATCATATCATCTGCAAATAGTGATATTTTAACTTATTTCTTTCCAATTTGTATCCCTTTGACCTCCTTTTGTTTTCTAATTGCTCTGACTAGTACTATATTGAATAGGTAGGGGGACAATGGGCAGCCTTGTCTAGTCCCTGATTTTAGTGGGATTGCTTCAAGTTTCTCTCCATTTAGTTTGATGATGGCTACTGGTTTGCTGTATATTGCTTTTACCATGTCTAGGTAAGGGCCTTGAATTCCTGATCTTTCTAAGACTTTTAACTTGAAGGAGTGTTGAATTGTGTCAAATGATTTCTCAGCATCTAATGAGATAATCATGTGTGGGGTTTTTTTTTTTTTTTTTTGAGTTTGTTTATATAATGAATTACATTGATGGATTTACATATATTGAACTATCCCTGCATCCCTGGGATGAAGCCTACTTGATCATGATGGATGATCATTTTGATGTGTTCCTGGGTTTGGTTTGTAAGAATTTCATCGAGTATACTTGCATCAATATTCAAAAGAGAGATTGGCCTGAAGTTTTCTTTCTTTTTTGGGTCTTTGTGTAGTTTAGGTATAAGTATAGTTGTGGCTTCACAGAAGGAATTGTGTGGTGTTCCTTCTGTTTATATTTTGTTGAACAGTTTGGAGACTATTGGTATTAGGTCTTCTATGAAGGTCCGATAGAATTCTGCACTGAAACCATCTGGTCCTGGAGTTTTTTTGGTTGGGAGACTTTTGATGACTGTTTTTATTTCTTTAGGGCTTCTGGGACTGTTTAGATGTTTTATCTAATCCTGATTTAACTTTGGTACCTGGTATCTTTCTAGAAATTTGTGCATTTCATTCAGATTTTCATTTTGTTGAATATAGGTTTTTGTAGTAGGATAGATTTATTTTTTAATTTCTTCAATTTTTGTTGTTATGTCTCCCTTTTCATTTCTGATTTTGTTAATTTGAATACTCTCTCTGTGCCCTCTGTTTCGTCTTGCTAAGGGTTAATCTATCTTGTTGATTCTTGGTTCTCAAAGAACCAGCTTCTAGTTTTGTTGATTCTTTGTGTAGTTCTTTTTGTTTCTATTTGGTTGATTTCAACCCTGATTTTGATTATTTCCTGCCATCTACTCCTCTTGGGTTTATTTGCTTCTTTTTGTTCTGTAGCTTTCAGGTGTGCTGTCAAGAGCTCGTGTATGCTCTCTCCGGTTTCTTTTTGGAGGCCCTCTGAGCTATGAGTTTTCCTCTAAGCACTGGTTTCGTTGTATCCCATAAGTATGAGTATATTGTACCTTCATTTTCCTTAAATTCTAAAGTCTTTAATTTCTTTATTTCTTCTTGACTAAGTTATTGAGTAGATGTAGATGGTGCTTCAGCTGTTTTTATTTTGATATTAATTTCACTTCCCCAAGAAGGGCTGACACCTGTACTCAGATGACTTCATCAGAACCTTCCCATTTTAATTAGTAAAATAAAGGCGAGAGCTGGTGATTGGGCGGGGGAAGGGAGGTGGAGAGGGAGGGTCAGAGGTGAGGGGAAGGGAGAGAGAAGGAGAGAAGGAGAGAGGAGGACCAAGATGGGGATCGAGAAGGATGAGCTGGATCCAGGTGAGCTTAATTGGCATTAGGTAGCTATAAACATTTTAGGATTTTATAGGTCTTTTATCTCCTATAGAAGGGCAGTTTGTATCTTTGTCCATTTGATGTCGTCTTACTGTGTAGAGGGTTTGTGGATTGAATTGAATATATAAAGCTATATGAAAAGCTATCGGGCCTTAGAATCCTGTTTGTGCTGGACGGAGCAATAATTCCACCCAGGACAGAGGCAGTAGGGCAGGCGGAGTGAACGGCCAGATAAAGGAGCCATGCGAAGAATACGGCCTTCGGACCAAGTGACAGAGTCCCTGCGCCCGGCTCCATGCCAGAAGTGGCGCCTGAGGAGTGAGACCACAGTGCCGATAAAGAGATAAGCAACATTTCTTAATATTTATTGCAACAGGTAGAGCACTATTCAGCTTCCATGTGTATGTGGGCTTTCTGTCATTTTTGTTGTTATTGAAGACCAGTCTTAGTCCATGGTGATCTGATAGAATGCATAGGATTATTTCAGTCTTCAATCTATATTGAGGCCTGTTTTGTAACCAATTACATATGGTCAGTTTTGGAGAAGGTGCCATGAGGTGCTGAGAAAAAGGTATATTCTTTTGTTTTAGGATGAAATGTTATATATCTGTTAAATCCATTTGTTTCATAACTTCTGTTAGTTTCACTGTCTCTCTGTTTAGTTTCTGTTTCCATGATCTGTCCTTTGATGAGAGTGGGGTGTTGAAGTTTCCCACTATTATTGTATGAGGTGCAGTGTGTGATTTGAGCTTTAGTAAGACAAGCTTTTTCTAGGCAAGTTTTCCTCCCTATTTGGAGTTTTCCATCTGTTATCCTTTGTAGGACTGGATTTGTGGACAAATATTGTGTAAATTTGGTTTTGTCATGGAATATCTTGGTTTCTCCATCTATGTTAATTAAGGGTTTTGCTGGATATAGTAGCCTGGGCTGGCATTTGTGACCTGTTTGGTGTCTGCCCAGGATCTTCTAACTTTCATAGTCTCTGTTGAGAAGTCTGATGTGATTTTGATAGCTCTGTCTTTATATGTTACTTGACATTTTCCCTTACTGCTTTTAATATTCTTTCTTTTGTGCATTTGGTGTTTTGACTATTACATGACAGGAGGAATTTCTTTTCTGGTGCAATTTATTTGCAGTTCTGTAGGCTTCTTGTATGTTTATAGGCATCTCTTTCTTTAGGTTAAGGAAGTTTTCTTCTATAATTTTGTTTAAGATATCTACTGGCCCTTTAAGTTGGAAATCTTTACTCTCTTCTTTACCTATTATCCTCAGATTTGATCTTCTCATTGTGTCCTGGATTTCCTGGATGTCTTGGATTAGGAGCTTTTTGCATTTTGCATTTTCTTTGACTGTTGTGTCAATCTTTTCTAGGGTATCTTCTGCCCCTGAGAGTGTCTCTTCTGTCTCTTGTATTCTGTTGGTTATGCTTGACTCTGACTCCTGATCCCTTTTCTCGGTTCTCTATCTCTAGGATTGTCTTCCTTTGTGATTTCTTTATTGTTTCTATTTCCATTTTTAGATCCTGGATGGCTTTGTTCAATTCCTTCACCTGTTTGGTTGTGTTTTTCTGTAATTCTCTAAGGGATTTTTATGGTTTTTGTGTTTCCACTTTAAGGGCTTCTACCTGTTTACCTGGTGTTGTCCTATATTTCTTTAAAGGAGTTATTTATGACCTTCTTAAAGTCTTCTAACATTATCATGATTTGTGATTTTAAATCAGAACCTTGCTTTTATGGTGTATTGAGGTATCCAGGACTTTCTGTCTGGGGGAACTGGATTCTGATGCTGCCAAGTAGCCTTGGTTTCTGTTTTTAGGTTCTTAGACTTGCTTCTCGCCATCTGTTTATCTCTGGTGTTTGCCGGTCTTGCTGATAATGATAATGGCCTGACCCTCCTGTAAGCCTGTGTGTCAGCTACTGGGGGACCAACTCTTCCCCAACAGGGTCTGGGTACAGAGAGCTGTGGCAGAGGGTCAGCTCAGGGCACAGACAGAATATGGAGGGATCTTGTCCCAAACTGCTTCTTGATTCCTCTGTCCTGAAGGCTCTGGTGGGTCCCTTAGTGCAGCAGTAGTGGTGGTCTTACCTGTGCTCTCAAGTGCATCAGCACTTCTGGAAGACCAGCTCTCTTTCAGCGGGATCTGGGTACAGAGAGCTGTGGCGTAGGGTCAGCTCAGGTCACAGGCGGAACCAGAAGGATCCTGTCACAGACTCTCCTTGGTTGCTGTGTCTTAAGGGCTTGGGGCGGATTCCTCTTGGGCCAGGAATTGCAGAAGTGGCAGTCTCACTTGTGCTCTCAGGTGTGTCTGCACTCCTGGGAGACCAGCTCTCTCCCAGCATGTCCAGCTGTTTTATTGTGATGTCTTCTGGACCCTCTTCTTCTGGCTGTATCGCTTTTCTTGATTTTATTCGTCATCCTTTCTACATGTTTTCACTTCTGAGTAATAGAATACTCAACTCGAAATAGCTGAAACAGTAATGTTTTGTTTTTTAACTTCACCAGGGATTAAGATTCATTGCTTCTAAAACTGACCAGGGACAACCTCAGGCTCCTCTTCCATCTTCCCATTTTCTTCGGTGTATGATGATGTATTTGCCTCTTTGCCCCATCAAAATTGGCCACAAAACATTGTGATTCTTACTGCATAACAACACAAAAGAGTAGGAAGATATGGACTGTCTCTAAGTTTCCCCCCTTTTACTAGGGAAGAAAAATCTTCAAGAATCTCATTGGTTCCATTAGTCAGAATTAGGTCACCTAGCCACTGCCAGCTGCACAGAGTAAGTGGCCAGGTGAATACCTGATTAACTGGCCCCTGAGAGCTGGTTTTGAGTGCTTCTTGGACTGTAGGAGACTCTGCATGACTACAGACAGGTCTGGATAGATAGCGTGCTACGTCTCATCACTATCATGTGCCAGTGGATCCGGTGTTGTAATGTGGACTCACTCTTCAGAACTAGGCACTGTGGCTTGCCGAAGGCAGCTGTTGCCAATCAGTAGAATGAATACATTAGATGTGGCTTGCTATGTAAGATCCTGGGTAAGCCCTTACTTAGGCTTTCCATGCATGACTTCATCCTGGGAAGGCAGAATGCTATCACTGTAGACCCAGATGTGTCCCTGTGAGGAACAAGAAGTCAAGCCTTCTACTGAGGCCTCCTGTGGGATGTTCTCTGGGCTCTTGTTGGCAGTGTGTTGCTTAATAAGAATGACTCTAGAAGTCTAAGCAACACAGGAATTAGCGTTTTCATTGAGAAACAGTTTTGGTCCCTGTAGGTCTTTCCACTTACTGTATGAAAACCACCCCTGTCTACTAAGGAACAAGACTCATTACCCAACTGCCAGGATTTTGAAAAGAACATTGAGAAAGTGGCTTAAGAATGATATGTTTGTTCATTGGACACATTGAAAACTGTACTAATAGATTAATCACTTGTAATCCAAAAATCTGAAATCCACAATGCTCAAAAGTTTTGTCCACATGACACAAGTGGAATGCCCAGGTGGCCTCATGTGACAGGTTGCAGTTAAAATGCAAGTTTATTAAGTTATATAAAATTCCCACACCCCTGAGTAATATAAACATAACCAACCAGTGCTCTTCTGCTCCCACACATTGCAGATGAGAGCCGCGCAGCTGGACCCCAGGACAGGCTCATTGTGTGTGTTCCATGGGCCCTCTCGAACCTTTGCTCCAGAGTGCAGAAACAGCATTTGCCGAGCTGGGTCTGGGAAGGCCATGCAAGTAGCTAATGTCCTACAGATGCCGACTCCCCTCTTGTTGGCTCCATGTCTATCTTAAGGCCCCTTAACCCGTCACCTCCATACTTTGTCTTGAGAAGAACTGTGTGCTCATCTACGTTTCTCTTTACAGAGAGAGGGGTTAGTATTCCATTCCCTCTGCCTCAGATGTTCATTCCCCTTTTCCGTCCTGAAAGCTTTGTGTCTGTTCATATAGTGTACACAACACTGTGCTAAGATGAGGAAGTAAGCAAAAATAGTCTATCTTCAGGAAGCTTGTGTGCTACAGGACACACTGGAAACAGCCAAGAAATGATGGAAAATACTTACTCTTCAGTCATTTCATGCACATGTATAATGCATTCTGGTCACATAATAGTATATAAGAGCAATTTCAAGTAAATCAGTCATCCCTGTTATCTACTGAAGCTCCATCAGTCAGCTGTCTGCCTCTAAAATCTGAGGACCTCAGTTTGTATGCATAGTGCCCATGTACCTGGGTATCCTGGTGTTCACCAAACCTTAGAGTTGGCGGACAGAGGTAGGAAGCCCTACAGCTACTGGCCAGTGAGTGTACCTGATTGTTGAGCTCCAGATTCAGTGTGAGACCTTGTCTTAGGTGATGGATTGAGGAAGATACTTGAGGGTGACCTGTGCACCACGTGCCTTCCGATACCCTTCGAGTCACATCTAGATTCGGTAGAGCAGCTAACGTACAGTACCTCATGTAACGTGATGTTCTTTAAATTGCAGTTTACTCTGTCATTAGGGAAGAGTGATCAGGAAAAAGATGGAACATGTTCAGAACAGAGGCAGTTTTCTTTGCAATGTTTTTAATTGATAGTTGTCTGAATCCGAGGATGTGGAACCAATGTGTGTGGAGCGTAGATAGAGAGAGAGAACCGACGTAAACTTTTAGCGGAAGTGCTTGTCTTCACATCATGAAGCTATGATTTCTTTTATTCCTTTGGCTATTTTAGATTTTCACAGTGGCAGATCAAATAAGCATCTGGGTTTTTTTTTTTTAAGCTTTATTCATAACTTGTATGTTATTTTGTGTATATTTTGTGTGTATGAGTGTATGCATGTATACCTTTGTATGCAGTGTCCAAGGACTCAGAAAGAGGATGTTGGATCCCTGGAACTGGAGCTACAGAATTGTGAGCTGCCACATGGGTGCTGGGAACTGAACCTCTCCAGCTCCAGGTGGCTGTTTGAGTCTGAGTGTGGCTGAAGTGACTAGAGAGTCACTATTGCATTGTGACCCCCTGTCCAGGACCAAAGGAAGTAAGCAGAAACAGGAGTCCTGCCATAATTGGCCATGTTGTGTTGCTTTAATGGAGATTTAAAAAGCCAGTCTCAGAAAGGGATTGGGATGCCTCAGAATCCCTTTTATTGTTACAGAAAGACTTAAGTAGCAGTTTTCTTGTTTGAAAGGAGAGTCCAAAATAAAGATTGAATGCCTAACTCACTGTTTAAGATTTTGATTGGAAGCCTGTGGGATTTTTTTTCTAAGCACAAGATCATTTTTTAAAAATTTATTTAATTAAAATAGAATTGTACCATACTCCTCATTCTCTCCTATGTCAGCCCTTCCCAAATTCATGACCTCCTCCCTTTATCCATTGTTACTTATACATACAAATAACATAAGTATAACCTGCTGGACGTTTTCAGTGCTGCCAGCGTATGTACGTTTCTAGGGTTGACCAGGTAATATTAGAGAAGAATCCTTGGGGAAAAATAATTCTTCCCTTTTCAATGTGAAATCATAATTTTAAAAAAATGATAGTAAATTTAATACAAAACTATTTACTCAGATAATATATATTAATTTTTAAAATTACTATTAAAAGCTATACTTTATGAAGGAGAACTATACAAATATTTATAATTTGACTGAGCTTTACATACATTTGATTCTAGATGCTTTGGTTTTTTTTTTTTTTAAGGTAGACCAAGAATTTTAAAAAGTTGTTTTAGATTATTTAAAGCTACTGATATTTTGTCATGATTACAATTTAGTTTAAAATGGATCATATTATGAAGTCGTGGATTTGACATGTTATCTAGATAGGGTAGTCATTGATATTATTAAAGTTGCTTATAATTGAATTTAAATGCTGTGATATTCTGATAAATAATTTTTAAAGGAAATTATGAAGAAAAAGTTGAGATAAATATATGTTTAAAGTGTTCCCCTAACCCCACAGGTTCTGTGCACAAAAGTCAGGAGCTTACATGAACGGAGTTAATTGTCCACAGGGCGCATGCTGGCCTCTCTAAAATTCTTAGAAAAACAACAAAATTAATTATCCAGCACGAAAACAAGTCCTTTTCTTTCAGGCAAACATTCAATTAACTTTTTAGTGCTTGCTGTTTAATGTTGGTTTTGACCAACCAACCATTGAAAACTGTTTTCCTTTGAAACTGGGCTTGAGCAGAAAATGGTGTTCTATGTAGCTGGTTAGGTGGTCGGGTTCATTGGGTCAACAGCTTTTTCCCATGGTCTCTGAAGTCAGTGGCTATTCTGTTTTGAACTCACTGCAAGATGTGCCTTGAACACATTTGGTTTTGTCTCTAGTATTTAACAGAGTCAACCTCTCAAATATACTAGAATAATGAGAAAAAAAATCTTTAATTAGATGTCATAAAAAGATACTTCAATGCTGTGATGGTGCTGTTAACAATTTACCTTATTGCCCAAAGCCTGTGACAGTCACATTTAAATGATTATTGTGAAAGTAGATACTTGTGTGTCTTTTCTTTCTGATACTTTACGAGATAAACACCTCTGTATTTTGAGGATTTGACAATCCTGTCCTTTTGCTCATTGGCTTTCTCTGCCTTTGAACATTTTTGGTGCATAACACAGTCACCCTCTATTTTCTGTTAAGAGGTACTACTCAGGTTTCGACAGTGCACCCTTGGACAGTGCGTGTTAAGAACAAGGACAGGGATCCTCTGCACCTCAGACCAACAACACTGGTGTGGCGTAACTGTTTTCTGTTGTGTTTGCTCCCAGTTGGCTCCTCAGTTCAGGAATCCCTTCGATCTCTAGCAGCATTCTAACTTTACATGGAAGAATCTTTTATTACTGGGACATTAATTGAAGAGTCCAAGCTCACATGCATGTGTATAGTTGTTTCCTGGGGATTAAACTTGGGGAAACTGTTGTTAGGAGTACTTTGTAGGGCTTCTCTTGGCATTTTCTGCATCACCAGGGCTCACTGGCAGGTTGTCTGTTTGAGGATCACGTAGTTCAAGTAGTATGACCGGATAGTTTCAATTGCAAGACGTCCTTTTCCATTCTTCATTAATGAGAGGCAGAGTGAATGTGTAAATATAACACATTCTCCTTAGCATGCAGCTAAAGTTGTGATTGCAAAATATTGATTACCTGTTGTTTTTATTTATTCTACTCTGGAATTCTCCCCTTTCTGGTTCTGTCTGCTCTGCTCTATTTTTTAAAAACTGTCTTCCTATGCAGCTCAAGCTGTCTTTGAACTTGCATGCTCCTGCCTCAGACTTCTGGGCTTGCAGGCCCATGTATAACCACACCCAGCAAATTGAAAAAGTTTTCTAAAAGTTACATTTTTTGTGCTTACTTTACTTATTTGCCTCAACTCAGGATTCTTTCATGTGTAGTAATGCCCCTTCCTGGACACATGTGAACCCCATCTGCCTCCTGAGTCCTGAGAAATATTCCTGCCTGGTTCTTGGAGCCTTTACTGTTTGTAAGTCCCCTGCCCCAGACTCCTGTGCATGTCTACTTGTTTGCAGCTTAGACTGAGCCTCATGGAAGACCAGCTCCCTTTAGTGACCTTTAGTATGTAGAAGGTTAAAGAGAAGTGAAATATTTCTTACATCTGTAAAGGGCCATGTACTCCAAGAAAACCAACAGTGTCTTTCCTTTAGAAAATATTTATTTTTATTTTATGTGTCTGAATGTTTTGCATACATGTGTATCTGCGTCGTGTACATGCAGTAACCACAGAGGTCAGAAAAAAAAAAAAAAAAAACACTGGCCCCACTGGAGCTAGATTCTAGTGTTCTATGGTGCTGAGAACCTAACCCAAGTCTTCACATGAGCAGCAGGTGCTCTTTCTAGCCTTGAGAGCATTTTTGTGAACGTGTAGAATGTCCTTTGTGTTTATTATGCAAATAAGGAGCATGTTGGTGTTGGTGCCCAAGGGAGTTTGACATCCCTAAAGTGATAGACAAGGAGGAACAAAAAGAGCCAAGCTCTTGAGCATGCATGATGCTTGCTGCCTTTAATGTACATTGGAAAGGTAATTTGCTTCCAGTCAGAAGAGTGTAGAACAAAGTTACAGTAAAATGGTGATCTTTGTATTCCTTCAAATGATAATAAGCTTAAATAAAGCAGTGTTTTCTATTTTAAAAGCAAGGAACAGAAGAGATAGATGTTGCAAAGAAAAAAAAAGTTGTTTTAAATACAGACTTGTAATAATTAGAATTACCTGGAAAGAGATTCTTATGCAGGAGTTATCTAGATCAGGTTGGCCTGAGAGCATGTCCACAAGGAACGTTCTTGATTATTAGTTTTCCGAGTCCCTTACGGATGGTACCATTCCCTAGGCAGGGGGTCCTGAACTATATGAGACAGAGCAGCAGATGAAATGAGTTAAGGTTTGCCTTTGGGGTAAGTTAATAAGGTTTTTTTGTTGTCTGTATGTTTCATTTTGTGACAGAGTCTCAATATGTAACCCAGGATTTGTCAAACCCAGACTTTCTGTCTCAGCCTTCCACATACTAGGATTGTGTACATACACCACCATGCTGAGAACTAGTTACGTATACATTGGAGTTTTTCCTAATTTTAACTGAGAGAGATTATTAGGTAGTCTTCCTCTTTTAGACAAAGATAGGACGTTATATTCTATTTTCGTAGCAACTGCTAGTCAGGCAGGAGGCAGTGTAGATGCTTGGCTGGCCTACGGATACCCTGAAGAAGGAGTTGATTCTTCTTGCCTGAATATTTTAAAATATATTTGTGGTTTTCACCTCTTGTCTAAACCACCCCTATCCTAATTTTTTAAAAAATTTTTTTTCTATGTAAGTTTCATCTCATAATCTTTTATGTTTAATCTCAATATTAGATGGGAACATTACTCTCAGTTATTGGCATCATTCTAAGCAGTAAAACAAGCAGGCTCTCTGATGATGGGCACTTTTAAACACAGCAAGATTGAAGTGTTCCGAGTCTGTTGCCTAGTGACAAATCTATCCAGAGCAGGCAGTAACTGTAGCTGCATTCTTACACAACAGAAGCAACCTGTGTTTGAAGGGAGAGGGGACAACACTGACCAGGATTACCCTACAGCTCACTTCTCCTTACAGAGAGGAAAGCCTGGGAAATGGAGATCTGAAAGGATAGCTAGGGGTTTTGGGAAACCTGAGAAGTCCCTGCTTAGCTCCTGTTGCTCAGCTTGATGCAATAAGGAGCCTAGTCTTTGTTCTTTTACTACTTATTCTTTGTATGTGTGTCAAGTATATAGGTGCACGTGTATGCAGACACACTTGTATGTGTGTATGTGTGGAGAACAGAAAAACAGCCTTCAGTGTCTTTCTGGCACATTCCACTTTCTGAAATAGGGTCACTCACCTAGAGTTTCACCTAGGAGACTAGACTAACTAGCCCCGAGCCCCAGGGCTTTTTATTAAGTCACATGCTCTTGCAAATGTTCTACTGACTGAGCTGTCTCCCTGACCCCCTCTTGCAGCCTCCCCAACCCAGTGGCACATTTGTCTTTGACTTTTACATGTCCGTTCATCCTTTCTATGGCTTCTTTCCTTTATATATTTTGGGTTGACATTCATGTGATTCATTGGATGCAAGCTTTTTGTTTCCATAGGCTTAAAAATCTTAAATAACTTTTAGTAAGCTTTATAAAATTCAGGCCCAGGTGTGGCTCACACAGACTGACAGCAGCGCACAGTGTGTTCATCAAGAGTAAGAAGCCCTGTGTAGCCACCACAGCTCTGCTTGGTACATGGTTCCTCAGAGCTGAGCTGTGGGATCAGCTACCCTTCAGGAGGTTGGTTCTTCACCAGTCCCAGGGGATGATGTGCATGTCTCTGATAGCAAAGTGAGATCACAAGTGAATATTTAGATGTGTGCTTCCTGTCTTAATGTATATAAAATTGTAATTAGCACAAGGATCCTATGATGTCCCGGGAATTGTTGGACAGGAAAAAGTTGGATATAAGTTAAAGCTCAGATAATTTAAAAACCAACTTCAATGTGATGGTTTAAGCTTGCAGTAACTGGGATGCTGAGGCAGGAGAATTGCCACGTTTAAGGCTAGCCTGAGTCAGATAGTGATTCCTCCTCCAGCCTCAGTTGTATATTGAGACTCTGTATTAGAACAAAAACAAAATTAAGAAGTAAAATGAAAGCAATAAAAGAGAGGAATAATTCATATGATTTGCTGATTGCAAGAAGTTTTGAAGGTCAAATACATGGTTGGAACTTGGCACAAAGAGCTTTCCCAAAGTTAGATAGGTGATTTGTCACTGAGCCTTGGAAGCAGAGCCCTGTCTGTCTGTGCCTTCTCAGATACACTCATAGACATGTTTAATAATGTGAAACTTCTTATGGTGGGCAAAATTAGGTAATCTGTGTTCAACAAAGGTCATTCTGAAGCCAGGGCCAGGCTGCTTGAAACTGGAAGAGACTGTAGGATAGGAACTGATGAGCAGAAGTCACTGAGAACCTTCTCTGCATTCTAATTTAATTCACACTTACCTTCCCCTCCATTACCACCTCTGTCTATATATCCATAGATGTGTGGTTTTCTCAAAGTAAATGTCACAATGCCGGGCATAAGTGAACATGAAGAGGGCTGGGTGCTGGGATCTAGGACTGGAGACAGAATGGGTGGCTACTGCTTGCCCCGGAATGCTCCCTCTCAAGCAGGAATGTGTGCTCTGGGGTGCAAAGAGAAACTGAACCAGGCGTGATGGCATATGCCTTATATCCCAGCATTCAGGAGGCAGAGGCAGGAGGATCTCTGTAAGTTCAAACCCAGCCTTGTCTACAGAATGAGATCCAGGACAGACAAGGCTGTTACATAGAGAAATATTGTCTCAAAAAAACAAAAAACAAAAATGATAGCTAGCTAGCTAGCTAGGTAGGTAGGTAGATAGACAGACAGATAGAAAATGAAAACTCAATCATTAGTTGAAGCCTGGTTTTTCAATGTTAGCTTCCACTTACCTTGAAACTTAAACAGGTAGCTATTGGATGAGGCAGCCCTGAGATTAATTATATGGATGATGTATTAATAAATGCAAAAGCTTTATATGAGTCACTTAACTCTTGTACACATTAACATCATCACCATCTCCATCCCCACTCTTATTCCCATCCTTGTCCTCCTAGAAACACAGGTCACTGGTGGCCACTGAGGGAAAATGCACAAAGCCTGCCCTCTGATGCTAAGCACCGCAGATGCTCCTGCCTGCGCAAGCCATGGCATATGCAACGGGCACAGAAACTAACATGAGACATTTATCCAGCCACAGAACCCTTTCTTCTACAAACATTGACAAGGAAACCTGATATGTAAGAGAGATTAACTTGGATCTGCTCTGTTTGA
The DNA here is from genome assembly GCF_963924665.1 of Micromys minutus. Classification (NCBI taxonomy): domain Eukaryota; kingdom Metazoa; phylum Chordata; class Mammalia; order Rodentia; family Muridae; genus Micromys; species Micromys minutus. The sequence goes on along the minus strand of NC_137975.1, from coordinate 56,000,315 downwards.
AGTCATTATGGGCAGTTGAATCTCTACTAGCTTGCCTGCGAAATACAGACTTCTAGGCACAGCCACATTTTTTTTTTTTTTTTTTTTTTTTTGAGTCAGTGAGTCTGGAATGAGACTGAGGAATGTTACTTTTGATAAGTCCCCTTGCTGTTGCTGCAGGTGATGGGGTGGTAGGAAGAGGAAGAACCACAGATGAGAGCTACTTTGGTTGAAGGTAACGGTTTTACTTGGTAACAGCCAGAACCTTGGACATTTTATATATCCGTCAAAGCTAGGGCTCTGTCTTCCTCCTTTGTGGCCTTTGGGGTCTGTTGTCTTCAATGTATTTTAGTGGTATATATCACTAGAGGAGATCTGTTGGTCCATTGGCTGGAGCTTATTGTAAATGCATGTCCACAACCCTTGTTCCAAACCACACAGAAGATCTAACACTCAGGATTTGTACTTTTAAGAACTCTGTAGTTATTATATGCTTGAAAATTTTTTCACCATGCAGAAATTTTTCTTCTCTTTCTGGTTTGTTTCACAAAGAATAATTGCTTCCAGATTCATTCTCAGCATCACCTATTGAAGAGTTTTATCTTTTCCAAGATTAATCACATTCCATTACATGTACAATGTAATATTTACATTTCACTAATGATTTGTAACATTTAGTATCAGTTCATATAATTGTTAGCTACTTGTTTGGATTCTTTTATAAGAAACATTTAAGGAAATTGTCAGTGTTTTAACTGGGCGTTTGTACCGTTTTAGCTTTTTAAATTATTTGTTGTTGAATTTAGGAGATATTTCTTTGTAAATGTTAATTACTTATGACATACGGCTTCTAACTGTTTCCTGAGAGGCTGTAGGATGAATTTTCAGGCTATTTTCATTGTTGTTTTTGTTCACAAGATTTTACTTTCAAAAGATTTTGTCAGACTGCTTTGTGTAGTTTTTGTTTATTCTTCAGATATTACTTTTAAGAAACCATTGGCAAAATTTTTATCTTGCTTTGTTTTTAGAAATTTTGTAGTATTAAGTGTTGTGGTTAAAACTTATTCTATTTGGGGATGGCTTTCTTTTTCTTCATTCTTTTTTTTTTTTAATTTTATAATAGGTTTCACATCAATACATGGTACCTTTGCATAATAATTAAAATTATTAAATTTGACAAAGTTATACACTTAATTACTGTAGTTACTCTATGTAGTTCAAAATCCTAATCAAAAGGTTTTCTTTTTTCTTATCACAAATTCTAGCATTAAAGATTCTACTAGTTGTTGAAAATTATAACACACTTTTGATTGGTGTTAATTTTAACCCTATGGGATTATTAATATCATGAATTTGTTTATTATCTTTGAGTTGTGCAGCCATAAATTATTGCCATTTAATTAATATGAATTTTTAGGCATAAAATGAACTAATATATAAAAGTTTAAGCTGTTACATCAGCTCAGTGGTGTTAGACAGCCAGTGACAATTACATTTTGAAGTAGATACAGAACATTCTAATATCACAAAAAGTTGCTGTGTGTATCTGACTTACAAAAATGACTTAATATAATGTTTCAAATTTTTTGAGATTTTTGAGACAGAGTCTCAGATTGACCTAGGATTCTATATGAGGTTCAAATTTGTCTAGAATGTGAAATGATCTATCTGTCTGTGAGTCATTAATTATAAGAATTTCCAACCAGGGTTTAAGAAAACAGTTTCATAAAACAGCATTTCAGTTCCATGTATAATAGTTCTAAGGCATTGTTGGAGATGTTGGATAGTTCTCAGGACATGGTAATGTCATTCTACATAGAACCCTCATTTAAGAATATTGATTTAGGATTATTTATTCTTTTGTCCAAACTTAAGAAAATATCAAGCCATAGCATTTTAAGAGATGTAAAAATAAGGAGCTTTGTGTGTGCTTTAAAATAAATCCTTTAAAAAAAAGATTCTTATACTAGACAAAGTTTGGGAACTGTTCACCTACTCCCAAGCTTAGGAGCAGCTTAAACTCTTCATGGAAAGAATGATGTCCACTTCTCTCCCCAACAGAGTGATCTTTCCACTAGTTTAGATTCTTTATTCTACCAAAAGCTTCTTTGACTTCCGCTGTATTCATAGCATTAAAGAGACCGCTGTATTAGTTTTAAAAGGTCATGCAATGTAAAGAAAAGGGGAGGCTGGATGTTCAGCTTAGTGGTAGGGTATCTTTGTAGCATATGTGAAAGCCCTAAGCTCAACCCTCTGGCACAGGAGGGTTGGGTAGTGAGCCTGAAGCTCACTGATTTGCCTAGACTGGCTGGTGAGTCCCCTCCAGGGATCCACCTGTTCGTGTCCGCCATGCCTTGGTTGGTTCGAGGATCATAGACATATGGCGTTGTTGCAGGATTTTGTATGGGTCTAGAGAGCTGTGTTAATGTCCTCACACTTGCACAGTGACACCTGAAAACCTGAGCCCTCTCTATAGCCCAAAGAAATAGAATTTGTATCTCCTTCCTTTTCTGAAATGCAGTCCCATTGTATCAAAGCCATGCCACATGACCTCAGATAGCCTCAGTTAACACTTTAAAGGGTCTGTCACTGTCTGGAGTCACATGGGGCATAATCCAGACCTTGACAGATGGAAGTGAATTAGGAGTGAAAAAGGAACCCAGTGCCTGTCACGTGGCAACCCCTTGAGCTGTTGTTTGCTCCCTCCCATAGCAGTAGTTGATATTTTCTATTTCTCTTTTAAATAACAGAAATTAGAAACTCAGTTCCTCTTCTAAAAGGTTTCAGACATCTCATGCCATCATGTTTTGGGCTTACTTTAAAATCTCTTTAGATAGGAAACTCACCACCTAGTTTATGAATCTGTGTTTTCAAAGACAAGTGCTGCAGCTTCCATGTTGTCTGTCATCTTCCCAGTAGACCCTAGCACATATGTGGCCGGCCCCTGCGCGCTCAGGAGGCAGAGACAGGTGCATCTCTGTGAGTTCAAGGCCAGCCTGGTCTACAAGGCAAGTCCAGGACAGCCAGGACCACACAGAGAAACCCTGTCTTGGAAAAGAAAAGGAAAAAAAGAAAAGAAAAGGAGGGAAGGGGAAGAGGGGAAAGGAAAGGAAAGAGGAAAGGAAAAAGGAAAGAATGGCTGGCTCTGTCTTCAGGCTCCCCACTTATAGTGCCTCCTTGGCAGATCTACCTAATTGTGGGGTGGAGCAAAGCAGGTATCTTGTCCCATCGCAGTAGTTTAGATCATTTCACCCTTTTGATGTGCAGGCCACATTTTCATCACTGTAACACACTGACAGAGCAGCTATAGGTCTCTGTTGACTTGGGGTTTAGTGACTAGAAGTCATTCACAGGGGTTGTGGTGCAAACTATCACATCTCATAATCTCCAGGACCCACCCCTTCTAAAGGTGCCACAGTCTGCAGGAGAGTCCACAAGTTGGTAACTGCACATTCATAATCTGAGCTTGTAGGAGGCATTCCAGAGTTCCCAGAGCAGTGGGTTATTTCATAGCAATGTTGGCTGTGGAGAAGAGTCTCCTGTAGGCTTACTTATGTTCCTTACCCACAACAAGGGCTGGGACTGCCTTGTACTCAGAATTTGGCACAAGGCAAAGGAGGCCATAAGCCATATATAGAACAGCATAAATGGAAACTGAGGGAAGCTCTGAGCAGGAGCTCTTGCCTGTAAGCATGAGGACTGGGTTCAAATACCCAACACTCATGTGAAAAATAGGAATGCCTGGCACTGACTGGAAGAACATTCACTGGCCAGCCAACCTAGCCAACGTGCTCAACTTCTAACTCAGTGAGAAGATACTAAGGGAGAGAGTGATAGAGAAGGACACTGTACATCCTGGTCTCACGCCCATGTGTGTACACGTGGACATGCATGTTCACATGTTCACGTGCATTCACCACATACAGCACACAACACATACACAAAAAGAATAAATGAGAAGGAATATGACTTCAAAATGTTTGCATTTTAATGTTTCCAATGTTGGAAGTTCACTGTGATTGTTGAATCTGATATGAATATATTTCTCTCTTTTTCCTGATTTTTGTTTTTTGAGGAAGTTAGGCCAGTGCACAGGCTATGTTTTTCAACTTGAGAATCTATGTATGAAACATGTTAATAGTTGCCACTTTAAAGTTTGTTGTTCAAGCATTGACCTGTTAATCTGTACAAATAGGTAGCTACTTAAAACAGAGACCACTCCACATCTATGTCCCTGTCAAAAGCTTCTTGTGAAGAACTCATGCCTCTTCCCCTTTTGTCAGTATGTCAGAGTGAATTCTTGTTACAGTGTAGGGTAAGATTTCATAGATTCCTAAACAACTGTGTTGACCCAAGCTCATTAACACCAAGTCATGTTTTAGCACCATGTCTTGTTGGGAGTCTAAATCTCTTAAGCGAAATTAAGTGACTAGACTGTGGATTGTTCGCTGTGGCTATCCCCTTACCCCAAAAGTGTTTGGTTGGATGCTACTGTGTAATAGTTAAATATTTATACAAAACAGGAGCCTTGCTGTGACTCAGCTAGATAATCTCCTTTGTTGGTATATTATCATATTGAGTCTATCTTCCTCAGGCAGTTAATGTTATATTGCTGATTTCACTATTGTTTTTCAGTTGTGTATATTCACAGAAATGATTACCTACAAAAGCAGCATATAACTAACCTCATGCACCGGCCACCCTTTCTCTACAATATTCTTGGTAAATCTTGGTTTATGCCATTAACAACTTAATGTTACGAATATAAGATCTGAATTAACTCTAAAAATCTGTCAGTCTGTATGCTCACATATCTACATGTACCCCATTTTTAGTTTCCTTATAAATTAATACCACACCTAACATTTTTCTCCAGTTTCATAGACTTTTGGGATAGTAGGCATTCTTAAGGGTTAGTTTTCTTTCCATAGTTGTTTTTTAAAAAGTATGTATTTAAGGGTCTTTAACAGTTGGTTTTATTCCTATGTTTGTAAGTCTGTGTTGCCATAAACCATGTCTCAAAGCAACCCAGGAATGTTTGCCACTTGTTCTTCAGCATGGATGCTTTTCTGTTTTCTTTACTGCTATTAAAGACATTCTTTTTCTTGCTATGTCCCTGTTTTGATGTGATTGGCCAGATCACAGTGTGCTTCTGTCTAGGAGGTACCTGAGTCAGCCTCACCTGCTGAGTAGACCAATTCATTCAGTACACACTTAATGACTGCCTACTGTGCATGAATTTGTTTGCAGACATGACAGAACATTCAATGAAGGAGACAGAGTTCTTCAACTTGAGTCAACATTTTAGTTTGGAGACAAAAATCTAAAAGAAACAAATACCAGGTAGTACAGTTTCAAGCTGTTGTAAAGTTATTGATGACCAAGATGAGAGCAATTTCAGAGGGAACTGGGGAGAACGTACTATGATGGGGGAAAGTGGAAGAAAGGCTGTGGTATGGAGAAGCAGACACGAGGTCCATACAGGCTGTACTGACCGGTGGGCATAACAGCAGATAGCTGGAGACCCTGGCTGGGTCCCACCAGTAGCTGGGTTACAGTATATACTTAGTGATTATCTTTCTTCTATGTAGATGGAAAATATTTTGTTTCTAACCCCCCTCCACACACACACACACACACACACACACACACACACACACACACATTCTTTCAAAAAGCTTTAGAAACATTTGTATATAAATAAATGCCTGGTTCATTTGTTGGTTACATGAATGCTGTGGGGTTTTGTGTAATTTCAGTCATTGCTTATAACATTGGGCTTTTCATGGTGTGTATTTTGTTCTGATCTGTAAGTGATAAAGTGTGTTTCTAGCCATCTTATCCTAAATACAATCACACTGATTTTTATGTAACATAAAACAAGATAGAAAATAATCTCCGAGTGTCTACTCTGTATAATCTAGAGAAATAGTTTCTAAAGAGCAAGTCTGGTTGGAACAATGTAAATGCCGTGTCTTGTTTATTTGATAGAAACTGGCATTTTAAAAGTCAAAGTAGGGATAAAAATCACAGTTAATTGTTTTCATTCTTTAAACTTGTAGGACTAACTCTGGCTTTTATATTTACTGCTAAAACATTTCTCAAATAAAACTTACCTTTATTGTAAATAGTTAAGGAACTGTGGTAGCACTGCCTGGGAGACTGCTTTGTCACTTTAAAAAGTGAATAGTTTTCGTGACAATACTGTAACTAAAACGTCCTTGCTGGTTTTTCAAATCTCAGTGCTCACTGACCTTCCACTTGAACCTAGCTATAATGTAAACATTTTCTTGAGGTGGTTAGGGGCTAGGCCAGCCAATCTGGAGGGTATTAGCAGTGTTCTCTTGGGAGGTTGGAACCCTGGGTAATTCTCAGGAGCTCCTTTCCAAGCCAGAGGCTGTCTTCAATATTACATATTGCTTAATTCTTCTGTGCTTTTGCTAATAATGCCTACCGTGCCTTTTGGAAATCTCATTAGTTAAAAACGTAATTAACTAGCCTTTGAAGTAGAGGGTAGGGCAGTCTGTATTTGGAAGCTTTCCTGCCCTTTCCCTGCCAGTTGCTAAAATACATAGTGTGGAGTTGAGCCTACTGAGGTTGAGCTTATTGCCCCTGGGTCTCAAAAGTCTGACTTTTTAGGAATCTATTACACATCCAAAATATTTTTGTTCAAAGCAAAGCTAAGTACTGTATCAACTCCCTTTGACCAGTTAGTCTCTTTAAACCTTCTGAGGTGTACTGAGCAGTGTTTTTCAAACTTCAGGTCATGACCCATTAATGGTCGTTAAATCAGGTTGGTGGGTTAAAACCAGCATTTTAGAAAGTTAATAGAATATGGCAGCCATAGTAAGTCATAGTAAGTCATAGGTACTGTCTTGCAGGGGTTTGTCCCATTTAGACAGTGTGTGCGTTTCCATCCAAGTGTGGAAAAGGAAGGCACTCATTTGTTCTGCATGGCCCTCAGGCTGGGCAGTCTTACAATAGAGAATATTTTAGAGAAACGATTCATAATCTCATGTTTAAATGTTTATATTTTAATTCCTTGACTCTTCAGCTACTAAGCTAATGCCAAAGTTCATTAATATTTCGAAGGAAATTTAGAAGACGGGGTTTAAGAAACTACATTTTAAAACTGATTCTTTCTTTCTCATTCGAAATTGTTTCTATAACCAAAGGCAAACTCTGCGAGAGACTCATGCTCCTTCATTCCCATTATACTGGACAACTGTTTTTACACATAGAAAAAGGAAGTAATACCGAGTGCAAAATGTAACTGTTTGGTAGCAGCCCAGACATTTTATGTAACGTTTACATGCATTGAGGGAAACTATCGTTTCATTTCAGAAAGTCACGTGAGTTACCACGTGGAGAGTCAGCTCGTGTACTGAATGGGTGCAGGTACAAAGAATCACAAATGTGGTCAGGCTTGGGTTCAAACTTCATATTACTGCTTGTTTTTACTTTGTGTCCTTCCAAACAATGACCAAGTCCCTCTCCATTCAGCTTCAATAATTGTTTTCAAAAATGCCCTTTACCCCATCAGTGTGAGACTCTCAAGCTTATAATTGAATATTTCTAATTGAATTTTTTTTTCTGCTCACTAACTAAACATTGAACTCTATTGTTAATTGTTTAAAATTTTAGACTAGATTTATATTTGAGCACTGATGTTATACTTATCATAATTTTTATTACATACTGTTAACCTTAATTTCTCCAAAGTTTTCTCCTCTGTAAAGTAGATAATAATTAAGTTATATTCCAGACTGATACCTGGATATCTTGATATCTCCGAGTCACTGCAAACCAGTGTGTTCTGATTCAGACTGTGGGACATGGTGCTTCCATGGCAAGTGCAGTGGGGACGAGAGTACAGCACACTGAGACTGGATTGTCGAGAACAAAACCATACAAGCCAGCCAGGGCTCATCAGTGAGGCCCTGCTCCCCAAAAGGAAGTACCCACTTATGCTGTATCTTTAAGAAAGTCATAGTAAGAACAGATTGCACATAAAATTTCACAATGCCTTGTTTTATCTCAAATAATAACATAAGGGTTATTTATTTACCATGTTGTTGCGGGTTTTGTGTGTGTTGTGAAAACAGTCTTACAGCTGCACGTGGAGCTTTGCCTGTCATCGAGTGCTATGGAGAATACAAGGCTGCACTGGCACCTTTCTCCTCCACTTTGCCACCTCTTTGCATTTAAAGCTCAAAATGAACTTAATCGTTAGTTTTCTGACCTTGTTTTATTTTTGAAGTCAATGTTACTGTGCTGGCTCTAAAACAAACCCCAAAAGGCCATTTCTTCCTTCTTGCAGTTGCTTTGATGTTCATGCTGAGTTGGAGTGGCCGATGCATGATGATGAATGTCCTATTAAGTACAGAGCATGCCTTAGGCACAAACAAAATCTCACTTTCTTCCCCCGTTATTTTGATTCCCTGTACAAATATCACTGTGGCTGACCAACTGTTGTATTGAATAAAAGATTGACTTCTTACACAAAAAGCAAGGCTGATATCCTGAATAAGAAACTTTCACAGTGCTAACATATGAGAAGTAGTAACAGAGCTGTCCATTTTCACTTGAACATAAAGAGCATGCTAAAGAAAAGGACGCTTTTCCAATCAATCCCGTATTTCATACACAGAAATGCTAAGACAGTTAAACTGTGCACCTAACTGTGTATACTGCTCTTTCCTAACATCTTAGAGCACCTTAGACAGCAGTTCCTTTTGGTGGAATTGACTATTTTCTCCTTGCTACCCTGACAGAAAACTCCATTAGCACAGTGCCACTGCAGAAAGCCACCATGCTCCGAGAGTGTGTTTTGATCTTACAAGGTGCCTAAGCAGGCTAAGCTAGTCCGACTTCTTCTCCGTGCTCCCCTCTCACACATGCATTGTAGTTCCCCACGAGCTGTGCCTTTAAGTCCTGTGATTGCACACCAAGCCATAGCTAGCACAGAAGTCAAAGTGCATAGGCCGTTTTCACACCTTGATGTAGGTGTGTCTGCCAGCTTTTCTTTAACCTTTCTCAGTACTAAAGGTTGTTCTGGGAGAGTAGCTCATTGTTGGAAGGCCCCAGAGCACTGTTCAAAGGAAAGAAAGAACAGGACTGTTCAGTAGAGATCCAGCAACTTATGGGAATTCCTTGATGATCTCATCTTTTTAAAAAAAGGTTTGAATTTGTCTATTATAGAAAAATTTCACAATAGATTTAAAAAAAACACCTCTGATTTTTTAAGCCTCGTTGCCTTTTTTGTCTTTTTGTGTTGCCTTTATTGTTTTACCATTTGTAGTTATGTACGTATTCGTATTTGTACACCACTGCACTCACTCCCGAGGAACCCTGTGTCTCCCAAGGTGCCATGGTCTTTGCATTCTCACACACCCAGATCCTGTGTCAACCGAGATTCCACTTCGGGGATAATCACGTCAGCTTAGTTTTCTGACATCTTAATCTTTAAACTATATATAAGTAGTTATTTTTAAAGTCTCTTGGTCAAATATATAGAATACCAAATTAAATTAACCTTGGGACACAAAAAGTATTGGCACCTGGAATGTTTCCTGCCGGTTTTAGGATAAGGGGCTGTTTAGCTTAGTTAGTCCCATTTAAGCACAAGCCATGTGTGAGAAGTCAGAAGATCACCTCAATCGTTGGTCTTCACCTACCAACTTCACTACCAACTATAGCATTTTGCTATTTGCCAGTGTGGATATCAGGTTAACTGGCACAAGCTTCCTGGAACTTTCCAGTCTTGCCATCTCACTGTGGGAGTACTAGGATTACAGGCCTGTTGTGTCTGGCTTCACGTGGGCTCTATGAATCTGAACTCGGCGCTGTCATGCTTCCACTTAAGTTCTCTGCGCACTGAACCCAAGGTGAGCAGTGACTTCCATCCCTTCAGAGCTCCCTCACTTCACTAATGCCTCAGTGCCTGCGGCAATGTCTCATATAGCCAACTTTGCTGAAAGCCGAGGACAAGTGGGCGAGCCTCCATAATACACTTTGTGGATGTCCAGTGCTTACTGCCATTCTCAGCTGGGCAACAGTTACACAATCAAAATTTGGGTGGTGGTGTGAGTTGTCATGTCATCTTTTACCATCCCAATGAGGAAAGAGTTGTTAGGCATCTTGAATTATAAAGAAAATTGCAGAGTGATTGCGTTGTAGCAATTAAAAAAAATATTTTAGGGTTTAGTAAGTTGGCCTTACCAGCATGAAGATTTGAGTTGCATTCCCAGAACCCAAATTAAAAACACAAACAAGGAAGAGGAAAGTAGTACATGTTTGTAATCCCGGCCCTGGAGAGACAGCAGGCTCACTGCCCAGCTAACACAGCACTTAGCTAGCTCCAGGCCAGTGAGAGAAAAATCCTATTATGAAAAATATGGTAGATAAACAGAATTGTACTTTTACACTCACGTGTATCACCACACTCTTGTTCTCCCTCTCCTTCTCCCTCTCATTCACGCCCAGGCACATGTACAAGGTAACCAAGTATGGTGGTACAGACTTTAATCCCAGCACTTTGGACAGAGAAGCAAAAGGCTAAGGAGTTCATGTTCAGCCCTGGCTACACAGAGTTTAAGCCCACCCACAGAGATCCTGCCTCAAAATGAAACAAACAAAATACCTTAGAAAAAGTAACTTGTGTTAGCCTGATGTAGTTGTCATCTCAAAGGCTTGCGCTCACCCTTTCTAGCTCTGAATTCTAAACTCTGGCTGGCTGGTTCAGCTTAGCTCTTCTGGCTCAAACTCCTCTCCCAGCTGACTGTTTCAATCTGGCTTCTTTCAGGCTCTTAGTAAATTGCTCTGCTTGGCCTCTAACTGTGCCAATCTGTTCTATTCTTTTGGCTCCTCCTCATTCTCTGCTTTATTCTGTCTTCACCTGTGTCTAGCTTGTTCTCTCTACAGCCTGTCTATAAAACAGTCTAGGTAAACCGACTGGAGAGATAGCTCAGTGGTTAAGAGCACTGACTGTTCCTCCAGAGGTCCTGAGTTCAATTCTCAGCAACCACATGTTGGCTCACAACCATCTGAAATGGGATCCGATGCCCTCTTCTGGTGTGTCTGAAAAACAGTGACAGTATACTCACATACATGAAATAAATAAATAAATCTAATGAAAACTGGAAATACACTGTAACCCTGTTTCTGCTGCACCCCCAATTTCTTTCCACTTCTCAGCAGTACTTCAGGCTTTAGATGAAGTCATCACAGAAACTTAGGTATCAACTGGAAGCTAATTTCTAGAATGTTGTCGTAAGAACAGATAGTGGGTAAAGTATTCTATTTATCATTTTTAATTACTCTTTTTTATTTGTATTTACTCTTTTTTCTTTTTTTTAATTGGATATATTTTATTTACATTTCAATTGTTATCCCCTTTTCCAGTTTGCTCTCCCTAAACCTCCTATCCCATCCCTCCTCTCTCTGCTTCTATGAAGGTGCTCCCTCACCTTTAACCCTCTCCTGCCTCCATGCCCTGACATTCCCCTACACTGGAGCACCAAGTCTTGGCAGGACTAAGGGCTTCTCTTACCATTGATGCCCAACAAGGCCATCCTCTGCTACATATGTAGGTGGAGCCATGGGTCTGTTTATTTGAACTCTTTGGATAGTGGTTTAGTTCCAGGAAGCTCTGGTTGGTTGGTATTGTTCTTATGGGGTTGCAAACCCCTTCAGCTACTTCAGTCTTTTCTCTAACTCCTCCACTGGGGTCCTGATTCTCAGTTCTATGGTTGGCTGTGAGCATCTGCCTCTGTATTTGTCATGTTCAGGCAGAACTTCTCAGGGGCAGCGATATCAGGCTCCTGTCAGCATGTATTTCTTGGCATCAGCAATATTGTCTGGGTTTGGTGGCTGTATGTGGGCTAGAACTCCCAAGTGCGGGCAGTCTCTGGATGGCCATAAAGTATCTCAAAGTTCAGCCTTATAAAGTTGGTTGCAGGGCCATTTGACAGCTCAATGTTAGAACACTTGTTCAACATGCACAGGAACTGGGTTCTAACCCCAATCCTACAGGGAAAAAAAGCTCTTGCAGCCTTTTCTTTTCTACTTTTGGCTCATTGGTTTGCTCAAAGTTCACGGCCAGACTGGTTTCTGTAGCAAGTTCTAGGCTAGCAAGGAAGGACTGTATAGCGAGATGTATCTCAGAGCACTGCCACCCTATCCTAACAGTCACAGTCACATTTATAAGGTGATCTTGATTGTAAAGGACATTTTTTTAAAAACCCTTTAAATTGATTCTTTGTGAGTTTCACATCATGCACTCCAATCTCACTCATCTTCCTATCCCTCGATGTTACCTCCACCCTTGTAAACCCCACCCCTCTGTGGAAGCCACAGTGTGTCTCACAGTATATACCCTTTTTCCAAATATCTTTGCTTGCAAATGTTCCGTTGCTGGGAGTCAGTAGTGTCTGGTTCAAGGCCTTGGCCTCTGCTACACTTTCCATCCTGGACCCTCTCTGGCACTCTTCTCTAGTGTCCTGTTATTGCCCTGAGTGATGGTGATCTGCAGGACCAACTAGCAAAGGGGCCTTGTTCAAAGTGGATCCTGAATAAATGTGTGGGCTCCATGCTTAGAGACGTGGTTCAACAAGTTCAGAGCACTGGCTGCTCTTACAGAGGACCTACATTCAATTCCCAGCACCCGCATGGTGGCTAGCACCGTCTAGTCTCAGTGCGTCTGACGTTCTTCCTGGCCTCTATAGGCACCATACACACATGGTGCACAGACATACGTGAAGACGAACCACCCACACACATTAAACAAATAAAGTGTCTGCTAAGGAATCTCAGGGAAGACACTCAGTCCTCTAAATCTAGACATTATTTTCTTGGGTTTTTTTCTTTTCTGAATTTTTAATTAAGAATTGCATGTTTTATTGCCTCTTTGAAATTTATCTAAAGTGACTGATCAAAATTTGATTCTTTTAAAAGCTGTATTTGTTCATATGTGTATAGGTGTTTTCCCTGCATGTGTGTCTGAGCACACATGTGAAATGCCTGTGGAGGATGGAAGAAAATCCTGGGACTAGAGTGACGAACAGCCATGTGCTACCGCGTGGGTGCTGGGAATCAAACCTGATTCTTCTGAAAAAGCGCCCAGTTCTCTTAACTGCCAAGACATCTTTGTTGTCCCCAAACTTGATTTATAAAATGAGGGGGAAAAAGTGAAGACATAATTCATTTGTGAGCCAAACATGATAGTGTTTCATCCCAGGACTGGGGAGCCAGAGGCAGAGCAGGCAGATCTCTGTGAGTCTAAGGCCAGCCTGGTCTATTGGAAAGTTCTGGGCTAGTCCAGGCTACACTCTTGAGACCCTGTCTCAAACAAAAATACAGTAACATTTATTTGTGTATGCTTTAGATATACAAGTGCTAGCATAAATGCTAATTTAAAGGCTTTTGACCTTCCACAATTAAAAGAACCACTGAAGTAGAAGCTGTCCTTATTCTTTTCTCTATTTCCTCCAGAATATCAGTTCCAGGTAGACAGGAATTTATATCTCTTTATACCCTGCTGTGTCCCAGGACTTAGTACTGAAGACTTATGAATGGTCTAATTAAAATAGTTACAGTGCAACAAACTCACTTTATTCTGCATCTGTTTGCATTGTTCAACATCAAGGGGGAGGGATTTGCATAAATGAATTTTATCTTTATCAAGACGCTATTGTAATCTATTTATAAAGATATTTTCAAATTATGTTGTAGGTTTTATTTTATAACTGGAGTTAGAATAGTGGTTGCTATAATCCTCAGTGAGCCTTTGAAGTTTGTAGGACTTGCTTGTGTTCACAGCCATGAGTTGTGTGGTCAGTTCAAACCAGTGTCAAGTGCTGAAATGCTCTTTCTGCTTCAGATACTGGGTTATTCTTTACTTACAGGAATGTAGGAAATGGTGTGACATTGACCATCTTTATCTTAGGTACATATACAAATAGGTGTGTGTGTGTGTGTGTGTGTGTGTGTGTGTGTGTGTGTGTGTGTGTGAATGTTTGAGTATGAATGTGTGTCGGGGGAGGGGGCGAATAGTTCCTATTTAGTAATTTCCTTGTTAAAATTGTTTTTATTGCACATTCACTTAGAGAGAGACCGAGAGCAAGTAGACTCATGTGCCACAGCACATGGAAGTCAAGAGACAACTTTCTGGAGCTGATTCTCTTTTTCCACTGTGTACATCCCAGGGATCAAACTTAGGCCTTCAGGCTTGGCAGCAAGCACCTTCCCCCAGTGAGTCATCTCACATCCCCAGTTAAGTAATTTCTTTTTCAGTTCAGGGAACTGATTTTGTTTTTACTATCAAACTTTCTTGATGCCTGACCTCTGAAGAAGCAGACTTATTATAAATCAGGCATGCTGTAGAACCAAAGGCATCTCTTATGAAGAGGTCTTCTACAAAGAGAATGGCTCTGTGGTGTCTTGTATGCACTTGTTCTGAGGGCATGCTGGGGGGAGAGTATTTACTAGGGCAAAAGCAAGTAGTCACACTTGAGTTGAAATGTAACAATTACGTTTCTTTTGAAATGCACAGTTGTATTTAAGGAGAATTTTACTTTCTATATTATTCTTTCAACTCTTTAATTTTACTTGGTATTTAATTCTTAGCATAAGAAAATGTTTTATAGAGACAAGTTGTATAAGAATTAACATTCAGGGATCCCTTCATTTGTATTAGAGAGCTTTATTGTTTGTTGGTAACTTGGAAAGTGTTCAATTATTTAATTAAACACTATTGTTTAATTAGTTCAGTGAGTTACAGTTAAGTACAGCTGTGTGCACCCTGGCCATTAGGACTGTGAGTGGTCTGTGTTGTGGGGTGCAATACCTATATGAGTTTATGTGCATCACATACATCCTGGAGCCCAGAGAGGCCAGAAGAGGATGTCAGATGCTCTGGAACTGGAGTAACAAGGAGTGAGCCTTCCCGTGTGGGAGCTGGGATCAGACTCCAGTCCTCTGATGGAACAGTAACTCTTAACAGCTGAACTATCTCTCAGCCTTTCTACACCCCATCTTGCCTTTTGGGACAGAGTCTCACTGGAATCTGGAACTTATCCTTTATAGGCTAGACTGTCTGACCAGGAATCTGTTTCTCCCTTCCCAGAACGGGGATTAATCAAGTACATGCCAGCACACCTACATGTTTATGTGCGTTCCGAGAGATTTCCCTATCCATCTAACACAGTTGATCTGGAACAAAAAGTAGAATGTGTGTTCACTCCTTCTGTAGACAAGAGTGAGTGGTGTGGTCAGGGTCTGCAGCACAGGCTCCCTCCTTTGGTGTAGTTAAAGGAAACTGTTCTGTAGCCCAGAGTCCAGTTTATCTAGAACACTGAGGGAGCGGAGGAGCATGACTGGGCCGAGTTAATACCGCTTTCCAGCACAGACATGGGTTCCATAAGAAACAGTCAATAACACTATAGATGTAGTTCATACTAGCGTCCATTTTCCCCCTATTACTTAAAAAGGCATCAGAAAATCAAATAATTTTTATCTGCCAAAACTAAGGTGAATACACTGACTATTCCAAGAAGAATTTGGTTTGAGCTGTGTTGTTATTGCCATCTGATATCCTTAAGAATCTTTGAGGAGAGGAAAGTTGCCCACTTGTTGAGTTTGGTCACTTTGCTTTATCAAGTATATGTGTGACTCATTTACTTAATCATTCATGCGATGGATAAGTGTCTTAGTTAGGGTTTAATTGCTGTGAACAGACACCATGACCAAGGCAAGTCTTATAAATAACAACATTTAATTAGGACTGGCTTACAGGGTCAAAGGTGCAGTCCATTATTATCAAGACAAGAGCATGGCAGCATCCAGGCAGGCATGGTGCAGGAGGAACTGAGAGTTCTACATCTTCATCCAGAGGAAGCCAGGAACAGATTAAGCATCCTCAGGCAGCTAAGAGGAGTGTCTCCAATCCTACCCCCAGAGTGACACATTTTCCAACAAGGCCATACCTTCTAATAGTTCTACTCCCTGGGCCGAGCATATGCAAACCATCACAATAAGGTACCCTGCAAGGACTCTTTCACTTTTTTTTTTTTTTTCAGTCATCTCTCCAGCCCTCACAAACCTCATGTTTGTAAATCTTAGGTTATGATACCATTGCATGTTCTTTAATTTGACAGTGTAAGTTAGTGTTAGGTAATAGGCAATGAGCATAAATAGTGTGTGCCTCCTACAGTTGCTCCACAGGCACTTTAAGAACCATTGGTGTGTATCTGGTACTGGATATACAGAAATGGTTGTGCAGCCTCTCCTTCTCAGAGTTTGGTTGTGTAGCTTTGGCTTTGGGAAAAAGATAGAAAAATGAATAGGTTGTTTCTAATCCACTGCAGTTGATGAAGTCACAGAAATGTACTAGGTCTTTGAGGGGTGTGGATTTTATAGGTATGGATTTGGAACAATTATTCAAGAAAATTACCTTATTTTTTATGGAGATACAAAATCTCTTTGGATTTGTGCTTTAGTTAGTGTTTGGACACCACAAGTATTAGAAATGTACTCAGAAACACATTCAGTATGAAGAATATAATTTACTTTTGAGGAAATAATATAAAACATCATGCAAATTGTCTGCAGTATTTTCTTACTGATCCCATTTCTCTTCATTCTTCTACTCTTAACTTCTTCCCTTTCTCATCAAATTTTTGTACTTTTGAGAAGTAAAAAGTACCTGTGTTAGTCAGCATGGACATTACTCCTGTTTAAAGAGTGTACAGAATAGGTCGGTGTACTAGAGCGGTAGCTTGGAAAACACACAAAGCTCCTTGGGTAGAGGCAGACTGACCATGCTCCCATCCCACTGGCCAAGAAGAGACTCCCATCTTCAGCAGCTGAAGTGCTGAGGTAAAGAGACAGCGTGGATGTGGGGAGGAGGAAGATTGGTTTATGACACATAAACCATCGGGGTTTATGTGTCATAAATGTGCAACCAGAAAAAGCCTGTGTATATCTCTAGTGTGGTGCAATCCCAAATGTAAGGGCAGCTGTGGCAGTGTTGATGTAAACTGCACTTGGAAATGAAGGAGCAAGACTGGAGGAGGTCCCAGGACAATGGGCGGTGTGATTCACAGCAAACCAGATGGCTGGCGCCTCTAAAATAAGGGGTGGTAGGGTGTTCAGGACTGCCCCTCACCTCTTGGCAGTTCATGGTATTTACACACTGTTCCAGAAAGTGTTCCCAGAAATTTACTCTGAGGGTACAAACACTACAGGCATTTGGCTTCATAAAATGGCAGTTCCCTGAAATACAAGTGACCGACCACATGGAAAGAGTTCCAGATCATAGGGGTGCTGGACTGAGCTCCTTGTGCCAGGACGCCGTACACATTTCCTCAAGCATACTAGTGCTATGGCACCTGCTGCAGGGACAATGGCTGCCGGATGAGTGGCCAAGTGTTGCTGCCAGCTTCGATGACACCTCATTTGGGAGTGGAGAGCAGAGCCGGGGCCAGGAGTGTGAACAGTGACAAGTGTCAGTAAAATGTCCTTGGCGTGTACACACATACACACTCACATGCACATTAGTGCTACCTTTTCTAGGTTTCAGGAGTGACTCTACTAATACTCCTCAAAGGGAGGAAAGAAATAATACATATTGCTATCCAGCACAAATACTGGGCACCCTTTAAGCTTTGCTTTTACTGTTACAGATTACAAGGAAGCACTTTTTCCTCTTGACATCTGAAATCCAGATGCTTCTCATAGTCACAGCCTGGCAGCTGTCACAACGTAGCTGTCATCACCTGCACCACAGACCAGAGTTGTAGAATGAGTGTCATTGGTTTGCAGAATCCCAGAGACATTCACTGAGCACAGAACACTGCCTCTCACACACTTTTGATGACGTTACAGAGGTGTGAGAAAGTGTAGATTTTGACAGCTCAGAACTGCAGAGTAACCCAGAAGAATTAGACACTTGAAAAGTTATAGGACTCTTATAGCAGCTTATCCTAGCTTTTGTGGTTCAGAGAGTGATACCTTGAGAACTTCTAAGTAAATCCGAAAACATTATTCAAGTAGGGCAAATGCCTTGCCTTGGGGCTTTACTCTAATGAGAAGTGAAGTAACTATGGCTTTTAAGAGATGATACCTTAGGGTCAAAGAAGCTCATTTGCCACCTTGTCTTTCCTTCCTATCTGTGATGCTCTTGAGAAGGCAAAGTTGCTGTCAAATGTCAAGTGCTTGTGTAGCAGGGTGCTAACTGGCCAGTGCGCATGTTCCATAGTCACTCACCGAGCGGCTCCTGAGAGGCAGGCATTGTGTTCAGAGCTGTAAGTAATTGGTGGGCAAAATCAGTCTCTTCCTTAACAAAGCATATGTGCTAGAGAAAATGCTGATCATTAATGGCAGGTGATGGATGTTGAAAAAGTAACATTTGGGGCAGAGTGTCAGACTACTGGAAGGTAGAGTCAGGAGGATCAGGAGTTCAGGGTTATCTTCTACTGCTTAGAGAGTTTGGGCTAGCCTTGGGTACAACTGGAAAGACGGGAAGGAGAGAAAAAGAAAAGGAACAGGAAGGGAAAGGAGAATGAGTGGAGAAAAGGGAGATGAATGAGAAGAAAAGCTAGATGAACGCGAGAACGAGGCTGCCATGGATGTCAGGCTATTCAGGAAGGCCTCTGATAAATGAGAATTAAATAGGGCCTGGAAGAAAGTAAGCAAGCAGTCTTACTATGGTCACAACTCAGATTCAAAGGTCGGATCCACAGACAGAGGACAACATCAACAGCCTTGAAGCTGGAGTGCAGTTCACTGAAGGCACAGACATAAAGTAGGACTAGACAGGAACCAGTGAGAGTGGGGGAAAGAAAAATGGCTGTGGCCTGCTTCAGCTAGTGCTGCTGTGAGTCGGAACTGAGTCTCAGAGCTTGGGTCTCTCTGTGTACCAGCTGCAGGTTCTTCCACGTGGGAGCAGCGAGGCCTGTTAAAGGGTAAGGAGAACTTTGAAGATGAGAGATGTTGCTGTCTTTGACCAGTGTGGTTGTTGCATATCAAGATGTGAGCAGATGATGTGATCCTAACTGTGGTATTGAAATTATAAGTAAATCCAAACGAGACAGCAAAGTAAGATGCATTCTGTAAATGTGATAGTTTTGTGCCTGTCTCTTAGAAGGCTTTGCCCATGGAACACTACAAAATAAATTTTCCTGAAGAAGAACCAGCCTTGCTTGTCTTCCTGCTACCAGAGAGGCTAATGTGGAAGAAGTCTTTGAGTCCGTGCTTCAAGATGAGCCCAAGCAACACCGTGAGACGCAAGCCAAACAAGAAACCAAGCCTTCTTTCTTCCCTCCCTCCCTCCCTGCTTTACCTTCCCCTCCCTCTCTGTCTTCTTTATTTCCTTTTTCTCTCCCCCACTTCCTCTTTCCCTCCACGGAGAAGCTTTCAAAAGCTATGAAATGTCATCTCTGGGACATTCTAGCTGGAGAGAGAAATCAGATTTGCTGTAACAGTTCAAAGCACTATATGATTAAGGATCAAATGTCAGTGAGTTAGAGTTGAGAAGAGGTAGAGATTTCTGTGGATTGGCAAGTCATACATACACAAACCTTCAAAGAGCCGAGAGCAGAAGTAGGAACAAGCAGTAAAAGAGCAAGAAAAAAAAGGCTGGAGCTGGAAGAGCTCCACAGAAGAGTTTGAAGAAAAAGTTAAGAAAATCTGAGCATTCGGCATAAAGAGAAGACTAATAGAAGACACAGTGGAAAACACAGAATTGGTTTATATGGTCCTATAGTCAACAAGAAGGATGTCCAGAAAGAGAGACCCAATGAAACTCTAAAACATAAAACTGTCAAAGAAGCGATACAACAAAATTTTCAGTATTAAAAGCTACTAAAAGAGGCTTAAAGGCACCATGTTTATAGAGGAATGCAAATGCACACCAAGGCACATTGTATCCATTATGGTGCTACATTAGAAATAAACGCTTGGGACTTCATAAAGAACATAGAACAGAAAAGGTGCCAGGCGGCTTTCACCATGTCGAGGTGAAGACAACATGCACCAAGGTTGTGTCTTTCTTACTTTTCTGTTGCTGTTGTAAAACATATGACCAAGGCAACTTGCAGGAGGAAGAGTTTACTTGGGCTTTCAGTTCCAGGGGGATGAGACTCAACTGTAGCAACCAGCGACAGGAACAGCTGAAACTCACATCTCGAGCCTCAAGCAAGAAGAGGAATAGAACAGTTTTTAAACACTCAAGCTCACCTCTACTGACATACTTCCTGCCTCAAGCCACACCTTCTGAACCTTCCCAAACAGCACCACCAACTAGGAACCAGCATTTAAATACCCAAGACTATAGGACGTTTTACATTTAAACCACCACAGCTGGCAATGAGATTGTTTGTGGTGAGATTCACATACCAGTGGTAAATGTGCTGATTCTTAAGTAGCATAAGTGAGAATCCATTAGTAAGTGCCTAAAAATCTCTACAATACACATGTCTACAAAAACTAGCCTAAGCAAAATCTTCTTAGGCAATGTTGAAGTTTGCTTTGGAAGGAAGATCCTCTTTTTATGATGTTTGCACATTCTCCTACTAGATTGTTTCCTGTGAAAGAAATACTTTTTCTTCATTATTAGTTTTTTCAATCATGATTTGTCAAATATCTCCACTTCCAACAAGTCTGACTTATGATATATCATGTATAAAAGAAAACTTCAGGGGTCATACAAGTCTGTCACTGAGCTGAGACTGCTTCTTACTCAAGTTGAGCTTCTTGAGGCACATTATTGGGAAATGAGAAGACATCAGAGATTAGGAAGAGCACAGTTCAAAGTGTGGACTTGGGGTAGAAGGTGGAGAAAGGAACAGGAAGAAGACACTGGTACCATACTATCAGAACATAGAATAAAGGACTGCCAGACTGAAATCATGTCTTCAGCCAAACTGTCAGATCATGAGGTAGTATATGGACATTTCAGACACAAATTGTCTCCCAAGCATCTCTTCCCAGAAACTATCAGATGATATGGTCTAAATTCAGCTGAATCTAGTAGACATTTCAGCATCCAGTATATGCTTAATGTGGCCCCATGCATACAGTAACTATCTTGTAAATATTTATAGATCTGAGCTGAAAGGTTCAAAAAACAAAGATGAATTAAAACCTAGGCTTTGCTCTTGATAACTTTACATTTACTAATCTGGGACAATTTAGACAAATAACTGTATATTCCCGTGTTCTTATAAAGTTAGCAGTTACTGTGGGGATTTGTGACGGTGACAGCTCAGATCTGACTGGAAGTGGGGCTTCATGTGAACTGTTTGGGGTATTTCTCATAAAATAAGTCAAGTTGTCACAACCATGTATAGAGAGAAAAGCATTGTAGGCAGTACAGAATGTAACTAGAATTTAATGGCAAACTTGACATTAAGTAACTTGGGCTGCTAGAGTGCAGGGGAGCTGAAGGAAAGGAATGAAGGTCATGTCTGGGTTCCAGCACTGAGATGTGCTGAGAGGTTCACTCCTGGCTCCTGAGGCTGAACAGAGCTACTAGAAGACTAGGAAGAGGCTTTTTCTAAAGAATCTTTCACACTGGCTGTGTTTTGCCTACAAGATGGAATCATTGCTGGCTTTAATGTTTTTTCTCTCTTTGACCCTTCCTGATTGCCTGTCATGGATTACGCACACAGTAAGTGTTTGTTACAAACATACTATTAGGGAATCCAAGAAAGAGGAAGTGTCTTAGTTGAGTCTCATTGCTGTGAAGAGACACCATTACCATAGCAATTCTTATAAAGGAAAACATTTAATTGGGAGTTGCTTGCAGAGGTTTAGTCCATTATCATCATGGAGAAGAGCATGACAGCACATGGGCAGACTTGGTGCTGGAGGAGCTAAGAGTTCTGTTGCCTCTTGATCGGAAGGCAACAGAAGGGCACTGCCTTCCACACTGGGTGGAGCCTGAGCATAGGAGACCCACACAGTGACACACTTCCTCCAAAAAGACCACACCTACTAATAGTGCCATTCCTTATGGGCCAAGCACATGAATCTATGGTGGCCATATATATTCAAACCACCACAAAAAGGATGATCTACTACTTGTTGGCTAGAGAATAAGCGGGATATTGAGTTGCTTTTAGAAATGAGATCCAGGGGCAGTGACACACATTTGTAATTTTAGCACTTGGGAAAGTCGGGAGTTCAAGGGCAGCCTAGAGTCTAGAGTATATGAAACATTCAGGGGTAGGGGTATGTGCTATAAACATGTAATCCTGGTCTCCGGGAATCTGAGGCAACATGATCAGCATTTGCAAAAGAGCCAAAGAAAAGAGAAGGAAGAAGGAGGGGAGAGATACATTACAGAAGTCCATGGACAAGCATTTTAGATGGAGACTGAGGTAAGACCAATAGTCAAGACTTTAAGAGTAAGGGAATGGGGGACTGGAGTGGCTCAGCAGTTAAGACCACTCACTGACTGATCTTCCAGAGGTCCTTGGATCCCTGGTGGGTCTGAAGACAGCTATGAGATAAATACATACATACATAACTAAGAGTGGGTGGGTGAGAAAGTGATCAGGTCCGTGTGATCTTTGAGCAGTGTGACCAGAGCTGAAGTGTGTCTTTGATTATCACATTATATTCTGAGTGTCCTAGGTCTCCTTTCTGCTTCACTGATGTTCAGGTGGCTCTGAATACCTTTTCCTATGACTGTGTTCATTATTCTGAAAAAATAGGAAATTCTCAAATAATCACTAGAAATGATTAGTAGAAGGACTCACTATGTACTTGAACTAGACAACAGTGCTGAAGGGAAGGGAAGGGTTGGATAAAGCAGCTGATTTTTACAGTTATGAGCATGCATGTCAGCAGCAGAGACGAAAGAGCACTGTGTTGGGCCTAGCACTATTCTTCTACTTTCTTAAATTAAGAAAAATATTACCTTGGAGCACTTGGGGGATGGTAATTAGTTCATTTCAGTTACTTCTTGTCATATCCCCACAGTGTCAGATTGAGTATGGCTTCAAGAAGTCAGGAATGTTTGTTCTGAGGTCAGTTTCTGGCTCCTCCAGTAGACAGTCATGTGCTCCACTTCACTGATATTTCAGGAGTTGACAGGTTGACATTTTCATTAAGTTCTATAATATTCTATTAGTTATGTTTTTTAATTCATAATTTTGATTTGGAAGAAGTCTGAGAGTTCAGGAACATCTAGCAGTCATCTGTAACTGTGTGTGTGTGTGTGTGTGTGTGTGTGTGTGTGTGTGAATAAATTTTTTGTAGCTTTCACTGATTGTTTCTGTATAGAATGTGCTTATAAATATTACTTGTCTGAAAAGATACTTAAGGTAAACATTTATGAAATATACTTTAACCTATGAGCTTTAACTAAGTTCCACTGGCATATGTGAAGGAATTCCCTCTTGATAGTTCATGTTTTGTTTTATTTTTTAACCTGAAAACTGTATGGTTTTAGTCAAAAAAAGGTAAATGTGTTTCTCTGGCTAATGTGACACTGCTTGTGTAGTGATGTTGTGGTCCCTCAGTCGTCCTGATGGGACTATAAATATAAAACAATAAGCTGCACTTTTTCTAAAAGTAAAATTGCTGTGATTTCTCAGAGGAAGCCAACCTACTCCTGGCTTCTTGTTGCCTGAGAGAATCCTGGATAGGTCCATGTCACTCTGAGGTGCAAACCCAGATCCCAAGAGGGATTGGGGTGACTGGAGTGTGTGCCCCTCCGGCTGGCTCCCCTGTTCTGTTATTCAGATCATAATCTCACAGGAGAGGTGGGGTTCTAAACCCAGTGATAGGCAAGCCCAGGGTTCTTTGTTTTGTTTCTCTACTGCAGTTTTTGCATTTGTGAATCTTGGAGCTGTCCTTTCATTTCTTTTGCTATTGTAAAATATTCCTATAAAAATCACTTTATAGAAAAGAGTTTGTTTATCTCAAAGTTTCAGGTCATAGCCCATCATATGGGGAACCAAGTCAGGAATTTACAGCTGCTGCTCACATCAGACCCACAGTCAGAAATTGAAAAAAAGAAACACATCCATGCTTCTTGTGCTCTTGCATGTTGTGTTCGACTCTGTTTCTCCATTCTTAACCAGTTTCAGGCTTCCTTCCTGGGAAATGTAACACCCACAGTGGGCTAGGTCTCCCCATTTCAGCTAACTAAGACACTCCCCCAACAGACATGCCCTGTCTACTTATGGCTTTACATTTTACGGGTCCATCAGGAAGACCTTTGCATAGTTCTGTTACAACACAAAGCTATATCACAACCCAGTGTATATTATCTCTCCCTGTCTTAGTTAGGGGTTTACTGCTGTGAAGAGACACCATGACCAAGGCAACTCTTATGAAGGACAACTTAAGTGGGGCTGGCTTAAGGGTTCAGAGGTTCAGCACATTATCAAGGTGAGAACATGGCAGCATCCAGGCAGGCATGGTATAGGAGGAGCTGAAAGTTCTACATCTTCATCTGAAAGCTGCTAGCAGAATACTGGCTTCCAGGCAACTAGGATGAGGGTCTTAAAGCCCACACCCACAGTGACACACCTACTCCAGCAGAGCCACACCTTCTAATAGTGCCACTCCCTGGGTCGAGCATATACAAACCATCAAACTTCCTGTGACTCTCATTGCAGGTGACTCTAGGTTGTGTCAAGTTGAAAATTAAATTAACTATCACAAGAGTTAATTTAAAATGTTTAAAAACGTTGCAGACCAGAAAGCCTTGGCACTTTATTGCCTGTCAGACCCTTCCACCCTTGTATGGAGTTTGATCGTGTTCTGTAAACCCAGGCTCCTGTCTCCACTCTCCTTGAGTGGTTGCATTGACCTCTCAGTTCTTCTTTATTGTTTGTTTCCCAGAAGTCAGTTCTCAAACCAGCAACTACTGTGAGACCCCTGTTGTAGTGGTCTCTGTGTGCCTTGGCGACTGAGCATGGTGGGAAGTCCTTAAATGAGTTTATCCTTTTGTACAATTGAACCAGCTATGTGTTCAGCCTAGGTAATCTCTGAAATGCCATAATGCCATTCTTCGTTTTGTCCCAGTACAAGGACAGTTCCTGACTTTTTAATACCACTAACTACCCCCTCCCCCTACCCCAGTGCATGGGCCTTTCTGACAAGGCTATAGGTTTTCTGGATTGCTTTTTTGCTCCCAAACTTAACTATAACCCTAGCTAAAAGCAGCTGCAGTAACTCCACAGACCAGATTAATGAGTCCATCACCGCAGTCTCCTCAGAGCATCAGGACATAGGTGAAACAGACAAATGCCAGAATGTGACATGAATTCTAGGCCAGTCACCAACAGACTCTGAAGCCTCATAAGGCACTGTCTTCACTGCTCCTATCTTTGTTGGCATCCCAATTTTCTGAGTCCTATTGATCCAAACTGCCAAGCTTCCCCTCCAGCCCACTTCCAAACCCTGAAGAACTTTGTGACTAAGTTTAGTTGCAGCCACAATGAAACTTTTCTAGTACCAGTTGTCAGCGTTAGTTGGATCCTTACAGTGACAAAACATCTGCCATAGACAATATAAAGAAGCCTTGTTTAGCTTAGTTTTGGAGTTACCTAGGCTCTAGTCCACCATGGTAGGAAGGGCGTGATGGTCCAGAGGAGCTGATGTGCAAGCAGAAACATGTGGCAGAGGCTGCTCACCTCAGACAGACAGTAAGCTGAGAGAAAGCGGCTTCAAAGGCCTAACCTGGACCTCCTAAAGTCTACACTTCCCACAATCTTGCCACCGGCCGAGGCCAACCGAGCAACACTAGGGCCTGAGGGGGACCGTTCTTATTCAAACTATTACAATAGAGTTCTTTGTGCATTGAAATAGGCGTTTTCTTGTTCTGTCTGCAGTAAGAGGAAGAATGGAAAATTGCAAATCTTTATGAATATAAAGAATACTTTTGAAAATTTCACTCATTTTGTAAAATTTTGAGTGTAGGGTGTTTTGGGGGAATGTTGAGGAGAGAGAAACTAACTTGTTTAGACACAATTGTCAATTTTATTTTCTACTTACTGCTTTAGATAAACATACTGGAATGCTGCCAATATTTCAGGTGGCTGAGTGCTAATTTTGTTGAAATTAGATGGAAGAGCTATTCCTGCCAATTTTCCATTAAATTATGCAAAAATTTGACTTTGTAAGGCATAAATCTAGTTTAAAAAAATAGAGTCCTGATTTTCTAGTTAGTGAGACCATCAAAAGACTAATTATTCTCATTTTAGCTTTCGATTTTTGTTTAGAAAAAAATACCAGAAAAGAAAAATGCAGTAAAAATGAGTGCTTCCTTTTCTTATGTAGCCAGCATGTCAACTGGAGGGTTAAAGGATGTAGTGTTTGTGACTTTTCTTATGAGCCCCAGAAAACAGTGAGTTCTCTCTTGATGAGTGGTAGTTACTGAATAATTACTCACATAGTGGTCTGGGGTGGAATTCAGAGGGCTATCTTTCAGCTAATCCTCAAGTGATGGAACTGGTATATCTCTGATTTTTCTCTTAGCCTTCCAGGGCTTAGAAGGAAGAGACAAAGTGATTGTGGGAACTAGAGGAAGCCCTGGAGGCCACAGAGGAAAAGAGACCTTATCTTAAGCAATTAATCAAGAAACTCATAATATGGGACAATTATTCACAGTTAATTTTAAAATAACTTTAAAGCCCAGGTCTTGGGGGGTTTTTTTCCCCTCCGAATTTTGTCAAGGTCGTTGAGACAGTGTTGGGCTCAGGTGCTGTGCAGACATTGCATACGTGAGTGAGTGCATTGTGAAGATGTGGCAGACAGCATCAGCGTAGGTGTGGCTTTACTTCTGTCCTGTGATAGCTGTTCAAAGGGAAGGAGATGTAGTCCTGGAGATAAGCAGCCTTCCTCCTAGGGGGATTCTGAGGTGCTCTAGCCTCTGGCCTCTGACTTCTGGCCTCTGTAGTCAAGTTCATGAACTTAGGTCAGCTCGTGTCAATTGTGGTAGCTGACAGTTCCTCGTGCTTGCTTAGTGACTTTGTGTCTATGTAATATCATCTAATAACAGATTTACAGCTGGCTGTGATTGTCCAGTCTGACCAATCAGCTCACATTGTGGAGACTTTAACATAGGTAGGTTTGAGTGTCTTATCTGATAGTTTCTCTTGTTCACAGAGAAGTGAGCACTTGAAGATTTGCCTGCAGTTTTCTCTGCCCTTATCCTGGCTGTTTTCCCTTCCTCCAGTGACAGTGCACTGCTAATGCTGCCCAAGGCTCCCTGTAGGCTGGAAGCAATCTCTGGGTAGCTTCTTCCTTTCTACGCAGGCCCCAGCCAATGCTGACACTCTGGCACCATAGCGTGACTTTTACCCTCTGTCTTTCTTCCCTGGCGTATCTGTTCAAGCATCACCCAGGGTCACATTTTACTTTGTCTGTAACAGCACTGGTATCACTTCTTTGGTGATTCTGTCACAAACCTGTCCCTTTCCACACACATCGTCCTATTTTATTGGCTTCCTAGCTCTTAATCACTGTGAATTAGCCTTGGTGTTTGTTACCTTTTCTCTCTTAGTAAATCTGTGAGAACAGAACCCTTGGATTTTTTATTCTTGGCTTTAAATAGCAAGTCTCTTACACAGATTACTTGCTTGGAAAAGATCAAACCTCAAAACCAAAATTCTGGTTTCTCCTGAACACTTATTAGTTGTGAACCATGGTAGGGTTGAGAAAGAAGTTTGACCAACATCATTTGGGACCAGTTGGAGCCATTATCATAGTTAATGACTGATAGTGACTCTGAGTCTTAGTTGGAAAATAGACAGGAATGACATCAATGATCAGACAGTTGTAGTTATTTTTCCAGTCTTACTGTGTTTGTAAAATACCATGAAAAGACGATGAGAGAGAGAAGCAGGCTGAGCTGAGAAACGAGTGTTCCTTCAGGAGAAAAACAGAACATAAAAGACCTCACTATGTTCCAGAATTTGAAAAAAAAAAAAAAAAAAAACATTTTTTTTCTCATGTGACTTGAGCAGACTACTCTGCATGAATATTCTGTGACTTAATCTAAAATGTTTCTCTGTTTGAATTTGGAGAAACATCTAATCCAGGTATGTCACCATTAAGTGTGTGATGGTTGGCTTTAATTTTAATTTTCAACTAGATAGAACCTGCAGTCTCCTAGGAGATGGGCTTCTAGACTTGCCTATCTCGATTGTGTTGATTACCACAGGCAGACCCCCCCCACTGTGGACCCTACCATTCTCCAAGCAGAATGGAGAAGGTGAGCTAAGCGGGAGCACGCCCGCATTCATCACTCTGCTGAGTGACCAGCTGCTGCAAGCTCCAGCTGCCTTGCCTTCCCCATCATGATGACTGACCTGGAACTGTACACTGAAATAAAGCCTCCCTCCCTTAAGTTGCTTTTGTTGGAGTTGCTTTCTCATAGTAACAGAAAAAGTGTACCAGTCATATTATTTCTTTCTATGGGAAATGTGATTGCTTTTGAATAATTTGCTTTTGTTTAAATCTATACAGCACTTTGCACTAATGAAGTCATATTCATACAACAAGGAGTTGATCTTTACTTGCAAATTGTTTTCATGGATTTGCCGACTCAATACAGCCACTTTTAACCCCAGAGTACTCAATTACATTCCAAGGTAATCAGAGTACATGTGCAAAATGACCCCCACACACACACAAATTATGTATTGGGGCTGAAGAGATGGCTCAGTAGCTAAGAATACTCTTCCAGAGGACCCAGGACTGATTCCCAGTACCTATGTGAGTGTGTACAACGGTCTGTAGTCTTGTGGTGCACAGACATAAAGACTGCTAAAACACCATACACTTAAAATAATAAATTAATTGATTTTAAATATTGACTTACCCGTCACTCTGGTTCTGGACTGTTTAGACCTCCTTTCTGCTTTCACTGAACAAGTGTCTTTGCATGTTCTCTGCAAAGTCTTGTTCGTCTAATGGCGCTCTCCTTGCTCCCTGCTGTCCTTAATACAGAGGCTGTGACATGCCTTACAGAAAATATGTCTAAGTGGAATAAGCTTCTGTGAAGCCCGGGTTATACTGCTGTTGAGGGTGCAGGCTTACTCACCAGTATGTTTTAAGTCAGATCCGTAAATGAACTGCATGTAGCTAGATAGGCTTCTGTATGCGTCACTCAGGACTAAAGGAGGAGAATGTCGGTGAGTCCCAGCCTGCAGGAAAGTGAAGAGGAGGAGGAGGTAATGGCAGCAAAGGGAGGGGAAGGCAAGGTAAGCACAAAAGACAAGATTATACACTGATCATTTGATGAAAGTGTGACCAGAGATTCGCAGGAACTGGATTCTGTGTGTGCCATAGGAACAGTCCTTACAGCAGATTATAGAAGTGATGACAACTAACTATTTATGTTAAGGCGGTACTAACATGTTGGTACTGTGAGCTGAGGATGCATAGAAGTACAAACATGTAGTCAAAATGTTGCTGGATTGAACCCGAAAACTTAGTGTATTCAAACAGCAACTCTATTGCTCACAATGTTGCAGTTTGCTAATTAGGCCAGGTTGGTGGAACTGTGGAATTCTGCTGGATGTGGCTAGCTAGGCTAACTCAAACAATTGTGGTCAGCTGGTGATCTGTGGCCTCCCTTCCTTTTCTGAGGCTTTGGCTAGTGCCCTAGGCTCTGCTGTTCTCATCATTCACCAGGCAAGAGGCTAGCTAGCTCCAGGGTGACAGTGGTTTCCAAGTCTCTATTTATGTCACATCTGTCACCCTTAACCCCTAACCAGCTGTGCAAGTCAGATGGCCACCCAGACTCAAATAGGCTTCTGTATTGATTAGCATTGTGTTGGCCATTGATGTGTTTGTAGAGGGGAAGAACCTCTCTTGTTTCTTACAGCTGAGTTTATGAACTTGACTGGGTTCTGTTCCTAAAGATTATTTTACTTGTTATTGATGGAAGAGAGAAGCTTCCTGGAGTTGATTTTCTCCTCCTCCGAGTTCCAGGAGACTCCAGGTTGTCGAGCTTGCATGTCAAGCTTTTTACCTGCTGAGCCGTCTGCTGGCCTTGGGCCAAGATCGTCTTGTGTTTCTCTGTACTTTGTTTTACTGTTACTCAAAAGCTGCATGGGTGTTACTTTTTTGAGCATAGATTGTCAGAAAAGGAAGTAGTTCAGAAAGATGAGGAGGCCACACAGCCAGCGATGGGCAAAGGCTTTGCTCCATGTCTGTGTGACTGCAAGATGGTGTTCTTTCTCCACTAGTTTCTCTCTGATAGGTGAAGAGCTAGTTTGTCTTGTAAGGCTGGGGAATGGCAGTAAAACAGCCTCTATGAATCCAGAAGAAACAACTGCCATTTTTTGTCTTGGAAAAACTGTGCCCTGTGGGCAGCCTTCCTGTGTGAGAAGTAAGTAAATTGTGACAGTGGTGAGTGTTGGAGTATGTGATGCTTGATTATAAATTTGATTCACATCAAGGCCTTACATTCTGAATATGGGATCTTAGTTGTAGCAAAATGTATTCTGAAAGACTTAAAGGAAGATGATTAAAATATTAGAGATGCTGACATTGTCTGAAGAAATCTACTTGTATTTATTTCTTGTAAAAAATCCACAATATTACCATAGCTGGGCCTATTATACTATTGTAATCCTAGCTGAACAGAGAAAAGTGATTAACGATAGCAATTTATTGTATCTGAGGAGGAAAGAAAATAGGAGATGTTGTCGTTATCATAAATCATATCATAAATAACCAAAAAGAAGTGCTCGGAAAGCTGTGTGGTGTCAGCAGCCAGTGCTTTCAGGCCCGTTAGCCAGGATGTAGCCATAGAAACCCCAAAGTCATATTGTTATCTTGGTCTTGCTGCAGTTATGTGATACAACAGTATTAACATATAGATTAGGCCATTTATAATGCTAGGTGTCATTTCAGGTTGGCTTGCTTATATCACATTTTAGTTTTTTATTGTGCAGAATGTAAGTGGAATGAGGCTTTTCTACAGGTCAGTGTGTAGGTATTCATAACACATCCTCACTATTGCTAATTTATTGTGGCATTGATCGGCTGTACTCTATGAATTGTCATTGCCTAATTGTCTTGTCTTCATTAGTAATTTTTTTAAGTAAGTAGGTTTATTTTTTAAAAATGCATACCCACTTGTACATGTTAAGTGTTAAAAGGGTTCTGATTTTGATTCAATTACAGACAGGACAGTTTAAAAATATTGTGTTTGGCAATATAGTTGTAATTAAAAATGTTTCGTCTCAGACTAAGGATAAACTGTTGAGATGGATTACAGTTAGTTTGACTGTCACTGTACCTTTTCCCCCAGGCTCCCTCCCTGCACCAGCGCCTCCCCTGAGGCTGATCTTCTAGCTGCACCCATGTTCCAAACCCCTTTAACCATCGCTGTCCATAAGATTTCAACTGTGGGCCATCTTCTCTGTCCTCTTGACTCCCCAAAGTAGGCTCACAGCTTTTGTTAGCTTCTTTGTCTTTCAAATATTTTGATAGCTACAGTTTAAAGCCACAATCTTTCCCCAAAGCCATAATGAAGTATCTAGAGTTCAAAGCACCATTCTGAGTTTTCAGTGGCCCATGTAGGATCAGGATGGTGTGGTCTGCCCTTCAGGTCATTCCTTATACATAGTCAACTATGAGTAGAGATGCCCTTAGTAGTTATGATGTTTACCCTTGTTGGGGCTTAGGGGCTATGCTTCTCTTCCTCAGATGAATGGGTCTTGGGGAGATTAAATGGGCTCTGCTGAGTTCAGTTGTGGCCATGGGAAAGCCCAGCTTCGTTTTCAGCATGGTTCCATTTCTAGTCGGTATTTCTAGCTCCACTCGCTGTCTGTCCAGTGATTCTGAAGGTCAGAGACTGGGGCTTGCTCATCTGACCTTGTACTACTTACTTACAGTGACACATGGCAGATAATTGAGTCACTTCTGGGAACTTGTGAAGAGAAGTACATCTAAGACCCAAACAAATGTGAAGGTAGTCTTTACTGGAAAATAAATAATTCTGCTGATAAAAGTAATATTACCACACCCCTAACGCTGTAACTTAGAAGGCTAAAGCAGAAGATTACTAGTTTGAGGCCAGTCTAGGCAACCTAACAAGAACCAATCTAAAATTTAAAAAGATTCCACCAAAGTAATGTAGCTTTAAATATATTTAATTTGGGGGAAATATATGTGGGTAGCATTTTATTGTCCTTTTAGTTAAAGTTTAAAAATAGAAGTGTGTTTTCTGCCTAGTTTGAGAACACGCCACTGAAGTTAAGAGTTGCATGCATCTGTGCAGTTAATGAGATAAAAAGCTTTCATGCCATGTGCAAACAATTTCCTCTTTTTCCTAATGTCTACTAGCTTTTTAGATTACAGTGTTTCTTTAAAGGCATTTACTGTTCTAGTTAAAACGATATTTTGTTCTAAGTCAATATTTATCATAGCTTAGAATTAACATCCCCAAATCCTTGTGGTGTGTTCAGACCTTATTGCCTTGTATAGTTTTTGTTTGAGAAGTTTGGTAGGGCAGCATGTTTTTTTCATTATTCCTCAGAGAAATGTAGGGACTGGTGATTATTTATGTTGTCAACGAAGGAAAAATCACAGTGAAGTTTGTACTGTCCTGCCCTCCTCAACATTTGTGATTTTAAAAAGATGGACATTGCTGCTGTTTATGCGTTTTCCTTTTGTGTAATTTAAGAGACCTTGTGCTCAGTCATCCATATTGCTTCCCATTATTTCCTCTTGTAATGCTGCTGCAAAAGCTTTCCAGATGTGTCAGTCAGCTTCCTACCACTGTCGCAAATGCCTCAGGAAGGAACAGAAAAGAGAAGCTTAGTTTTGCTCACGATATTAGAGGTTTCTCTGGATTGGGCGACTGTTGCTTTCAGCCTGTGGCAGAGCACTATGTCATGGTAGGAGCACATGGCAGAGCAAACCTACTGACCTCATGACCCATGAAACAAAAGCAGAGAATGAAGGGACTTAAGAGACCACACTTCTTTAGAGGGCACTCCCCCATGACTTAAAACCCTCCCATGGGCCCCACTTCATAAAGTT
This sequence comes from Micromys minutus, assembly GCF_963924665.1. Lineage (NCBI taxonomy): Eukaryota > Metazoa > Chordata > Mammalia > Rodentia > Muridae > Micromys > Micromys minutus. The sequence goes on along the minus strand of NC_137975.1, from coordinate 55,967,318 downwards.
CCCACCACCTCCCAAAACAGGAAGTCAGGGTCATCCCCTAACATGGGGGTCTTTAGGCCCTGTTAAGACCCTACTGTGTCAGCACACAGTGGGAAACTGTTTGGCAGAAGAAAAGTTCCTCTGTGTTCTCTGTGGAACTGGGTGGAGTTCAATATGAAAACTACATTGTTAGCAGCCATGAACATTTACCCAGACATTTAAATTTTTTTGAGGATTCCTACCCTGTCTTAATTAGGGTTCTTAATAGGTCTTCTTTGGTGGGAGGGTAGATGGATTGGTGTCTTCTTTTTCTCTCTTAGACGTGTAGAGTTCTGACATGGTATCCTACATTAAAGGACAGTGCTGATAACAGTTATAACAAATCTTTGTTAGGAGTAACTTCTCACAGAAACAGTTGTCTCATTGCTAACTTCTGCCAGATTCTTACCCTGCAGGAAAGGATGCGGCTTCTGTGACTTCTGGAGCGGCCTGAGTATGAAACACTTACCTAGAACTGGCTTCTTTTACTGAGATATCATTGAGAAGTCTGCCAGTCACTTTGTACAGTTTTGGGGCAGGACAGGGTTATTAGACTAGGTAGCAAAGCTGACAGCCATTTTAGGAGATGGTCCCTCTGCCCTGATCCCATTGTTCTGTGGTTGCACGTGGTTTGGCTGTGTAAGTGCTGGAAGGAGTGAAAAGAGTACAGAAATGGGAAGTCAATATTCTCTCAGATTAGGAAATAGCTTTAGGATGCTGGTCCTCCTCGTTGCCACTTTTAAAAGGATGCTGACCCTTTTCCAGGAAGACCTGGGAAAACTCATTGCTTTACGTTATGTAGACTCCATTTGTTCCTTCCAAGACGTGGTGTTTGAACACTAGGTTCTATTTGTTCTGTCCATTGTAATGATGTTCTTTTCTCTCTTTGCAGAGGAGGAAGAGGAGCAGGTGCCCACTGATGGGGGCACCTCAGCAGAAGCCATGCAGGTGCCCTTGGAAGAAGATGATGAATTGGAGGAGGAGGAAGTCATCAATGATGAGAACTTCTTGGGTAAGAGGCCACTGGACAGTCCTGAAGTGGAAGAAATGCCTACCATGAAGCGCCCACGACTCCTGAGCACTAAAGGAGACTCCGTAGATGTTGTGTTGTTAGAAGCACGAGAACCTCTCAGCTCAATAAATCCACAGAAGATCCCACCGATGCTTTCTCCTGTGCACGTCCAGGACAGTACTGATCTGGCTCCTCCATCACCAGAGCCCCCTATGCTGGCTCCATTTGCAAAGTCACAGTTACCAATTGCAAAGCCATTAGAAACAAAGTCATTTACACCGAAAACAAAGACTAAAGCTAGCTCTCCAGGTCAGAAAACTAAATCACCCAAGGCTACCCTATCACCAGCAAGGCTTGGAAGTCCTATTCGGTCACCAAAAACCATCCCCAAAGAAAAGAAATCACCTGGCCGTTCTAAGAGCCCCAAGAGTCCTAAGAGCCCCAAGATTGTAACTCATGTTTCCCAACCCCCTGTCAGGCCTGAAACACCAAATAGGACCCCTTCAGCTATGATGGTTGAAAAAACTGTTAAAGAGACCATCCCAGTGAAACCAACACAGACTCCCCCGGACATTGGGAAACTGAACATTGAAATGCAGCTGAAAAAGGGTGTGGTGACAGACAAGACCATCGATGACTCCATCGATGCTGTGATCGCACGTGCCTGTGCGGAGCGGGAGCCAGACCCTTTCGAGTTTTCTTCCGGGTCAGAATCCGAAGGAGACACTTTTACAAGTCCTAAGAGGATTTCAGGATCAGAGTGTGCCACTCCAAAAGCTTCCACTTCCTCTAATAACTTCACCAAGTCTCTAGCTACTCCTCTGCCTCTTTCTGGCGGAACCTCAAGTTCGGATAACTCGTGGACAATGGATGCCTCTATTGATGAGGTGGTACGGAAGGCAAAGCTGGGAACCCCTTCTACCATGCCTCCCACCTTCCCCTATATCTCTTCTCCCTCCATTTCTCCTCCAACTCCAGAACCTCTCCACAAGGGGTATGAGGAGAAAGCCAAGCTGCCTTCATCTGTGGACGTAAAGAAGAAGTTGAAAAAAGAACTGAAGACTAAGTTGAAAAAGAAAGAAAAGCAGCGAGACAGAGAGAGGGAGAGAGAGAGAAACAAGGAAAGAAGCAAAGAGAAGGATAAAATGAGAGAGAGGGAGAAGGAGAAGGATGCTGGAAAGGAAGTTAAGTACCCATGGAAAGAGTTGATGAAAGATGAAGATTCTGATCCCTATAAGTTCAAAATCAAAGAATTTGAAGACATTGATGCGAAAGTGCGATTGAAAGATGGAATTGTGAGGAGAGAGCGAGAAAAGCATAAGGACAAGAAGAGAGATCGAGAAAGAGGCAAGCGGGAGAAAGATAGGAGGGAGAAGGAAAGGCTTAAAGAAAAAAGCAGAGAAGACAAGATAAAGGCTCCTCCAGCGCAGCTCGTGCTGCCCCCAAAAGAAATGACGCTTCCTTTGTTCAGTCCTTCAGCGGTGAGGGTCCCGGCCATGCTGCCCGCCTTTTCTCCAATGCTCCCGGAAAAACTGTTTGAGGAAAAAGAGAAGCCCAAGGAGAAAGAAAGGAAAAAGGACAAAAAGGAGAAGAAAAAGAAAAAAGAGAAGGAGAAGGAAAAGGAGAAGAAAGAGAGGGAAAGGGAGAAGGAGAAAAGGGAGAGAGAGAAGAGAGAGAAAGAAAAGGAGAAACACAAACATGAGAAAGTAAGCGGGGTATCATTTTCAGCACTGTCTAAACAGAGTCCTAGTGCAAAATGCAGGTGAACAAAGCCAGGAGTTATGTCTGTGTCTTGGATGTAAATCGAGGGACAGTTAAGTGGCATTTCTTTGTAATGTGGTTACAAAGATTAAATTTAGTTCTCTAACTAAGCCCTATACGTACTAGATGCTAAACATGCATAGTTTCAGAGGAACCTAATCAAAAGCTGTAAACTCTGTGTTCATTAAGCTGATCTCTCCCATTGAAAACACACACACACACACACACACAGTGACACTGAAGTGAATGATATTTTTGTTCAGTGTCAAGTCTTCTACTACAGGTCTTGTCCTAATGTTGGGGTACCTGAAAGCATCTATTTTTCTCCGACATGTAAGCCCATGTTCCTTCTGGAAGGAAACAGGAAGCCAACAAGGGCCAATGGCTTTTGTCTCCTTTTGGAGATCCACTCTGCCGTTTTCTGAGGGCAGAGGCTGCATGTAGGGCTTGAGCAGCTTCTCTTATTTCTATTTCTCATGTGAAGATCGGAACTCCTGGGCTAATGTGATGATTCAGCCAGTAGTCAGAAAGTAATTCCATATACAGAGATCTTGTCTGTCATGTCAGGAAAGCAGACTCATGGAGTCCGTGTAAACAACAGGGATGTTAGTCAGTTCTGCAGTGTTGTAAGAGTCAGGGGCTATGACCCATGGACACAAGTTGTGAGCTCTGTTTGGGCAGCTCTGCTCTTCCTCTTGGTCTTAAGATGGTTGCAGACATTCACTTGGTACTCAGGACCATCTGTAGAGCTTCGGGGCCTCCTACTCACACTGGATCTTCTTTGTCTGCTCTTGGCCACAATAGAACACCACCAGTTTCTTTCCACATAATGAACTCTGTTCTACGTAACAGCAAATACAGTACCAATAATGTTACAATGTTTTTAGCTTAAGTCTTACCTGGAAAAGCTAACTTGGCTGGCAACAGCCACATTTTTTTTCTGCCTTACTACTAATTTGTTTAGACCCCTTGCCCTTTTCCATGAGTAAAGAAATGAAATGAAAATAATGTCAATAATTGGACACTGACAAATTAATGAGACACCATTAACTTACCAATAGGACACCAACTCTGTAATGTATCTGATTTTAAAAGATTTATTTTATTTTATTTGTATTAGTACGTTTGTATGTGTCCACAAGAGGATGTTTGATTCCCTGGAGCTAGAGTCAAATAGTTGTAAACTGGGAACTGACCTCAGGTCCTCTGAAGTGCAGTCAGTTTGTGGGCCTTAACCACTGAACCATCTCTCCAGCATAACTTACTTGTCTTTACAGTCATGTGTCATTTTATTATTGTGTTATCTTAATATGATACTTGTCGGGTTTTGAAGCACCTTCACACATTTTTTTCCCCTTCTGACATACCTGTAACAAGATCCAGCAGGTATTATCAACACTGGGGAACAAGAGACAGCCAGGAGACTGGCCTTTCCCAGTGGCCAGTCACATTCACAAGAGCCAAGTCCCTTATTGCACAGATAGTCTTCAAATTCGGAAGTATTTTCACGGAGACATTTACTAGTTGTAATTAGTCTTTTCCGTGCCATGTACCTAGAGTAACGAGCTAACTCCTAGCCATTCCAACATAGTGCCATTGTATCTGGCACCACCTTGAATTTGGGAAGCCAGGCATTGTTGAGCAGCCATTATGAATCTTAATGAAGCCCCATCCAGTGAAGCTGTTAACATCAGGCAGGCCATGCCTGTGCCTTTGCTCAGGGTCTACCTGACTCTGGAGAAGAAAAGCCCCTCAGACAGAGACTCTTCCCAGTAGCTAGACAGACTGTCACCTGGTAGAAGGTTCAAGCCTGTGTTATTTTTGATAGGTTATAGATTGGAGAAATGACAAAATGTAAACATTTATCAAAATCACTTACCTTATAAGAATTTTAAAAATAAGAAATAGAACTGTAGAGATGGACTTGAGTTCAAATCCTGCCTTATATGAAAATAAGACTGTTATACATGTATATAGGAACATGCATGGCATGTGTGCAGTAAATTTATCTGAGTAATGAAAATGGTTACAGGAATAGTAATATTCATTTTGAACTACACTGTAAAGGTGTAGAAACAGAGGAGGGGAAGAGCTGGTGTCACCTGTGGACAGCATTAATAAGGAATACAGATTAAAGGCCGGTAAACAGTAAAGCTTCTCTACATTCCTACCACAAGTCATCAAAAGGAACTGTGTGTGCCACAGATGTCCTTAAATGTGATCAGAAGACAGTAGAAGTAAGCTAAATGGGGCAGCAAGATGGTCCAGTAGGTAAAGGCACTAGCTGCCAAACCTGCCATCCTGACTGCAAACCCACATGGTAAAAGGAGAGATCCTACTTCCCACAAGCTGGCTCTCTGACCTCCACACATGCCATGGTACATGCTGACCCACACATATACACAAGGCAAATACATACATACATGCATACATACATACATACATATATATATACATACATAAATTCGTAATGATTGCATATTTCTGTTCACGAGCATGCGTGTTACAAGGCTTGATTATTTCAAACTGAGTCATGTGAAGAATTACCTTAACTACAATCTATTTATAGTATTTTAAGTGTGTTTCATAGAAAAAAATGATGATGAAAAAGAAAGCACCTTGTTACTTATGATGGTGAGACTAGACAGCTGTGTTCACAATCTCGTGTATGCGTGTGTATGCATGTACATGACGCTGGGGTTTGGATCCAGGCCCCTTATGTACCTAAGTAAGCTTTCTGTCACGAACTATGCCTGTAGCTCTACCTATAAGCAGAACCATCAGCATCAGACTGAGGCGTACATAGTCTTGTATTTCCGTGTGTCAGACTTGAGTAGAGTCCTGACAGCAGTGTCACTCAGGGCTACGTTACCATCTGTAGTCAGACAGGCACAACCTAGGCCCACAGCAGTTTCTGGAAGCTGGGTTTTGGCGATTTTCTGGTAGGTATCCCAGCCCTACCACTGCCTCACCATCAGGATCTTTTGGGGTAGGCTTTGCTTCCTTTTTCCTGTCTCTGCCTCGCCTCACCTCACATTGGGAAGAGACAGCACCACTCTGTTTAAAAACAGCTTAGCAGGCAGGGCTGTAGCTCAGTTGTTAGAGCACGTGCCTAGTATTCGAAGCTCTGGCTCCACTCCACTGCATCCATTAGGCTCTGCAGCCCTTGCCTTTAGTCTTAGCAGTCAGTAGGTAGAGGCAGGAGGATTAGAGAATCCAGATCATGCTTGCTTCCTCCAGTCTATTTGAAGCCAGATTGGGATACTTGAGACCTTGTCTCAAAACAAGCAAACAAAGAAAAGAATGTTTGTTTCCTACCTTCGGTAAGAATACTCACCATGAAAGCCATCCCGCAAAGAAAATGCTGAGCAAACACTGTTTTTTGTGATTTAAAATGTGTAGATGACTGACAGTTTAGAATGTCCTTACAAATAACTAGCAATTTTGAGCATTCGTGGATAATTAAAATAGATTTATGCTGAAAAACTTACAGACTTTAAAAAGAATTCCCCCAAACTTTGACCTGACTAATAAATTGTCTTATTTGAGCTGACACTGGCTATTATGAATGGGCTAACCTGAATAGGAGCGATACTAGCACTCTCACCTAAGAGTATATTTGTGTGATGACCTACCCCAGGCTACCCCATGAGTTAATTCTCCTAACTGCTGTGTAGCTTTGACAGCGCTGACTCTGCACTGAGAGGTCTGAGTGACATGCTGCCCCAGTGAGGGGAGACTGACATGGCTAGTCCCATCCAGCCACATCATGTGTCCTTGCTACTCAAACAGCCTACTCACATTAGTCCCTCTCCGCTCTGGCTTGTCCAGGACACAGGATGCTACTGAACAGGACGGGTTAGAAAGGCTGATTAGGGGTGAAGTGGCCAGAAGGGCTGACATCCGGAGTAAGGTGACCAAAAGGGCTGGTGAAGTGTTAGTCCTTGAAGAAACCTTATGAGCTCTTGTCTAAGTTCATATATTAAAACAGGAAAGTGATGAGCTGAGAGCCTGCTTACTTTAGTAATCAGAACTATGAGACATTCTAATGACTCTTTCATTTGTCCTCAAGCCCTTTAGTATCTGCCTGCAAATCACCATTGGCTCATTTAGACAGCTTAATACAACAGAGAATCAGCCTTACTTTTTTCTCTTTGACAACACTTCTTTTCTTCTATTTAAAACAGCATGGTTGTGTTTCTAGTCTTTCCTCATTGCTTGTCATACAGAACTAGTGAAATGAAGGGTTTGCAGTAAACAAAGTAATGCAGTAAAATGGGGGAAATGTCCGTTTCTCAGCACTGCCTCTTCTTCCTTGAAGGCGGGAATGTAAGCATTTAGGTGAGTGTGCTTGAATTTGTATACAGCTACTAAAGGCTGCCCCATCTTCCTATGAATGCACTCCAAGGGCTCCTCCTATGAATGGGCTTGGATAGGCGCTTGCTGTCTACACTGGACACCACTCATTCCATTGGACCACAGCCCAGCCTCCACAGACTGTCTTCTGAATGTTTCAAACAGCTGATGGGTATTTTGTTAGCCTGTTTCAAAAAGGAACTCATGTAAAGAGCTTAATTGAAGGACTACAAAGGGGTTACCAACCACCATGAGCACCAAGAATGCTAAGTGGTCCCATGTGGCTTTCTGTCCGGAGTATTGCAGGGGGTCTCTAACACACCTGCACAGGTGGACATCGGGACTAGTTCCTGCTAGCCTGGCTTACCCAGGCTAGTGCGCATACATGCTAGAGGCTCTTTGCTCTTTTTTTTTTTTTTTTTTTTTTTTTAATGAAAGGAGTTTAACATTAAAAAATAAATAAATAAACTTGGACAGATTAAATTGACAAAGCTGCCCATTACCTTTGTAGAAAGTCCCTGTCAAAAGATAAACTTTAAAGCTGGAACGCATGAAAGAGTTCCAAGATAGAATTTAAATTTAAACTGATTCTTTAGAGATAAGCTTTTTAAAAATCCACCTCTTTGCTTCAAGTCAGGATTTTAAAAAATAAATTTCCCCTTTAAATCTCTTGAGCGATTTTCATTTTTTGCAAGGCCGCACTGCTGGTGTCCTGGAAAAATGGAGAGTTAGGGCTTTATCAGTTGGTGCCCTGAGGTATGTGGCAAAGAAGCTAAATCCTTGAAGATTAGCAAAAAAACTGCAGCACATGGCAATAAGGGGCTTATATGACTACCAGTGTTAGCTCAGGTGAAGGGGTATTGCTTATACATAAAACTGGACAAATCCACTGACAATGTATTTTTACTTAGCTACAAAGGAGTCTTATATTGCCGGACTTTCCCTCTTTGGTGAGTTGGGAAGCTTAGTAATCCACTGTAAATGCTCTCTGCTCGCCCCATTCGCAACATTACTCCAAAATGCTGTTCTTTTCTTTTAACCCTTAGACGCTCCTCTTGGTCCAGGATGTGGCTCTGTGCCATTAAAAGATGAAGTCCATTGTATTGTTTAAGTAATCAGTCGCTGTTATCATCCGGTTTGTTGTTTTCAGGAAAGTTCGGGACAGAAATTGTTTTTAATTTGAAGTTAGAATCTCTGTCTTTATTTTATTTTGATAAGCATTCATATAGAGTTAACGTGCAAATTCAGGGAGGACGTTTATAGAAATTTTGCTTCCTGTATAGCATTAGCATCTTTATTCATCTCTTTTCCTTGAACAGAGTGGTCTTACTCCTCTTTCTCTGTACTTCCAGACTGCTTTTCAAGATTAACATGAGTTAACTTTTTGACTGAAAGTATTTAACTGCCTTATAGGTAGAGTTTCCATTGTCCTAGCAGCATGAGATAACCCTGGTTTATGTCTGCTTCCTAGTGTAGTTAATAGTTCCTTCTTTTATTACTAGAGGTGTCTGTGTAGGCAAAGTTGAGTATCGTGGTTACAGATGAACTTCAAGCTAAGGTAGCAAAATCCTATCAGATGGTGGATGCCTCTTGGTTTAAGAAACATTCATACCATTCTGAATCTGTACATTTGCATTTTTGTACACATCATTGAACTGACTTTGTTTATTTTGTTTTTGAGACAAGGTTTTTCTCTGCATCCCTGGCTTTCGTAAAACTTTCTGTGTAGACCATGCTAACCTTGAACCCATAGAGATCCATATTCCCCTGCCTCCCGAGTGCTAGGATCAAAGGCATCCATCACTGTGCTCGGCTTCATTTAACTTTGGAGTAAGTCATGAGTAGTCCACATTTTGGTTCATGTCACTTGTCGGATAATTCATGATAAAAATCCAGCTGTTTAGCTGAATAAAGGTAAAACCAAAGTTAATCTCAAGCTCACATAAATTCTCTAGCCTTCCATAGAGGAAAATGCCTTACAGCCAGCCTAGGCCTGACACAAGTGCTCATGAGTTAGTAGAAGATGCCCTGGCAAAGAGAGTGAACAGTTCTATGCAGGGTATGCACATACCGAGACCCAAAGCATGGCCAAGTCCCACGCCAGGAGCTTGAATCTGCATGATCCACTTACTAAGTTTGCAACCCCAAGCCGACTTCGGATTGTTTCTGATTCGTTGTTATACGGGGAGAATCTGCCCTTCATACCTGCACTGTGGAGTCGTGAAGATCAGTTGGATGGTGTTCACGTTATTCCTTAAATTCCATGGATAAGTCTAAGTTACAGTTGTCTCAAAGAAAAGAAACAGCCTAAACACAGTGCAAAATTTAACAATTAGTAAAGCAGAAACTTTATTTATGGTAGAGTGGAACAGCTTTGTTTTTAAAATATAAGTTCTGTCAAGTGAGGTAGTGCAGGTGTTTTATTCCAGCACTAGGGAGGCAGAGGAGAACAGATCTGAGTTTGAAACCAATATGGTGTCCGTGTTGAGTTCTAGCCAGCCACGGACTGTGTAGTGAGACCCTGTCTCTAGCAGAATGAATAAAAAATGAAGAAACAGACAAGAAAGAGAATAACAAAATGTTGTTAGCCAGAGGACAAAGAGAAGATAATTTTTTAAAGATAAGAATTTAGCACATTTAACAGTTTAATGGAGAAATGGTTAAGGACCTTCCGGAGGTCCTGAGTTCAATTCTCACCAGCCACATGGTGGCTCACAACCATCTGTAATGGGATCTGATGCCCTGGTGTGTCTGAAGACAGTGACAGTGTACTCACATACATGAAATAAATCTTTTTTTAAAAAGTAAGTTTAATGAGAATAATTTTTGGAGCCAAGAGGCTTGATGTTCTGTAAATTATGGTATGGAAGGGAGAAGGTTCCAGAAGACTAGAAGAGATGGACTTAGGGCCTGAGGATTTCCTGCACTCATGGGAAATAAAGGAGTTCACCTACCTCCAACCTCAGTATTTATACCTTTCTGCTAAGCAAAAATAAAAAAGAAATCCTCATGGGAGGATCTTGCAAGAAGTGGTGGTTTGGAATCTTTGCTTCATATTCAGGATTTAAATGTTTTTTTAAGCATTTACATGTCACTGTGGTAAACATTTAGAAAGAACAGTAAACAAAGCACATGGCTTCAGTAGTATTTGAATGAAGTAGACATCCAAATAAACTAATATTAAAGGCATCCATAAGTCACAAGTTTTCTAGATGTCCCCTACTTTCACCAAATGCTCAGGAGGCTGGATTTAAGTTGATTCTGGCAGAGAAGTAATTCAGCAGATGTTTATTGAGTGTGCCCTACATGCCTTGTGGTGTTCACCTACATGAATAGTCAGACAGACTTATGTGATGATAGGTTTGTAAATGAACTGCAGAGATATGTGCTCACGCACGCGCGCGCGCGCACACACACACACACACACACACGCACGCACACACACACACAATATATCCGTATACAAATACTTGAATGATGTAATGCACTGAACAGTACTTTATATATCCATTTTCCATACAGCCCCTACATGCTGTCATTACTGTTTCTTTCTTGGGCTACACATCTGTAGTTCAGTCTGTGTAGATAGATGTCGGGGTTGACAATGACATACAGGCTTGTGGTGTTCCAAGACACACTAACACCTGTCAGTACTCGGGACAGCCCCACACGACACAGAACTTTCCCACCCAAAACTTCCTGACTAGTCAGTTGCCCCTGACAAAGATAAGAATCTGGGAGTTTATTTGGATAAAAATAAATTTTGTCTAGTTGTTTATTCAAAACACTTATTTTACCATAAGATCCCAAATGTCAAGAGACCGTGTAATGTACATTTTCTTTCTCAAATAATTGTGAAGTCCTCAACTTTTTTAAGAGTCATTACCTTCAGCATAAATCCTTTCTAAAATGAGAAAGTGTGGCAACACACACACACAGATTCCAGTTTTTCTTACTGTGAGCCAGAATGGAACTACTTAGTGCTATAATTATACTGAGTACTTAGCTTCCAGATATGATGAAACAAATTTACAGTGAGTTTTGTATTCATCAAGACCTGTAAGTGAATGCTGCTGTATGGGGAAGATCTTACGGCAGCCTGTTTGGTTACGTTCAGTCTGGCAGTTATGGGGCTCTAGCGAATGTTCAATGGTTAGAGCACTAGCTGCTATTCCAGGGGACTCAGATTTACTTCTCAGCACCCACATTGTGGCTCACAGTGGTCTGTAACTGCATTACCAATAGATCTGGTGGTCATGTAAATACCTTTCAGATGCTATGATATCACTTTGTGTGTGTGAATGTGTTTGTGTATAAAACAAAGCAATAAAACCAAAGAAATGAACACAAACCAATAAGCTAGAAACAACCGTAGACCGTGTTGTGTGCCAAGTATCATTCAGTTATTGAAAGCATGGGATGGAGCTGGAAAGGCTTAGTTGATATGCTCCAACCATAAAGATCTACGGTTAGATGCCCAGAACCCAAGAAAAGGCAGATAACCAGTAGCATCTTGAGTGCCAACACTGGGGGCAGGCAAGACAGACACTGGAATACCCTACCCTTCAAATTGATGAATTTCTGTTTCCGTGAGAGAGAAGTCTTCAGGAAAGGTCCAGACACCATTCTGCCTCTGCCTCTCACACTCACATCTACACACAGAACACATACTAGCCATGTCTCACTATCCAGCATTTTAAGTGGCTTTATTGGGTCTGTGGGGTGAGGAAGTAAGAGACGAGAGATATTTTCTGGAGAATTTTTTTTCCTAACAAATGTACTAATTTCCACAGATAAAAGTGGAGCCCGTCATCCCAGCCCCAAGTCCAGTTATCCCCAGGTTGACGCTTCGAGTTGGCGCTGGCCAAGACAAGATGTAAGTATGAACTTTGGGAATTGTTAAGACCTAACTTCTCCATGCTGGCCAAATATATTAGGACTCTGCCAGAGCTCCAGGTATGAACACAGTCTGTTCTTCATCTGGGTAAATGCGTTTATCTTTGCTTAACATACAGGATTCCACGCTCTCTACCCCTACCTTCTCTTGTTTAAAGATTAATATATGGCAGTATTACTGCAGATTATCTGAGGTCCTGGCTATCTGAAAAATAAGAGATCGTGTAGTGAGTGGGCTAACCGCCACGTTTCACAAACACGGATGCTGTGTTAGACCTCAAGAGCACATCATCTGTCACTGGGACAGAATAAAGATTGAGGTGCTCTGTGCTTTGTCAAAGGACGTCTGCTGACTTGGGGAAAGGGTGTGTGGCTGACAGCTAGAGGCCCAGCCATTGTCTCTTGAGAGAAAATGAGGAATGTAAATCTCAGGCTTACCATTTATGGGAATCTTCACAAATCATCTTATCGGGCCATCTTTCTTTTTCTAATATTGTTTGTAAATTGTATGTGTATTTTGCCTGTATGAGTGTACACCACATATGTACGGGTGCCTGCAGAAAGGCCCGGTTTTCTTAAAAGGAAATTGTTGTCTTTCATTCATCCTCTGAGGAAGTGTTAAAATCTACAGTATTCTCAGACTCCCAAATATCAATCTCTCTTGTAAGTCATGTTGAAATACTTGCTCTGAAGAGCACACTCTGTGGCTTATCAGTGGAACTCATGAGTTTATTATTTTTTTATTTTACTTTTTCTCCAGTAAATGTGAAAGTGGAGCACTTTGCTTTGAAAACAGTCAGACACTAGAGAGAAAGCATGTGGACATTGAGTTTTCACTCAAGCTCAGCATGAAATTGGGAGGAAGACTTAAAATATATGTACTGAGTAAAGAGTGCAGTGCTTACTGGGCATGATGGTACTGTCTGTCTAGGACTCAGGCACTTAGAATGAAGCAGGATAGCCAAGGAGTCCAAGCCAGCCTGGTCTGCAATAGCAGGGCCCTATCTCAAGAACCAAAACAAGACAAAAAACGAGAAGTTGTGCTTTTTGATTGAAATTTTCCTTATTCTTATTCTGTGACAGTCTGATACACATATGAAATGCAATTTGATCACATGCAGCCCAGTCCCATCACACTTCCTCAGAGCCCAGCCCACCTCCCACCTTCACGTCCTCATTCTTTTCTCGTTTCCTTTAAGTAACCCACGGAGGTATGGCTGCTTTCTTGTGCATGGGCTTGGGGTCATACACAGGAGCAAAAGCAGCTGCCTTACCCACACCAAAAAAAAAAAAAAAAAAAAAAAAATCAACACCTCAGAGTAAACTGACAGTGGCTTCTCAGCTCTGACAGAGCCCTATGGGCCCTCCTCTTCGTCCTGGAATGCTGGCAGGAATTCAGTGATCCACCTGCTCTGAGCTCCTCGCACCCACAGAGTCTTTCACAGCCCGCACTGTACAGCTCTAATGCCCTCTCTCCACTTCTTCCACCGTGCTCCATAAGCCTTGGCGGGGAGGGACACGTGTGATGTCAGTGTCTCACTTGGGGCCCTGTCACTTCTCAGCATTTGGATGAGTTATAAGTTGCTACACTGAGTGCTACCTCTGGCCAAGGTTGAGAGAGGATGAAGAAATGAAATAAAAGGCTGAGGACATGCCTACTCCCAAAGTGTAGGGAAGACTTTTATTTTAGACGGGGAGAAAGCAGACAGAGGGAGAAGTCCATGCTGAACATGGCCTCCGAATAAACCGACGTCTGAGCAGGAGAGGCTACGCCTGGTCAGGAGACAGGGACCTGCTTAGCCAGCATAGTTGAGTCATGTAGGCATCAGGCTGAAGGAAGGGAAGCAGACGCCTGGCCCCTGGGAGGGAGAGGTTTAGGGTAGGGGCTAGATGAAGAGTGCAGGGAGGAGCCACGGGTACTATGGAAGATTCTGGAAGAGCTGGCCGGCCTCTGCTTTGCTGTGTTAATAGGCACCTCTGTTACCCATTTGTTTCTAAGACCTAGCAGAGCAGCACTAACCCATGGCTATAAACACAGATATTTACAAGGCCTTCTGACAACAGTCGGCTTAGTAAAACATCAGAAACCCCCACCACCCATGGCCTGTGACCTCCCCAGCCCTGGGCCTTTGACAGGGTTTACAGTGCACACCACTGTTATCAGTTCGCTTCATCGTAGAGCCTGTGAATTCTATATACGCGATGCTAACTGTCCTTCAGTAAAGAGTCCCTCGGGATTATGATGGGTAAGATAGAGGCCAACATCGTCTCTCAGAAAGGAAGAGCTGAAGGACAGAGTCCAGGTGGTTCTTGGTCTCCCTACATTCTCTGACTGATGTCCACATCACTCTCCGTTGTGCTAGTACACACCTAGGTGGAAGGGGGTCTCACTGCTGACAAACAGAAAAACTTCAAAACGACTGCAATTGTCTTGAGCTTACTTAGGAAGATGACTGAGCCAGGTTCTAGCTCAGCAGCAGCACTTTCTTAGCATGCACAAGCTCCAGGAAACAACTTCTCCTTGGAAATTCGGTATCCTGTCTCATTTCTCTAAGGGGATGAAATGCCCTTGTTCATCATTCAAGAGATACTTTTACCAATTCCTGTTTAGTTCCTATTTCCTCCATAGCTTGTCAGTACCAGTCTTAACTCCCACACAGAAGCTTGGCTTCTTCCCTTTGGAGAATAAGATTTTAAAAGGCATTGCTGGTTCCATTCATCTCTCTGCCCTGAAGCACCCGTTGGCAATTCTGTTGGCTGTCTGTTCTGTTTTCACCTTTCAATAAATCATTCATATTCCTGCGAGATAGGAAGATGAAGGACTGGATCCTATTACTCTGGAACAAAATGTCCAGCTTGAGGGAATTCGAATAGCCTGAGCTCTAGACAGGTCACCCTGGGAAGCGCAGTGCCTCATGGCATGCAGCTATACATGCCTGGAGAACACTGCCCGGTGCATGAGCAGTCATGATTTCACCAAAGCAGCAGAGCCGGCCGGGCACTGGACACAAACGTTAAGTGTAACACATGGCATGTGAGATTAAAATCAGAGGGAGGGGCTCAAGTCAAATAGAATCCCATATAAATAGAAATGTAATAAATATTTTGGGGGGATGGGAAGGACTAAGTCAGAGCTTAGTAAACTGTGGCCGACGAGCCATAGCCAGCCTATGGCTTGCTTTTGTATGACCTATAAACTAAGAATGGTTTTTTTTTGGTTTTAAATGACCGAAATAACGTAAAAGAGTCTGTGGGGCTGTGGTGATGGTTCAGCACTTAAGAGCGTTTGCTGCTCCTGCAAATGACCAGAGTTCAGTTCTTCACAGTCACCTGTAGCTCCTGGTCCAGAGGGTCTGTACCCATATGCCCATACACATACAATGTTTAATTAAAAGCTAAAAATAGTGTTATGCCATGAGAGTAGTGGGTGACATTCAAGTTGTAGCCCTCTTTCGTGGGCACACATGAGGAGCTTCCCTGAACATATCTTGTTTCCTGGCTACAGCAAGGGGAAAGTACAGTCTTAGCAGTATGTGTTCGCTCACTGTCTGCATGCACCTGGGGTGAGCTAATCCTCTTTTAAGGTGAAACCAAGAGAATCTGTTTTCCTTCTATCTATGTGTTGGGGAGGAGGGTTGTTTATTACTGAAGTACCAAGTCTTTTGAAATTATAAGAGAAAGAAAAAGATTTACAAGGTTCAAATTATACCCTCTTCATCGGAAGATCTTTAAGGCAATATTTAGCTTCTAAGTCTTGAAGAACTTAGGTCTTCTGCCCTTGATCCACAAAAGTACTTTGTGGTTAGAGAGGGTCCTCTGTTCTCTGTTAGTGCTCCCCATAGCAAGGCAGCAGTGGTTTGTTTTCCTTGGTCCTCCGACCCATAAAACTGTTGTAGAGGGTTCTAGGACACCAGTACCCTTCCTGACTGTTAAAACCCAGGGCAGCTTCTCCAAGACCCCAGAGCTCCCCGCAGTCTCTGCTGTGTGATTGAGGAAGCCATGCATTCAGGGGCACTGCTGAAGTCCGTAGGCTCACCATCATGCTGGGCTTTCAGCTTGCCCAGGAGCCTACTGGTCAGGATCCTGGGGTTTCTCCTGCAGACGTGACAAGGAATCCATGGGACTCAGGACAGCACAGCTGTCCTGTGTTTGTCACCCTGACCTTGCTATTTGATGGCCTGCGTTATTTTGGGCAATTTTAGAAGGGGTGGCTAACTGATGGCATCCCCCTGGTCCTCTTCCTGAAGAACACAGAGCAAAGTAACATGACAGTTTGCTAGGGAAGCTGTGTGTGATGTACATACCTTTAATCCCAGCACTCTGGGAGGGAGCAGCAGGTGGGTTTCTATAAATTTGATGCTAGCCTGGTCTTCATAGCAAATTCAGGCCAGAGGCCAGTCAGAGCTATAAAGTGAGACCTTGTCTCAAAAAACAAACAAAATTGTCAAGAAAGAAACATGACAGAATAGTGCCTGCAAGTTTTCTAAGTTTAAACATCTGAATATTTATATAATTCAAAATTCAGCTAAGCCTTCTAGGAAAGGTAATAAAAACGTAATATAAATGTGTACAAACTTTGAGGGTAACTGCTGATGGAGAATAACCATTCTTCCCTTGCATTTTTCAAATGTGCTTCTGAAGCCTGTGCTGTCACAGATGCAGGAGGAAGTATCTTACACCTCCCACCCACTCCCACATACGCTCTCTCTAAGTAGCCTAGGCTGGTCCTGAACTGGGACTGTGGGCATGTGCCCCAGCTCTGCGCCTTCACCCTTTTCCATCTGCTAGGCCACACTTCCCCAGAGAGGCTCATGATGGGGAATTCACAAACCTCCTTCCTTACCCCTCCCTCCCTCAATCCTCTGCCTGTTAGACACAATGTCTGCTCTCAGTGAGAACACTGTTCCCTCTGAGAGTTTGCAGGGGTTGCATGGGGTGTTCTGTTTCAGAGGCTTCACCCAGTTTTCTGGTTGGGTTTGAGATACTGGGGGCTGTTTCACTACTGGAGATTTCATTCTGCTCATATTTTGGTTTCCAATAGTGACTGGTCAATTTCTCCACTCCTGAGAGTTTCTTCCTTCTCTGTCCCCCTCCTGACAAAGATGCTGAAAATTTGATGCATTCTTGTTTATGCTTCACCGGGTTTGCGACAGGTTTGCATAAGTGGGGATTTATGTGATAGTTGTAGTTTCTCAATTAGTTCCATACACTGAAGCTTACAGGTCAGAAAACAGAAGGTTGGATACTTTAAAACATAAAATAAGTCTAGATACTTGTCCCTGTGTTGCCAAACTTTTGACAAGAGAAATAGAACCATAAAGAAATTAAAAAATAACCGTTTAACAAGACTTTCAAGGAAAATAAACATCCTTCTGTTTTAAAATGTAGCTAGGGACAGTATGTATGGTAGATATGTTTGTAATTCCTTGCACTAGAGAGCTGAGGCAGGAGGATTACTGCAAGTTTGAGGCCAACCTGTCTTATGTAGCAAAGCCTTGTCAGCAGTGGGCAGAGGGGGACTCCAGAAGTAAGATGAGTTCTCACCAGAACATGGGACAAGGGCGGGCAGGCAGGTGAGGGGAACAGATGCCCTCTGTGGTCATGAGAGAAGGGCAGGACCATAGCCATTGTACAGCATGGCCCTTCAGGCACAGAAGGCCTCTGGTTTTCTAATTTCATATTTTCCCCTTTCACAAAAAAACAGAAACAAAATTGTTTGGTTTTGATTTTGATTCTTAATTGAGGTACCATGAGTTATCTTTCTTTTGCCCTTCTCTAGTGAACTTATATGGAAATGGAACCATTCCCTAGATATTTCCCAGGCTTTAAGGTAACTAACAGAAACAATGACAAAACAAAGCTTTAAGACTGACCATATTCACATTTTGTAAATGCAGCTTCAATTTTTTAAAAGACTGTCTGCAACATTAAAATGACCTTTTTTAATTTATTTTTTTATTCACTTTACATCTTACAGTACCCCTCCTAGTCACCCCCTCCTACAATCCTTCCCTCCATCCCCCCACCCCTTCTCCTCTGTGCTGGTGCCCCCCACCCTCAACTATCCCCCTGGCATTTTAAGTCTGTGAAGCTAGGCGCTTCCTCTCCCACTGAGGCCAGACAAGGCAGCTCAGCTAGAAGAGCATTTCCCATGGATAGACAACTGATTTTGGGATAGCCGCTGCTCCACTTGTTCAGGACCCACATGAAAACCAAGCTGCACATCTATGCCTGTACCTCTTTTTGATGCTAAGCATTGTGACTGGTGGCTTTCCTGGCTGCCAAGTGACTGACAGGCCTGTGAGATCCTGTCTTCTCTGTGCTCCCAGGTCGTCTCAGCTCCCTCATCACAAAAAGGCAGTTAGATGGCTGTTTATTTGAATCATCAATTGTTTTGTAGGTCTTTGGTTTTTGCTTTTTGTTTTTCCAGAAAGCTCTGGCCTTCATGTGTTACATTACTCTTCTTTTCACCAACCTAGGATTATGATGAAGTCTAAATTTAATTTCTTCCTCTGGAGCATTGTAGTTTGCTCACAAACACCAAAAATGTAGTACATATATTTAAGAGAAAAACTAGTCCGCTGTCAGAACATCCAGCTTTGGCTTTGGGGAAATGCTTTTATGGCCCAGTAAAACAAGTGGAAAGATTACAATCAAAGCATTTCCATCTTGCTTGTAAACAATTACAGCAGTCCTTACAGGGATGCCACATTAGAGGACTGAGGAAAATTTACTGAATTCCATTCTAATGCAATTAGAGCTAATTTTGTTCCTTAAATGAATAAAAGGTCAGCCAGTAAATCTAGCTTATCTGGAGTCCAGACTTCAATAAATTGTTTTATTTAATTTGTTGTAAAAGATCTTATCCTTAATGGGTCTAGGTCTTATTAGTTCACTTGGGTTTTAAAATATTTATGACCACCTTTTTAGATATGATTTGAATGATAGTTGGAAAGTTTCTCTCCACAGCTTTATCAAGGCCCAACATCACTAATTGAATGAATATAGGAAGGTACTTAAGATTTGTTATCTGAAAAAAAAAAGCTGATGTGAACTTCCAGAATTTAAATGTTCTTTAACCTGTGACAGGCAGAGATAATTTAGCTGTATCATGGTAACCTTTCGGCTACTATCTGATTATAATTCTCTCTAAAGATCAACCTGCTCGCAGTTCAGGTCTTTATAAAACAACAGATGCCTGGGGACAGAAACATTTAGACCTCCTGTTATGTCATTTGCATTCTATGTTTCTGTCTACACTGTGGTAGACTCAGATACTTGCGTAAAGATTTTTGGATACATGGAATAACTTGTTTCTTGTCCTTTTCCACACCCACCTCAGGAGTTTATAAAGTGGATGCCCACATCACAACACCGGTTCTGGGACAAAGTTTTTCCTTTTTTCTTGCAGTGTGGCCTCAGGTATACACATAGCATTGGCAAGCCTTGTTGGCCTATCTGCTCAGATTTGTTCTTTGGGGTTCCAGAATTGCACATCTATCCATCCCCTCTCAGTTTGTCTTCCAGGCTCCAAGAAAGACCTTACTGATCTTTACTGATCCTTACTGGCCAGTCTCTTCCTGTGCTCTTTAATCAGCCTACAACTCCCTCTTGCTCTGGGGCCTTTCTCCCTCCCGCTCCCATTTCTCTGCTCTCTGCCATCTCCCTTTTTCTCTTGTTTGTCTTTCAGTCTCATCCTCACATTTTCCCAGGCTTCTCTCTATCGGGGAAATCTGGATCGTCTTCCTCTGTTTTAGCTCTCTAGCCTACTGCATCCTGATTTCTACTCAAGGAACTTGTGTAGCTTCTGTTTTAGAGAATGCTTTCTACTGTTTGAAAGTTCTATGCACTTATGCAATGTGTGCTGACCACACGTATCAGCTACCTCCTTCCTCCAACTCTAGATTGTGCCCCATTCCATCTACCAGCCACCTTCAGGTCCTTTTCTGACTGTTAGCTATTAATAATTCTCCAAGTTGAATTAATGTTTCCCGTATTCCATGAGAGTGTGGCCATCCACTAGGGCATGAGCAACCCATCTCCATGTCCTCAAAGGAGAGTAACTTCCCCTCCCTCAGCAGGGTGTGTCCCTGTCTAGGCTGTAGTTGTGATGGCTTTAGTTTTGTTCAGACAACCATAACTGCTATGAGTTGATATGTACGACAGCCATGTCAGGTTCAACATCAGCATTTCTTAGCTTTTTCCCAGCTACCAGCCCTTACATTCTCTGTCCTCTTCCTGGAAGTTCCCTGAGCCTTTGCTGGGAGAGTGATACAGATGGCCTGTTCTTTCATTTAAATTTGGTACTTTAAGCAGTTATGAGTTTCCACACTAAGCACCACCCGCTACAAAAAGAATCTTCTCTAACCAAACAAAGCAGAATGAATCTGTGAGTATAAACTTAAGTATTTAGAACACAGTTTGAAAGCATACAATTTAGCTAAATAACAATAGTATCCCCCAATCTCTCCAGACCTATGACCACTCTAGTCTTGTGACCCGCTTCCAGCTTTGGAGCAGATTTACAGTAGGCATGAAGTCATCCCTCCTGCAGAACAGACCTGTGTCTGATCGGAGTGCAGTTGGTTACACACATAGCTCTCGGGCCACTATTACACTGGTGGGTGCATCTTGCCAGCAGGCCAGCACTCTAGGATGCAGGGTCTGGCACTGAGAAAGACCACTGGTGGCTGTGTTCTCCCTTCTGATACTGTGTAAGGTAGCCATCAGGGAGAAGTTTCTGGTTAGTCAAGGTTGATTTCTCTGTGCCCTGTGAAGTGAGTAGTGCTTCAACAACAGGGCCATCTACTGTCCTCTCTAATTGAATTGTTATCTTGAGATGGAGGCTCATAGGTTTCCATGTAGCTTTTTCACACATTCTTCATTTGCAAGGCTTCTGTAACTTCTTGCTGGGATTGATGCAGAGAGCAGGCTGAGTCCAAAATGTGTTACTTCTCTTTGCTCTTTAGGGCCCTATTGCCCATGAAACTTATTTCCACCCATTTCTCCCTGTTTGTCTGTGTCTTGTTCTCTGACCATCCCTCTTGCTTTCTTGTACTCCTTTCCTTTCTTGCTCATCTCTGCCACTCTCTTCTTACTTACTCTTTACGTTTCAGTCACGTCAGGCAGTGATGATTACAAACCCTTTTTGTTCATAGTCTTTAGCCCAATTACCTTTCAGACTATTTGGTCTGAATGGACCAATGTTATTGTCAAATGCATCTTTAAGAATCAAACCACTGTGCTGTTGTCCACACTGGTTCTTCTTGTTTCTTACATGCTGGTGATGAACCTGGGGCCTAGTCTCAAGCCACTGTATGTCTTAGAAGAACTTGAAAGAAGGCTAAGGTTGAGTAGTAGAGTTGGGACATTGTGTTTATTTTATAATACTGTGCTGGACAAACAAGCTTCTTTGCTCCAAATATTTAGAACTGAACAAAAAATGCCTGTCTCCTTTCGTCTTTACTTGATACCTCAGTATTTTATATCTTTTGGATAAAGTCAGGGGTTCTTGTACTAAAAATTGTTTAAACAAGTACTGCTATGCATGAAAGTACTTGGCATTGTTTTTTTATTTCTTCTGGTCTCACACACACACGCACACACATGCACACGCACACACAGTGGTCATTATCTTCTTTGGAGAGTTAACTGTGGGCAGTGAGATAGCTCTAAGGGTAAAGTACCTGCCGCCAAGCTTCACAGCCTGAGTTCAAGCCCAGAAACACATGAGGTAATGGGTAGAATTGACTCCCACAAGGTAGCCCTGACCCTTCACACGGCGTCCACATAGTCTATTTAAAAAATAGAATAATCATATACTATACTGTAGCTTGTTCCCACCCCCTGGCCATAACTAGATCATGGGCATTTTATGTAATTTTAATTCAACTATTAGAACGCTTGCTGGTTGGACGTGAGGCTGATTTTGAGCGTGTCTCTAAGCATATCTTACGACCCGGACGTAAGGTTCTAACTAGTCTGAACATGGACGTGTGAGTTCTGTTGAAGCACAGAAGAGCACTGGCAGTAAGTGGTGCTCCAGGATCACTTGCCTGAGAAAGTCACGGTCGCAGTGCCGAGTGCTGTGCTCCCCGTGCTCTGCCACCACCAAGCCACAAAGCCAAGGAGCACAGCACAGACTTTTCTACTTTTTCATTGTTTTCGTTTTATTTGGTTTATAATAAATGCAAGGAAGTTAACATGTGCCTTGTAGAGTTAGGTTCCCATCACCCTTAAATAATATTAAATCAGTCATTTCATTAGACCCTGTGAAATGCTGGATTTTTTAAACTCTGACCATCTCTTTAGTGTTTATGAATCGAAACCCTTTAATGAAAGTGTACTTTAATTTGGTTATTTTGAAATGTAAATCAAATAGGAAAGGGATGAGAGATGTTGACTGAATTTCTCCTGTTGCTGTCGTCAGAAGAAAGAGTTGGAGCAGATCCAGAATTGCACTAGTAATGATGGTTGGATTTAGTCTCTCTGACCACCACACCCCACCCCACCCCACCCCACCCCCACCTGTTTCCTTTTCCTTTCCTCCCTCCTTTATCATGTTCATTTTCAAACGGTCCTGTCTTGTCCAGTGGTAATTCTTTCACAGTGTCTGTTAGATTCAATACATCCTCATTAGTGTTGAATAGCTTTCGTGTATTTCCTATGTGTCACCGCCATTTCCACAGACCTCAAATTAACCATTTCTCCTGAGAACATTGATTGTTTCAGAGGATTAGGAATCACACTATAGAGGCGCCTGTTGCTACTAGAATGTCCTAACTTCTAGGCCTTCACCAGGGACAGATCTAGAAGATAGATGTATTGGTAAAGGAAAGAAGATCAGCCATGGGTGATAGCGTGGCTAGAGTGCTTACTGCAAACTTGGGGGCTGAGTTCAAATCCCAGCACCCTGGTAAAGGCTGGGCATGGTGGCACACGACTGTAACCCTGGGTCTGGAAAGGCGGAGTTAGGAGCGTTCTGCAGCTTGATAGCACCCAGTCCAGCCAAATTCCGGGCCCAGGTTCAATGGGAAACCTTGTCACAAAAAGGTCAAGAAGCAGTTGTAGAAAAGCTTGACTGCAAGCTCTTGCCTCCACACACCTGCAAACATGCATACAACGCACGGGCACACATACATACAGGCTCATTCGAGCACACACATGCACACACAAAGATAAGTAATGTTAACTTATCAGATTTAACATTATTGTGGTGTTTCTGAACTTATTCTGTACCTTTTTACATTAGCAGGCTTGATTGCCAAGACAAGTGTCACTTGCTCTGTTCTATAAGAGCCCTACAAGATAATCTGCACATGGGAATACCATTATTACTACTGACAAGACTACCAATTGAAGTTAAGGATTACAATTTTTAAAAATGTTTTAAATAATCAATTTACCCCAACTTCCAAATAAAAACATTCTTTAGCTAGATTAAGGAAGCCACTCAAACACTTGCAGTGTTGGAGAGATGGCTCAGTGGGTAGATTAGTAGATAGGATAGTGATTGGCATCTCGGGCCTAATGACCTGAGTTTGCTCGTAGGAACTCACACGGTAGAAAGAACCAATGCCTGAAAGTTGACTTTCCACCTCCACCTGTGCACCACGGCATAGTCAGACCTCCCAGTGCATAATTAAGCACCAAATAAAAATCTACAGTTAAGAAACAATAAGATTAAGATTTCATCACTGTTTGTATTTTCCCTATTTGCTTGTTTGTCTTATATTGAACTTGTCTCCAGGGCACGATGGATGCTCTGTGGTCACACTCACCCCAGCCCTGTCACTGTCTCATCCATTTCTCTCCACTCTTGCCCACCCATGGGCTCCTATGTGACGGAAGTGGAACTGTTTGACAGGATTGGAAGTGGTGACCTTGTTAGGGTGGCTGTGCTCGTTTTGGAAGAAGCATGTCACTGGGGGTAGACTTTGGGGTTTCAAGAGCCCACACCAGGCCCAGTCTCTCTGCCTCTGTCTCTGTCTCTCTCTGCCCCACCCAAGACTCAGGGTCTAGTTCTCAGTTACTGCTTCAGTTCAGTGAATGCTATCTCCATTTCCTCAGAGTGGTGAGAATGGGCTAACCTCAGAAACTATAAGCAAACCCCCAGGCAAATGCTTTGGACATGCTGTCTCTTCATAGTGATAGAACTCTACTCACCCACCTTCTTCCCAGTCATGCTCCTATCCTTGCTTCCCTTCTTCCTTCTAGAGGGAGGTAGGGGTGAGCAGACTCCATGCTGGCAGTCACAGCTGCTGTGTGTTCAGCCACACTGTGTCCAGAAGACAGTGCCCTACCATATGCCTTTCTGTCATTCAGTTCCTAAAGTTGGTCTGTATGTCTTCTACGATGCTCCCTAGATGTCCTTTCTGGAGTCAAATATAAAGCATTAGCTAGTACTAAATCAGTTATAAATCTTGTTGTGCTAAAAGAGGCTTTTTCTGACCAAGGCTGAGCGTTACACTCATCTGTGAGTATAAACATGGATGTTTAGAAGACAGTTCAACTATATGTCTTGTTTGTTAAAACAGCAATAGTAAATTCCCCTGTATAGGGCCTATGACCTCCCTAGCCATAGGCTTTAGACAAACATAAATCCCTCCCACAGAGTAGGCCTCAAATATAATCAGGAAGTAGTTGGTTACCCTCAGAATATTTTGTGTTACCATTGTACCGTGAGCATATCTTTCAGGCAGCACAGTATTGTAGCATAGAGGGTGTTCACCTGGATATGATCATTAATGACCCTTGTCCACCAACAGCCTGTTTAGCATCTTCCTACATTATGATACCGGTCAACAGGAACTTATAAGCTCAGTTCCAGCTTGGTTTCTCAGTGCCCTGCATTTAGAGCATGTGTCTTTGGCAGCAGAGTCTTACTGGAGTTCCACTGGGCATCCAGGAACGAAGTCCAGTCACACTGTACTGCTTTGCGTCCTCTAAAGTGGCCTGGCCTACGACTCAAGGGTTGCCTCACTTGGCACGTATTCTCACCTGGCATGTACACTTTCTGTGGATGTATGGACAGAATACCAGCATCCTAATCTCCTGAGGTGGCGTTTATTATCTCATCATGATTGACGTACTCGGGGATCTACCCATTTCTGCTTATTTTCCATTCAAAGATAGTTGTAAAAGTTCATATTCTGAGCCACGTGTGGTGGCACACACCTATAGTCCCTGCACTCGGATGACAGAAGCACATGGGTCGTTCAAGGCCAATCTAGTGCACATTCCAAGGTTTGGGCCAGCCAGAGCTATATAGTGAGACCCTGTCTTACAGAACAAATTAATTTTCCTAACTGGAGATTACGGACCTGACTCCAGAGCTGGAGCCGTAACATGAGAGTATTTGCTTCTTCCCGACCCTCGTCTCATTTCCATCCGTCCGCCATCGCGCTGCTGGGTCTTTTTGTGTCTGATGAAACGCTCATCGCTCGTTACTTACCCGAGTGTTCGTGCCTTTTTAGGGTAGTTTACAGATTTTGAACATTTGACAATAGAAGTATAATCATTTGGGCCTCTCCCTTGGAAACAAGATTCTATAATGGTGATGTTTTTCTCTAATTACTTCATGCAATTTGTTTCATTTTTCAAATAGGTCATGCCTGCATTAAAAGATAAAATGTTTGCTACTTGATGTGTACTTGGGCTATGACAAGATAAAATACACATTTTCTGAAACGGTGTAAATATTCAGGAGGCAAGCCATGAGCTTGAGGAATTATATCCATTTATCGTTGTCTTATAATTATATGAATGTTAAATTTTGAGCTGTGAGGATCAAGAAGAATAAGGAATAATGATTGATTTGAAGAATCAACATAAAACTGATTCTCATAATTGTCTTTGGGTATTTGATCAACATGAAATATGGAAATGACGACTGTCTCACTGTTTGGCATTTTAAGTACCGATGCTCTTAAAATAGCATTCCCCCCAAGTTTGGAATATTTGCTTAGATATAAAGCTAGAAAAAAAAAATGGAAAGTTTAGTGTGTTTGCTTTCCATTCCCACACAACAAATAGGCCTGGAACTTAGCCATTTAAAGCATCAGCCCTCAAAACATCTCCTCAAGTCCTCCATGGGGTCTGGGTCTATGTTCACCCAGACCATGAGCTCCTGCACACGCAGACACAGCAAAGCGGGGAAGGGGAGAGGATGGAGCACTCACAGCCAGTCTTGGAGATTGCAGGAAGTGACTTTCATATTATTTAAATCTGCCAGTGTGTGCACACCAGACTGACTACCACATTTAGGCCAGGTATGTCTGGGCTTTCCATAAAAGTGAAAATGCAAAAATAGGAAGAATAGACATACATATTCATGTCACAAACCAACTGCGAGGTTTCACAGCCACAGTATTGTAAAATCTCAGGAATATTCCGTATTTGTTGTGAGAAGAGGTTCATTTAACATATGTGAGAATGTGTTTCTTGTGGCGGATAGTATGTCTGAAATCTAAAATTAAATACTTAGGCAAAAGTTAAATGAATTGCGATTTAGGCAACATGTTCCTTCCTCAAAGCAGTTTTTCTCCATTGAATAATGTCTGTGTTCAGAAGGTCTTATAGACTCCATCCATAGGTGTGATTATGGCACTTTCCCTATGGTGTCAGTCACCATTTTAAAACGGCCTCTCACTGTTAGGTAAATAAGTAAGCCATTGTGCGGGAACTTCGGAGCTGTGAGCACTTGAGTAGCCAGTTATTTGGACTTTGATAATTTAGATTACTGGTTTCATAGTGTTTGCACACAATAGCAGAGTAATGAGGATCATTAAACCTCCTGTGCAGAACATACCCAAATTGTGTTTGCCTCTAACCTTGGAGGCTCTGAGGGCCTGGGAGGCGCGGCCTGGCTCTTTATTGACTTGTCAAGCTGTGAGTTTGCATTACAGCTCATGACCCATTCTGTTTGTGGTGGGGAAACAGGTAAAGAAATCCCTCTGACAGTCCCTCCTTCTGCACATTTGTATGAATAACGCCAGTGTTTATAGCGCTCAGAGCACTGTGACTAAATCCTCCAAAAGCTGTAACTTTAGCAGCAGAGCCACTGCTGGGCACAGCTGTGGGCGGTATTGCTTTCTCTGGGAGACGCTGGGCACTCAACAGGAAGCTCTGAAGGGGAACTTACTGTGCATGTCAATAGGAGGGCAAGGGCACCCAGGACCAAAATCCTCTGACAGTGATTAAATCCAGTGCTGATACGTCAGCTAATCTGGTCTGAGGACCTGTGCTGCTACATGACTTTTCATAGTGCTAAA
Source organism: Micromys minutus (assembly GCF_963924665.1). NCBI lineage: Eukaryota > Metazoa > Chordata > Mammalia > Rodentia > Muridae > Micromys > Micromys minutus. The sequence continues at coordinate 55,940,003 of NC_137975.1, read as the reverse complement.
ACTAGATGACAAAAGAATTTTTGTTAAAAAAAAAAAAAAAAAAAAAGAAAGACAATTGCTTTTAAAACTGTATATTCAACTACCCTGAGTCACTTAGAAGCTAAAGTCAAAATAACTCAAACTCTAGGAGACTCTGAATGAACTTCAGGAGCTGGGGAAGTAGTTATAATTTAATGCTACTCTGACCCCTTAAAAGTAGAGTTCGAGTAGTTTGTCTTATAAAATCATATGTCCACTTTAATAATTTGTGCTTGCACACACACACACACGTACATGCATAAGTTCCCTCACAGTAAATCTCACCTCTTGAAAATCCTACTGCCTCTCCTATCAGCACACTGAAGACCCCGCATATGAGCACATGCATGTTCTGAAACAAACCACATGCAAACATAGCAAAAGCTAAGTGACTCATTCGTTATTTTATTTTTTGATTTATTTATTTATTATATATAAGTACACGGTAGCTGTCTTCAGATACACCAGAAGAAGGCATCGTATCTCATTACAGATGGTTGTGAGCTACCATGTGGTTGCTGGAATTTGAACTCAGGACCTTTAGAAGAACATTCGGTGCTCTTAACCACTGAGCTATCTCTCCAGCCCCATTCATTATTTTAGTCAAACAAACAGCATAGTTGCCGAAGACTCTCTTCCTTGCTTCCTTGGGCGTTAGGCCACTGCTCTCCATCAGCGACGGCAGAGTCATCCATACTGTGCAGTCCTCTGACTTAACCTGAGGCTCTATGCCGTATATGTACAATTCAGCTGTGGCCAGCATTTTACTAGAAGGTACTGAGCAAACCATCATTGTGTTTAAAAGTTCCCAGAAACGCTTGCATGTTTATATTTTTACTTTTTCATTATTTTTTACTACAAGATTTAAATGTTAATTATGGATAAGCCAAAGAAAAGTACCCTGTGATCCCACCTTATAGAGGCAGTTTCTAGTTTACATATATATTCTTTTGAACTTTTTTTGTAACTACACACAAATATTCATGCTTGCATTTTTTTTTCCTTGGAAAACTTGGATTTTATTATATACTACTTGCAACTATTTTTTCTTTTTGGTAAAAATAAGCATGTGATAATGTGGTAATTTTTGAGACAGGTCTTAGTCTGTAGCCCTGACTGTCCTGGGACTCACAACTGCTGGGATTAAAGGCATGACCTACCTTCCTAGTTAGCCAGAGGATTATCCATCATGGCACTGGCTCTGCACACAGGTTTTAATACCCATTCAGAAGCACCATGCCAGCTACCTGTCCCTCCTCCGACCTATAGCACTATGTGTGTCCAGGCTTTTTAGTCTCCACAGTAAAGTCACTTGGTCATGGCACACATTTCCCATCTGACGCAGGTCTGCATTCCAGGTCCTTTGCTCATGAGTTACTCTTATTTTTAAAAGATGCTGTTTGTTACATCAGTTACTTTTCTCGTTGCTGTGACAAGACACTGAACAAAGGCAATGGAAAGAAGGGTGTATTGTGCACCAGTTTGAGGGTACAGTCTATATAGTGGGGAAGCCCACATTGCATCCACAGTGAGAAAGCAGAGAGGATGAGTGCTGCTCAGCTTGCTCTCTCTAGGGCCTCAGCCCAGCCCACCCAGGGCTGTTCTTCTGACCTTGTTCAAACCTTCACAGAAGCACATATACAAATGTGCGTGTTAATCCAATCATAATGACAGTGGAAATGGTGTCAGCTAACAGCTGACAAGTTCACTGTTACTATATTAATTAATTCTCTGTTTTTGGTGTTAGGTAGGGCTTGAACTCAGAACCTCAGCTATACTCAGCAAGTGCACCACTGAATTGTGTCCTAAACCCCTACTTTTTAAAATGTGTTTTTATTATCTATCTAATTTGCATATGTTTGAGAATTTTATCTTATATATGTCAGTATACTAAATACATGCCTAACTACCACAGAGGCCAGCAGATGGCATTACATCCCCTGATGACAGCTACAGATAGCTCTGAGCCACCATGTGGACGCTGGGAATTGAACCCTACTCTTCTGAAAAAATAACCAGTGCTCTTAACACTGAGCCATTACTAAATAAATCTTTTTTTAATTTATCTACTTAGCTTACAAGATGATAAATATTACTTATCTTAATTAGTTTATAAAATGGTAAATATTAAGGTTCTTAATTTATTTAAAAATGTAAGAGCCCAAGCAGTTTCAGTACAAGCCTGCAGGTAGTAAGCCGTTAAATTTTATCTGACTAAAATGTCTTTATTTGGCATTTTTTCTGTAAGATTTCAAACTGGAATTTATTCTTTAACAGATTTGTCTTCTGCTTTCCTGAGCCTCACAAGTCAGCTGCTCTGTCTCTTCATGCGAAAGTGGTTGTTGGGGTTCTCTTGAGCAGTGTTATTACAGTGTGCTTTGGTTGTGGCTTTGCTTTACTGGCCTGGAATGCACTGTTTCTTACATACATGGATTGGTATCTTCCATCTGTTCCTTAAAATTCTTCCTTGGCAGGTCCACTATCTCAGGGTCACCATTGCAGCCCAGACTTCCCCTTCTAAGCTTCACTCAATGGCATCTCGGGGCCTTCACTCGGGCACTATCCTGGTGGTACTGTCTGGCTCAATAGCTGTCTGAACCGGCAGAGAAGGAACCCACCATCCCTCCACTTCTGCAGCACACAGATGACACTGCCCAGAGTCCTCTAGAATGGGAGGGACCCTGCCCACACCTCCACCTCAGCCACAGTGCAGCAGGGTTTGTATTGCTTTCTAGGGGCAATTTAAAGAGCCTGAAGTTAGAAACTTGGGTGGGTAGGGTCTGACTCTGAGGGACACTTCCCTTTGTTCCAGTGCAGAGCAGCAGAGCGGGCTTTTTCATATGGCCCCAAGCTCTTTAACAGTTGCAGCCTCTCTTCTTCAGCCTTGGCAGGTGTCCCTGTCTCTAAACTGCTCAGTTTGCACAGCAGCTTGTGTTTTTTTGCTCTAAACTGCATAGTGTTGTTAATTACAACTACACCAAGCTATTCTGATGCTCTGAAATTTCCTTCACCAGCCTTTAATCCCAGCACTCAGGAGGCAGAGGCAAGTGGATCTCTGTGAGTTAAAAGCCAATCTGGTCAACAAAGTGAGTTCCAGGACAGCCAGGGTTGTACAGAGAAACCTGTCTCTAAAAACCAAACAGACATACAAATAGGAAGAGAAGAAGGAAGAAGAGAAAAAGAAAGAAAGAAAGAAGAAGAAATAATAATCTCTACGCCAAAGAAATTAACCCATTAGTTGTAAATGTAGCTCCAGGCAAGTTCTCCAGCTATGGATAGAAAGCAACCAGATCCTTTACCAAATTATCACATGAATGGCTTCTAGTCAGGCCACTAGTATTGATCCCTTCTGAAACCTCCCACACTGGCCTCTGAGACCTCTCACACTGGCCTCCAAAACCTCACACTGACCTCCGAAACCTCTCACACTGGCCTCCGAAACCTCCCACACTGGCCTCTGAGACCTCCCACACTGGCCTCCGAAACCTCCCACACTGGCCTCTGAGACCTCATACTGTCCTCTGAGACCTCACACTGTCCTCTGAGACCTCACACTGTCCTCTGAGACCTCTCACACTGGCCTCTGAGACCTCACACTGTCCTCTGAGACCTCACACTGGCCTCTGAGACCTCTCAAACTGCCTTCATCGTCCACACTGCGTGCAACACTGCTATTTTCCAGGCTTCTGTTAGAACAGCTTACTAAGTGCTGCTTAGAGCATTCAACCACTGCTTTGTGGTTCCAAAGTCTTTCACGTTCCTCAAAAAATGTGGCATGGTGGCATAAATGTGAGGCAACCACCCACTCTCCCGACCTCTGTGTCGGTGACTTAGCCTCTGCTGTGATCAGGCAGAGCTATGACCATTTATGGCGGCTTGCAGTTCCAGAGGGACAGGGCTCAGTTATGGTGGAGAGGCATGGTCACAAGTAGCAGGTATGGCTGGAGCAGGAAGCTGGGTGATTGTGTCTTTAGCTACAAGCATGAAGTAGACGGAGCAAACTGGAAGCGGGGTGATACTGTAATATCAAAGCCGACCCCTAGTAATGGCTGTGCCACATAAACCAACCCAGACTGTCCCCAACTAGGGACCAAGTGTTAAATACCATTTCCTATGGGGGGCATTCTTATTCAAATTAAATACAAAAACATCTGCAGGTTTTAGGGCTTGATGGCTTCTGGGGAGGAAGGCATTCCTCTGAAGCAAATAAAGCTCCAGTCCAGTGGCTCAAGAGAAGCTCCTCGGAAGTAACACAGCGTGTCTCACGTTTGACCTCACAAGTCATGTTGACACGTCTGAGTGTGTGATCCTACAGAAAAACAGTCCATTTATTACATACCTGTGAAAAGCGTGTGGGTACTGATTGTTAGAATATCTCTACACATCTGATCACTGAGAGGCACTTAGAGAAAATGAAAAGCTAGCCCAAGTTTCAACAGTGATAACGGGATAGGCCTTGAATTCTAAGCTCTTTAATCTTTCTGGACACCTTAAAGCATATTTTTCAAGACTGAGGATATAACTCAGCTCTTAGAGTGGTTGCCATTCGTGCATGAGACACTGCAAAATAAAACAAATATGGCTGGCAGTATGGCTCACAGGTAAGCGTGCTAACTTGAGTTTGACCTTTAGGACTCATGTAGTGGAAGGAGGCTACCTCACAACATCAACAAATGTCTTGTAAACCTATTTTGCTTACAAAAGTTTTTGTAGGAATTGTTAAGTCTATGATATTTTTTGACCTTGGCTTTTGTTTTTCTCCTTGACAGTGTCATCAGCAAGGTGGTGCCAGCCCCAGAGGCTAAGCCAGCTCCTTCTCTGAACAGACCTAAAACCCCACCTCCAGCCCCGGTTCCTATTCCTGTTCGAGTGAGCCCTACTCCCTTGCCACCACCACTCCTCGCCCAGGCTGCGGTGTGCCCAGCCCTGATGCCGCCTGCAGCTCCCGCCCTCTCTGGAGCAGGGAGTGCCAAAGCCCCAGTGCGGAGCGTAGTGACAGAGACAGTCAGCACTTATGTGGTACGTACATTTCCCCAGCGTTTAGGGGAGGGCTGCTCCTGCTGCGTTGACTCTCACAGGCAGTGCTTGCTCGATGAATGGAGAAGCATTTCCATTGCCTTTTCAAGCTCTGCTCAAAATCGCTACATCACAAAGTTCATGTTCAGCCACGTCAGTGATGTCAGATCGCATTTGTTTATGTTGATTTGAACCATGTCTATACGTAAATATAAGAACACCAATGTATAACTGTGATATTTAAATTCCACAGTGGATTCTTACATTATTGACATTACTATAATTTGTGTATTAGATATAGATCTTATGACTTATGAGCCAGCTATTAGTTCTGAATTGTAGCACTATTTATTATATTTTATTTGCTGAGATCCAGAATATATGAGACCTCACATCTTAAATAGAATGACCCTTTTGAGCACAGGCATTTCTGAGCGTCCAAGTGCATGCTTCATTCTTAGACCTAGCTCATTGGCTAGAGCTCGCCTGGCATGTTTAACTGAGTTTAACCCTAGTGCTGAGAGTAACAAAACACATCTCATCACAATGAATGGCCCTGCATTGTCCTGAGAGTGCCCTTGGGTGTTTCCCCATACTTAATAGCATCAGATCTTATTCCAACCCCAAATTCAATCCAGTGACGAAGTATTTAAAAAGATGTTCTCAAGGCACACTGAAGAGACGCACAAGCACACAGAGTAGTTTGTAAATGGAGATATTGACGCTTTTAAATGGCAAACTCCACATGTAGACTGTTGAGTTAGCCGAACCTTTGAAGAGATGAGATGGGACGTTGCAGGGCCTGGGAGTTTGGAAAAAAACTAATCATTACATACGTGAGACAGGTTAAGGACACAGTCTAAAAACATTCTGAGTGCATTCAGAGAGAACATGGACAGGAAAAATTAACTGAAAACTAGTAAAGAACCTGTGAGGAATCCATTGGTCTGTCCCTCAATCAACGGAGGACTATATAACTGAGGCATCACCCCCAGTCTCCATTTGTTTATCTGTAACTAAGGGATTTGTATTAGACTCAGTAATCTCTGTACTCCTGTCTGGCTCTAAAGATATGGCTTTCCATAGACATTTCCAGATGTGAGAGCGACTGGAACAGTGCTCGGATGTCTCCTAGTCTAACTAGACACTTAAGATGGAGGACACAGGGGGATTATACCACTGCCTGCTAGTGTGCTGTTGACAGGGAGATTCTTGTAGCTCATGTTTCCCCATTTCTAAACTACTCAAAGATATGTTTAAAAACTCAGTATCCTAGAAAATACTGGGTATTACTGTGGTGCTATAGCAATTTTTTAAATGTATCTCAGAGTCACAGCCTGCTAATGTCAAGTAAGGTCAGCCAGCAGCAGGTCCAGCCATGCATGGTGGCTTCACCCACTGAACACCCAGTGCCTGGTGACTGCTGGTTCTTTCCCCATGGTGCAGTCCCCTCCTCCCCTCCCCCCCCACCCCCTGAGTTAGAGCTGGTAGTCAGAAACACCTTTCCACTTTCCTCTAGAAAGGACAGTGTAGATTGCTTTATGGAGATTTTTGAAATAGTGACCCTTGAGTAAGCTCACACACACAACAGAACATATCCATCCTTGATGCCCCCTCAGAAGGAAACTCAGGCTTTCACATATCTCTCAGTGTGGTACTTAAAGGCATAGGAAGAGGACACCTTGAAAAATATGTAGTGAAATGTTGTCTAGCTGTGAGGACACTGAAAAGTAAACTCAACTCAGTGCTCCTTTACAGTACCCATGCAGAAGTGGTTTCCATGACGTGACATTTGAGAAAGCCGTCCAGTTAAGAACACTCCCTGTTGAGAACCAGGTCAGAACTCCAGAACATGCGGGGTTTGGAGCAGAACAATAATTGAAAGTGTAGTTCTTTGGCCCCATAAGCCTCTTCTTTCCTTTGCCCTTTAGTTGGTTGTGCTTTTCTAAAATGTCATAAAGGGAATGGAAAGTTACTCAGTAACAGCTCTTTTACATCCTTGATCTTATCACCTAGTTCAGGAGAAGGGTTTGGCTAATAAGTAATGAGGGAATACATGCATATTTGCCTGTGTGTGCTAATCCCATGCTGTGCCCATGGCAGAGAAAACATAGAAAACTGAGAGCTTTAAACCGTCCGTTGTTTGTGGCCCACCGACCACAGACACAAGGGGTCTGTGACATTATAGGAATTCTTAGGAGAAGCCGACTGCCAGTCGTGATAGAGTTTTCAGAGATGATTCTGCAGTGCTGTGTTTTTAATGATTTACAAAGCATTTAGAATGTGCATTAGAAATATGTCATTCCATCCAGGCCTGGCAGCACACACCAGGATCCCACTCACAAAGTAGAGGCAAAGACTGTAGTTCAAAACCAGCCTGGACGATAAGTGACTGCCAAAACCTGCCTGAGCTTTGGACCTGCCTCAAGAAAAGAAAAGGGGGGGATTAAGGAGGGAGAGGGAGAGAGAAAAGGAGAGAGAAGAAAGAAAAAGTGGGGGCGGGGTAGAGGTGTATAAGGGAGAGAGGGAAGAGTAGGGAGAGAGAGTGGAAAGGATGGAGAGTGAGGGAGAAGAAAGAGTGTCGGAGGGAGGAGGGAGGAAGCTGTTGTGGAATACCTAGATGTTTTCCTCTGTGTGATTCCAGAACAGAGGTGACTGGTGTGTTCAGACAGTGCTAGTCCGCGCGCCTAGCTTGTTGGTTTACTGTAGTATAAAGCAGCATTCGTACCTGACCTCTTCTCCTTCCCCACCCCATCTGTGTGTGCTGTGCATTTTACCACCAGATCCGTGATGAGTGGGGCAATCAGATCTGGATCTGTCCAGGGTGCAACAAGCCTGATGACGGGAGCCCCATGATTGGCTGTGACGACTGTGACGATTGGTACCACTGGTGAGTGTCCCTAGAGCAGTGTCAGACTCAGCCCTCCTGACCACAGTCTTCTGGAGCCTGCAGAGGAAGTCGGCTGCTGAGCCCGCACTGCGGGTGTTCTGCTTCAGTTATGTGTCCTTTCCTCCAGAGATACCTAAGAGCATCGGTGCCCTCTCCTCCCTGTCACTGTCACTGGGTAGGACTTGAGAACAGACTCTCACACAGCAGGTTTGCTTCTGAAGCTTCCTTCGGTGTTGCCATCCCAGTATGCTCAGCCGTGTTTCATTCCCAAACCTTCTCTTTGGTTGTGATGTTTGCTCTCTATACAATAGACCCAAAGCCAGGTGACCTAGGATGCTGCTAACCTCAGCACTCCTAGTGCTGAGACAAGATAATCACATATTTGAGACCAGCCTTGGCTACATAGTGAGTTTGAGGTCAACCTGGGCTACCTGAGACTGTCCCACCCTCAGCCTCTCTCCCCAAGTTAAAACATAAAAGCAAAGCCATTGCATTATATTATTCCTGACAGAAAGGACAAATAAACTAATCATGTCACTATACAGAAGGCGTTATATAATATAGCCCAACCACCCAATATTAGTGCTAGAGCCTTTGGGTGGATTTCGGGCATATACATTATTTTTTTGCATTTATTTTTATTGTGGGATTGGAGTGTGCTACATTGGTTTGCACACCATTTTAGCACATGCATGTGAATGTCAGAGAACCAGTTAAAGGAGCCAGTTCTCTGCTTCTAAGCCCACCACATTGCTCAGAAGGCCATGTTATCGGGCCACATGGACAGTGTCTTTCCCTGTTGAGCCATAAAAATCATTTTAAAGCATCAAAAAAAAAAAGAAGGGATTGATTTACCTCAGTTGTCAGAGTGCTTCCTTAGCATGCAAGAGGAGAGGCTTGGGTTCCTTCCCCACAGCCGCAAAAGCTGCCTATAAGGTGCACACATCCCAGCTTACCGAGTAGAGGCAGGAAGATCAGGAGTTGACGGTCATCCTGGACTACATAAGGAGTTCAGGGCCAGCCTTGACTGTGCCAGGAAGAAATGACCCCTTGAAAACATGGCACAAGGACTGAAGAGATGGCTCAGTGGTTACAAGCACTGTCTGCTTCTCCTGGGGAAGTCCCAGCACCCCAGGGTAGTTTACAATAGGCTGCAACTCCATTTACAGGAGTCAGACATGCTGTTCTGTCCTCAGGCAGCACCAGGTACACAAATGATACACAGGCAAAACACCCATACACATATCACAAAAGTAAACTTGGAGGTTTCATTTTTAGGAAGCATACAGCTTGAATACCCTGCCTCAGAAAAAGAAAATTATAAACATAAGAAACTTGTTAATGTGACCTTGTTTTGGTGTGTAGGCCCTGTGTGGGAATCATGGCTGCTCCTCCAGAAGAGATGCAGTGGTTCTGCCCGAAGTGTGCCAACAAGATAAAGAAAGACAAGAAGCACAAGAAGAGGAAGCACCGTGCGCACTGACGTCAGCGTGGGCAGGACTGCTGCCCTGCGCCGGGTGGGGCTGGGCCGGTTCTGCCATCCTGTCTCCCCAGGCTCTGTGGACAGTGCATCCCCAGGAGCAAGGACAAGAACAGCCATCGCTCTGGATGCCCCTTTCTGAAACACATGGGCCTGAGCTCCCACAGCATGTTGCTGAAGAAAAACTCCAATGGAGGCATGGCCTGAGGGCTGGCACCTCCATCTGCCTATTACCAGTGACAAGTATTAATAAAGACACCACACATCTTCCCTCTTGATTTCCTTTCTTCTCTGCAGAACCTTTCTTACGGTATTAGATAAGACGGCGATGCACAAATGCCGTGACTGTAACGGAAGGATGCATCATTAGCTATACAGTTTGCAAGCCTGCGCCCTCCACAGGGAGGCAGTCATAAGGAAAGAACGCTCCAGTCAGAAGACTGGTAAATATTTTTGTGATGAGAGTATATGAAGCTCCCCCACCTCACCCGACTTTTATTACTAACGTGTAAAATGTTGAGGCTTTTGTGAGATACCTTCTATTTTTTAAGAAAAGGGTTTCTATCATGTCCTGTCCACCTCTGCAAATTCTTTTCATTTAGCCTATTTTATAACTTGCATCCTCGTTCCACTGTGTGAGCTGCTGGAGCCCCTTCTCACTGCGTGTGCGTCCTGTCAACTTGTATAAAACTTGATACTGAGAAACCCCCTCACTGTAAATAATAAATATTTATGAAGTAGTTATTTTTAAAATTTTTTTATCGTGTGTAATTCTGGCTTTCTCTGGAATCCACAGTGATTTCAGCCATGTCTGTAATTGCTGCTGTACATAGGCAAAGAAGAGAGAGAAGGACCCAGAGCCATGTCCCTCCCCAAACGCAGTGCCCATGTGATGGGCGAAGGACCCTAGCAATTGGAAAGAAGGCAATTTACATCTCGAGTTGACGACTTGAAATTGTTTTGTTTGTTATATATTTTCTGTAAATTTCTCTCACTTTTACTAAAAGGACATGTAGTTTCCACAAAAGTAAAAATAGAAAAAATACTGTAGCATTTTGTGTTTATATTGTTTTATTTCTGCAGATTTGTTCATGGATATTGTGCTTTAAGGTTGAAATGAAGTATATTATGAATTTTTTTAAGAAAACTCATCAAATTTCAGGGTATCACAAAACTTTATTATATTCCTATACTGCCCACTATTTATTATATGTTATAGATATCTGAAACGTAAACCAAATGTTTTATTTTTAATGTAAAACATCAAAATAACTTTATTAGCATATTTTAGTGACTTTGGAATAACTATGGACTTTTACTTGATTTTGAAATAATCCCAATTTGGGCATGTGTGAAGGCTGTCTTGAATGTTAGAATGTGGGATTGAACCTAATACAAATATATGAATAGAAATGTGATTTTTTTTTTACTGCCAACTCAGTTGACATTAGCATTATAATGACTCCTATTTTTAAACGTATACTGTGGTTTCAGAAATGCCGTTCTCTGTCTCGGTGTTAAATTGCAGAACAGTGGTAATCGGGTCAATCTCTGAAGAGTGTGGAAGTCACTACTCTCCTTGTTCTAGAAGCCAGAAGTTTGCGTCACCCCCCCCCACACACACACCCCAAAAAGTATGTTGAGATGTGTCTCTTTTCTTTTTCCTTCATTAGAGATCATTCTAAATACTTTATACAATATTTTCACACGCACAAGTATACCCATTAGTGCTTTTTGGAGAAGTCGAAGGGTGGGGGGGGGACATGCAAAATAAAGATTATTGGCCGTTTCGTAGTTTGCTTTTCTACTTTCTTTATTTAGGAATTAGTTCCCAAAGGCATGGTCAGTGGATCTGAAGTCGCCACATCTAAGAGAGCAGATCGCACTTCTGAAGTAAGAAAGGAGGTAGAACTTCTTCCCACTCCTCCTGTCTGAGGGTCTCCAGCCCACACAACATTTAAGAAATTTCAATCAATTTGTTGTCCCTTGCTATTTCATGGTTGCTTTCCTAAATCCAGTCCATGATTTTATAAATGGTCTTTGCAGTAATAAAACCAAAGAATCATTTTCAGGGAGCTGGATGGCTCAAGGGATTAGTAATGAAATACAGAGCCTTTCACCTCTAGGTCAGTGAGTCGAATCCAGTCCAGGTCCCTAAAGACCCAACGTTGTCACCATCTTATAACTGTTCAGTGGCCTGTGCAAAACAAACTGGTGGTTGCAGTCTCCACTGGTTGGATGGCTGTCACCCCAACCAAAGGAAGTTTAGAAACTGCAAAAAAAAAAAAAAAAAAAAAAAAAAAAATGTGTGGTAGAAAATAAAACATTGATGTTACAAAGAAAAGTTAAAAACTTCGTCAGAGAGAGAGAGAGCAAATCATAAGCACCACGAATTTCACCAGAGTTGGGGTAGCTTTCCTTAAATGGTAAAACCAGAAGGGGGCCGGAAAGAGGACTGACGAGAGGGAAAAGAGAGCAGTGGGGTTTAGAGCTGGAGAGAGGTGTCTCAGTAAGTGAAGCTGGACAAACATGAGGGCCTGAACTGTCTCCAACAGAAAGGGAGGGTAAGAGTGCTCTGGCGATGCAGACATACACTTCTGGGGCTTGCTCACCAGTCAGGGTAGCCAACGTGGCAGACTCCAGGTTCATTAAAAGACCTTACCTCAACAACAACAGCAAAGGTAGAGGGTCTGGATAGATGGGTCAGCAGTTAAAAGCTTTCTGCTCTATCAGGGAACAAACTGCAAATCCTAGCACCAACAGATAGACGGAGGCAGCACGGCTCCAAATGCTGTGATGTTTCCTTCTGCCCTCCATGAGCACGCAGGTGGTTGGGCACATAAGCTTGTTTGGTTTCATTTTTTTCCGAGATAAGAATTTCTCTGTGTAGTCCTGACTGTCCTGGAACTCACCAGGCTGACTTTTAAGCTCAGAGAGCTACCTGCCTTTGCCTCCCAAGTGCTGGGATTAAAGGCATCATCTACCTCCATGCCTGGCTACACCAATTATAAACAAAACTAATGTGGAGAGCAATAGGCAAGGATACCCAGAGGCAACCTCTTGCTTCTACAAGCACACACCCTGCACGTGTACATACTACACATAAAGTAAAGAAAAGGGTTTTGTGGCTACAGGAATGTGAGTTGAAACAATCTGAACAAGAAGAATGAGAAGTATTTCTTGTTAGGAAGCCTAGATACTCCATCTTTAAGCAACCTGTGTCCCTCTTATCCCTGGCCATCATTTGCACGGCATCCATACTTTCTAACAGAGAAGGGAGACAAAGTACCTACCCTGCCAGTGTTTTATAGAGGAGACGATATTCAGGAAGCGAATACACAAGGAAACTGAGCTGCTCATATGGTGCGATAATCAGCCATCAGGGACCAGGATGGCTGGCAAGGCATTCGTCTCTGGAGCCGACGAGGTATTTGTCTTCAGAAGGTGTCTGCCACTAAATACAGTGAGGATCTTTATCCTCCAATTGATGCGTGACTCCAAACTGGAGAAAATCAGGGGCTATCAGAGTATTCTGACCATGGGGCTTTTTACAGAGATAAAAATATACTGCATTACTCAACCGAGTCACCCAAACCACCTTTGTTCCCCCTTCAATAGGATGATTAAACAAAGACCTGCCAGCGAGATTAAAGTATAAAATGAACACCAAGATAGGGAACCCTGGCCACGGAGAAGACTAACCAGTGAGGTTCACGGAGCGCACAGTACTCAACACAAATAGCTTTATACCCAATCGCTTCCCATCACTGCTGTTCTCTAGAAGGTTTAAAGTAGAATAGGTGCTTTGGGGGCTGAAGAGAGGGCTCAGTGGTTAAGAACACTGACTGCTCTTCCAGAGGTTCTGAGTTCAAATCCCAGCAACCACATGATGGCTCACAACCATCTGTATGAGGTCTGATGCCCTCTTCTGGTGTGTCTGAAGATAGCTACAGTGTACATACATAGAATAGTAAATCTTTTTAAAGAAGAAGAGGTAATTTGCTGAAGAATGGAGAAATGTCCTTTTTGTACGGTAATGCCAGTTGTTTCTGTTACGAAACCGTTTCTTTAAGATGCTTGCGTTCATTTATGACCTATGAGGTGCAGATGTTACTCCAGAAGTGCAGGCCGGTAGAGGACGTTGAAATGAGATTGGTCCAGCAGCTGGACGGTTTATTCTTTCATTCAAATGCAACATTTTGGGGCTGGGGAGATAGATCATTAGGTAAGAATTCTTACTGAAAAATCAAGAGGACCTTGGTTCAAATCTCTAAAACTCTATAAAGGTGGCTCTTGGATGGCTATGTATGCCTGTAACCCTAGTGAGGAGCATGGACCAAGGCAAACAGATCCCCAGAGGACACTAAGTGGCCAGCCTAGCCAAAATAGCAAGCCACATCAGTGCCCTCCTCTGGCTTTCACACTGGTATGCAGGCATGCACCACTACACACACACACACACACACACACACACACACACACCAAAAATATAAAGAAAGAAAAGAGAAATAGAACATTTTGGCAGAGAATATGGCAGAGCATGTGCTTGATTCAATGTATATAATATTGAGTGTGTGTGTATTACATATTTACATATATACATACATATATTACATACATACCTATATTATTTGTATATATATGTATATTATACATCACATATTACACATATACTATATACAAATATACCAAAATGAATAAACCGCACACATATGCGCTCTCAGAGGAACTGCTGTTGGCTGGTGACATCATGACTCAGCAGGCAATGAGTTCGAGCCTCAGGGCCCAGGTGATTGAAAGAGAGAACTGAGTCCTGTGTGTTGTCCTCTGGCTTCCAACAACAGGGTCCTGGTACTCTGCTCCACCCAGAACACACTAAATACTTGAAATCAGAGAAAAAAATGCAGTGACCACCGGTCCTCCGTCCTCCTTAGACAGATGACTGTTACAGCACAGTGCCTGACTCGGTCATCCGCTGCCCATTTGAAGCCAGCTCTCCCCCAAGAGGAGGGTGGTATCCCAGCTGATCCTGCTTCCTCAGAATAGCTGGCTTCACCTGCACTTTCCCACGACTTTACACTGCTGTCCCCCATGTTGTCGGAGACAAAAGGATGGTAGTAGGTACCGGAGAGCTGTTAGTTAACTCACACACTAGTGCAGGGGACTGAGCTTGGTTCCTCACACCCATATCCAGTTTCTTGGGATTGCTTTCAACTTCAGCTCCAGAGGGATGCGGCGCTTCCGGTCTCTGGGGGCACCTGCACTTACCTACATATAGATACTCACATATACGCATGATTAAGAATAAATCTCAGAAGCCAGGCATAGTGGAGCATGCCTTTGCCCAGCACTCCAGAGGTCGAGGCAAGCAGATCTCTGCGAGTTCGAAGCCACTCTGGTTTATTTAGTGAGTTCCAGGAGAACCAGGGCTATGTGGTAAAACCCTGAAAGGAGGAAAAAAGGAAGGAAGGAAGGAAATAAATAAATCCTGGATTTTTGTTTTAATGGCTGCATCATTTGGATATGATTACACATAATTCCAGTACTCCAGAGGTTGAGGAGCATGAAGAGTTTGAGACTAGCCTGGAGCTGAATTTTAAAAATTAATTAAATAATTAATTGATTAATTTAAAATTTTAAAAAAGACGTCATATCAATGCTAAATGTTTGGTTCGGTGTGTGTTGGGGTTTGAGGAAGAACGAACTGGATCTTGTGCATGTGAAGCATCATGCTCTGAAACCAGACTGTGGGGGGGGGGCGTGCTGGAGAGATGGCTCAGTGGTTAAGAACACGGACTGCTCTTCCAGAGGTTCTGAGTTCAATTCCCAGCAACCACATGGTGGCTCACAACCTCTTCTGGTGTGTCTGATGACAACTACAGTGTACTCACATCCATGAAATAAATAAATCATAAGTAAATAAATGGTGGCACTCAGAAGTCAGAGGCAGGAAGAGTTCAAGGGCAGTGGAGCCACACAGTGTAAGGAGTGACCTGACCACGAAGGAACGCACTACCACACTGCTAGCGTACAGTCTGGATTGGCACTGATGTTTTCTAGTCAACGGTTTCAAAGAACTACAACACTGAGTCTCGGAAGAAGAGGGCTGGTTAGTTCCTCCATGTTTGAGAAGCCTGGGCTACATTTCTGTTCTCTGTTACCCAGGCATTGGTGTGGAGGAGGGAAGGAAGCTCTTACAGGAGCAGGGACTACTCATAGCACTCCATCCAGCCATTACGGGCATCCTTGATAGCACAGAGCCTGCAGTACAGGGCCGTGGACCACACTCTGCAGATTTGGGGATGCGATCACGGAACAGCTGTTGGTCTTCTTTACACTCACTCGATGCAGAGGTTCACGGGCACAGCCAAAGCTCCTGTGCCGGTGAGAGCATTCTGTCTATAACTGCACTGTCCAGTACAGACAACAGGAATTTTCTCAAGTGGTTATTTTTATTTATTTATTTACGTGTGTGTGTGTGTGTGTGTGTGTGTGTGTGTGTGTGCAGTGTGTGTGTGTGTCCGTTCGACAGTGAATGCATATGTATTAGTGTGTTCACGCCACAATGTAACTATAGGATCAGAGGCCAACTTCCAAGAATCAGGTTCCTCCTTCTATCGTGGGGATTGACCTCTAAGTCGTCGGGCTTGGTGACTAGCAAGCGGATCCATTGAGGCAGTCCTCAAATGTTTTTACTACACAAATCGGTGTCACTAAACTGTGTTTCAAATGGCTAGAAAAACAACAGAAAGGATCCTCTCGTGGATTACAAAATACCAATACCTATTTGAGAGTTTCAAGTGTCTGGGTCTCTAGAACAAAGACAGCCAGGGGGTTGGGGGTTTCGGTGGGGTTCTCAAAGACAAGGAAGCAATTTAAAGCAACGGAAATCCTGGTTGCTTTTAAAGACTGGAGTTTAGAAATGAGAAGTACCTCGGATCCGCCACAAGCAGCTGACGGTCTCTCAGTTAGGTCTCTAGGTGTGTGAATAGACCCATGACAGACACTTAAATGAAACTATAAGGAGGATCTGGGGAGAAACTTCAGTTTGCAGAGTATTTACCCGGCCCAGGCTCGATCCCAGAACACACCAGGTGGTTGACAGAAAGTCTGCACTCAGAAGGGAGAGACAGAAAGATCAGAATTTCAAAGTCAGCCTTGGCTACACAGAGAACTCAAAGTCAGCCCAGCGTACCCGAGACACTACCAAATAAAAAACAGATACATCAGTAAATAAATATAGTGCCATCGTACATTGTGTGTGCAACTCACAATTGTTCATATACATCTTCGTCTAGCGTGTTTTCAAAGATCTTGTTTAGACAGGAGCATTGTACCAAGCAGTTACCAGCTGAATATATCTGATGCCCTGGCCAGTTGATACCTGCACAATTGCAGTGTTTCCAAACTCGTATGTTTCACCCAGTTAGTAACTGTGTTTCCTGAGGTCTCAAACTTTAAAAAGAAAAAAAAAAAAATAAAGGATTTGGAGCAAATACCAAAGAAAGGCAGCTTTCCTTGCCTCACCTTCAGCCATTAGGGAGGTCTCAGGACGCCCCTGCCACTGACAGCTAAACAAACCTTAGCCTAACTTTTGGTTTACCATCAGCCTCCTTCATTCTTTCGCAACAAAAACTCGACTCTTAAAATCATCAACAGCAAGGGGACTATTGTCCGAATTCGACCAACCCAAGGCAAAAGTGAGAGGAAACAGTTCATTTTATGGAAAGAATCAGTACAGGGTTTGCCAAAAGTGTCATAGTGTCATGTGACCAGACTCGGGTGAGGGCAGCACACATAGAACCTAAAAAAAAAAAAAAAAGAAAGAAAGAAAAGAAAAGAAAGAGAGAAAGAAAGAAAATAGAGAAAGAGAAACACCCAAAACGAACCATTAATCACCCTGTACCTCTGCCAACCTGCTAATCAGAAAGACAAAACAGAGTGCTAAAATGTTAAGATGCTATAGAAATGCCGCCAAATACGGAACATGAAAGCAAATATGCCAGATTCCCTAACGTCCTGGTACCTGATCGGATGGAGCCACCAGTGCTTTGCCTGAGGTAAGTGGAGACGCTGGCAGGGCCGGGCCGTCGCAAGCTTCTAAATAGACTTCTGTGAAAAACCTCAGTTGGCTATCTCCTGGGATCAGCGTGGCATTTAGTTGCCGGCTGGCCCCAATAAGTTCCAGCCACCCCTGCCGCAAACCCCCCACTGTTATGGAAAGCACCACGTGACCTCCGAGGTCCACCCCTGGGTCTCTGTTTTCAAGGTCTTTCCTGAAAGTTGGCCACATAGATAACCTGGTTTCCAGGCTATTTACTGCCTGGGAAGGAGGAAGGAGGAAGGGCTGAGCCCAGCCCCTCTGGGATGGGGACCATGGTTCCAGGGAGTCTAGGAAGTCAAATTTGATGCTTTCAGAACTGGCCAGCCCCATACAATGAATCAAACTGGAATTCTCTCTGAGAATCCCAAAGCAAACTGAATTACAATAGCTCTTTCTTATTCGTGTACACACACACACACACACACACACACACACACACACACATCCCTTTCCTAAAATGAACCTAAAACGTATTTTATCCAGTAACTTTTACAAGGAGCAATTTTTCTATGCTAAGAGTAAATTATTTTTAATATTCTTTTTATTAACCCAAACATTATTTCATCCCCCAGGAACGGCCATATTTGGCAAATCTGGTTAACTTTGGAAGTCTAGGATCATTTCTCCCATCAAAATTGCTTGTCTGCAGGTTAAGGAAAATTATAAGCTCCCTTTCTTCCTCCCAAGCATCTCAACAAAGATAAAATTTATTTATAAAAAAATAAAATGATATTTGAGGTAGAAATGATTTGATTTCTTTAAATTAAAAAAAAAAAAGCATTAAAGATTCCAGGGGAATAATACTTCAACAGCAGAAAGTTTGCCTGCTTTAGTAACTGGACTGGTGAGACACAGCCTTGCTTTGAAGTTTACATTTTGAGTGGGTTCTGAACAGAGCTTACCTATGAAACTTTGGGGTCCTTCCATGATGGAATACACCTTTAACCCCAGCATTCAGGGAGGCAGAGGCAGGCCGGTCTCTGAGATCAAGGCCAGCCTGGTTTACAGAACAAGTTCCAGGAAGTTAGGACTACACAAAGAAACCCCCATCCTATAAAACCAAAATAAATGTAAATCTCCATATCGCAATCTCTCCCTATTCCTCTGTTCCTCTCTCTATTCCTCCGTTTAATTGTCACCTTGGCATAGCCTAGAACCAAGAGTGCATCGATAAAGGGTTGTCTAAATTAGGTTGACCCATGAGCATGTCTGTGGGGTCTCAAAAGTCATTTGTTCTTATTTCATGTATATGAGCACACTGTAGCTGTCCTCAGACGCACCAGAAGAGGGTATCAGATCCCATTACAGATGGTTGTGAGCCACCTCGTGGTTCCTGGGAATCGAACTCAGGACCCCTGGAAGAGCAGCCCCTGCTCTTTACCACAGAGCCAGCTCTCCAGCCCAGGAACTTAGTTTACAGAAGAAGACCCCCAGACTATGGGTGCCACGTAACCAGCTGATTCCCCCCCCACCCCCGCGGCCTCAGCTTCGCTTCACTAATGGACTGGTGAGCTGAAACTATAAGCTAATAAATAAACTCTTTCTTCACTACGGGGCACACCCTGCCTGGAGGATATTTTCTCGGAGCAGTAATCAAGAAACTAGGAAGACGCCTCAGCTGCTGAAGGGCTTGCCCCGCCCTATGAGTTCTACCTCCAGAACCTGGTTAAAAACCTCCAGCCCTGGCGGCTCGCACTTGTGATCTCAGCAGCGGGGAGCCCCAGGACCCAAGGCCCACGACTCCTTGGCCAACTTGTTTAGCTTAATCACCCCAGGCTGGTGAGATACCTAAAGAACAGGGCTGATGAAGTGCTAATGAGGTGACTCAGTAGGTGAAGGTACTTTCCACTTAGACTGATGACCCAGAATGTCCTTCAGAACAGACCCACAGGACCCAAGGAGAAAACTGTCTTCGCAAAATGTCCCCTGACTTCTAGATGCTCGCTGTGCCATTCACGCTGTTGCAAGTGTCTGCATGTACCAAACACACACACACCATACACACACACACACACCACATATACACCACACACACTCACACACACACACTCACACACACACACACACCACACACCACACACACACTCACACACACCACACACACATTCACACCACACACACACTCACACCACACACACACACACCACACACACTCACACACACACACTCACACACACACACCACACACACACTTACACACACACCACACACACCACACACACACCACACACACCACACACACACTCACACACAACACACCACACACACACCACACACACACTCACACACACACCACACACACCACACACACACCACACACACCACACACACACTCACACACAACACACCACACACACACCACACACACACTCACACACACACCACACACACCACACACACACCACACACACCACACACACACTCACACACAACACACCACACACACACCACACACACACCACACACACACTCACACACACCATACACACACAACACACCACACACACACACACACACACACACACACACACACACACACACATTGAACAATAGATTTGGACTAAGACTTTACAGCTGACAATATACTGTAAAGAGTTGCATCTCTGGACGCTGAGTTATGTTGCAAGTGGGATCCGAGAATACAGGTTGGAGGTTCAGAAATATGCCAGATTCCCTAACGTCCTGGTACCTGATCGGATGGAGCCACCAGTGCTTTGGTGCTTTCCCTGGCACTGAAAAACAAAACAGAATAACCCAACTGGGTAAACAAAAACCACCATCCTGAGTGTGTCCACCTCAAGGTCTCATTGCTAGAGAAAACAAACAACAACAAATAAAAAACAGCCTGCTGATTGCTGCAGACCTGGCTGGTCCTCTGTGAGCTCCAGGGCCTCAGACTCACTTGGGCCTCAGCTGATGGGAGTATAGCACATTCTGGAAAAGTATGGACGGTCAGGCCTACTTAGAACTTCCATTACTTAGATGTTGATGCGCTGCAACCCACGTACCATCACGCTAAGAGAGTAGCCTTCCTCTTCATTCAAAAGACTGAAAAGTGTAGACCCATTTCTGGCCCTTTAAATCAAGTTCCTCCTCCTGGGATTATTTATCATGGTTAGTGGTGGCCATCAGTCATGAAAAGTTAACAAAGACCTATTGGGTTTATCTACGGGCAGCGAAACAAACATATCTTGCTCTCCTGTTATCTTCATGTTAACAAAGCCCTATCGGGATGCTCTAAGCATCAGCGTTTACTGCCCGGTGGCCCTTTATCAGGATTATAGAGAGAAAGCCCATCAATTAGTGAGAAGGCTTGTAGATACCTGCCATATATTCATGAGAGAAGACCTCCTCTGCTCTTTCCCCTTTCCCATCACATATAGATTCCAGTTCTCCATGCGGCATTCTGCCTCACATCTGGGCTTCAGTTCGTCTCTGGTGCACTGGTTAAACAGCAGACAATATTAGGTCTGAGCGGCATGGTGGCTTTGCAGCAAAGCCGATGGACAGAGCTGCTCTTCAAAACATTTCCATGACCACATAGGAACCAAGGGTCTGCGCAGAAATCTTGAAAACACACAGCAGGGCACACCTATAATCCCAGCACTTTCAAGGCTGAGGAACAAGGGCTATGAATCAAGGATAGCTTGGGATAGTTCCAGACTAGCCTCAGCTAAGTACTGAGACCCTATCACCATTTAAAAAAAAAATCAAAACGAACTTTTAAAAATGCATGGTAGAAGGTCAGCTTTGTGGTATCTGTTGCTTTTACTTGAGTCTTTTGCATAAAAACATTGTCACATACACTTATTTGATGAAATATAAAATATTGATGTAAATGCATTCATTCTAAGTATATTCTAAGTATATATATGGCCTCGGGCAGTGGGGACCTTAGCCACCAGGATGGCATTTAGAATCTCTGGGGTTTTCATTTATTCTCAACATAATGTACCTGTATATAAAGCTGCCCCTGCTCAGTGGTTAAGAGCACTGACTGCTCTTCCAGAGGTCCAGAGTTCAAATCCCAGCAATCACATGGTGGCTCACAACCATCTGTAATGGGATCTGATGCCCTCTGCTGGTGTGTCTAAAGACAGCTTCAGTGTGCTCACACATATAAAATAAATAAAAATAAATTTTTAAAAAAATCTTTAAAAGAAAAGTTACCATTGGTACTGAAAGGTTCACAGGATAAAGCCACCTCTTGTAGCTAAAGAAGCATTTCACTGTGACATGGACATGTTTACCTATCCTCCTACTCAGGGCACATCACATGTCACAAGGCTGGTTGATTTATCCATGCACTTCCCAATTCTGTTCCACCAAACCTGTTTGTCTGTCTGTCTGCTTGTTTGTTTTCATCTGAAATCCTCTTGTTCTTGTCACCATCCAGAACTCTGGGTCATCCTCTGACAGCAGGCCGGCCTCACCAGTGGAGTCAGGAAGTACCTCTGACGTTGATTCTGGATTTCCACTCCATCAGACCGAGATTTCAGATCTCTCCTCCTTCTTGTCTTCCTTCCTTTCTTCCTTCTCTTCACTCTCCTCCTTCTCCTCTTCTCTTCTGAGGCAGGCTATGTAGTCCAGGACTTGTAGTCCAGGGTGGCCTTGAAATTTGAGCTTCAGATCCTCCTGTCTCTATCTTCCCAGTACTGAGGTTATAGTCATGAGCACCACCCCGGTCTTATGCTGTTCTAAGTTGAAGCTAGGACTTTGGCATGCCAGGTAAACACTCTGATGGCTAAGCCACACCCCCAGCCTCGCATAGATTCTTATTGTATCTAGAATGAGCTATCTGCTTGTTTTTCTACATGCTGGAGCATCTTAAAGAGATAGAAATTTCCCTGCCAGCCTCAGAGCTTATCAGGGTTCCCATTCAGAAAGGATTGATGAATGAATGGATGCTAACATACCTAACTCCATTGATACACTTTAGCACAGGCTGAGCTTTGCTGGAGGGAAACCCAAGGAGAACTGGCAGAAGCAAGGACTGGTGTCACGGTTAGTAGGAATCATCACTGATACAAACACAATAATGGTGCTGGACAGATGGCTCAGTGGTTAAGAGCTACTGTCTGTAACTCCTGGTCCTGGGGACCTGACACCCTCCCACAGACATACAGGCAAAACACATGTGCACACAAAATATAAACAGAGATAGATAGATAATAAATAAATACATAGATAGATACATAGATGATAAATAAATACATAGATGATACATACATACATAGAGACATAGACAGATACATAGATAGATAGATAGATAGATAGATAGATAGATAGATAGATAGATAGATAGACAGACAGATAGATACATAGATAAATAGATAGATAGATAGATAGATAGATAGATAGATAGATAGATAGATAGATAGATAGATAGACAGACAAATCACAATCAATCTTAGCTGATGTTCTGCATTACTTAGCAAGCTAATGGTTAGTTAACAGTGATGTAACTGCTACCATTCAACAATGACAGTGCCAGATCCTTTGGTACATAGGTCAAAAATTATAGTAAAAGGCAGCTTTGGTCTTAGGAGAGAATTTCTTCAGTTTCATTTGCCCCAGAGTCATTCAGCAAAGGACTGTGTAGCACATGGTACCTAAACTACAAGGACAAACTGAGACTCAAAGAGACTAGTAAAGAGAGGGGGGTGGGGCTCAGTGGTTAGACCTGAGCCCAGTTCCTAGAACACATGGTGGCCCACAACAGTCTGAAACTCCAGTTCAGTGGTTCCCAACCTTTCTAAAGCCGTGACCCTCTAACGGTTTCCTCATGTTGTGGTAACCCCCAACCATAAAATTATTTTCAGTGCTACTTCATAACTGTGCTTCTGCTACTGGGACGAGTACTAATGTGAAAATCCGTGCTTTCTGATGGTCTTAGGTGACCCCTGTGGAAGGGTCACTTGACTTCACTACAGGTTAAGAACTGCCACCCCAGTCCCACCAGATCTTAAGTACCTTTCAGACCGGTTTAGTTCTGCTTTGCTTGTGTATGAAGACAGGTTCTTACCCTGTGAACCCTAGGCAGCCCCAAACTCACTGTGTAGACCATTTTGTCCTTGAGTTCACAGCAATCCCCCTGCCTCTGCTTCTTGAAATTCATCACTACCTTCAACTCCACTGACAAACCTGCTATCAAGAGTATGTGGAACACCTCTGCAGTTTCCTCAACTGGGGAGCCTTTCTCATGGTCACTTACCCAGACCTAGGTCTCTATCCCATCCCCATCTCAGGGACTTGGGACATTGCTTGGAGCCTCTCAACTTTTTTATTGGGCGAGGAATTCCTTCTGTTCCTCTCTTGCCTCACTTCCTGCCTTCAACTTCTTCTCCCTGGAACTTGGAACTTTGGAATGCATGGTTACTGGACATGAACACTCAGCCTGCTGTTCCTGTTGGAGCAGCAGTCTCCTCAGCCTTGCCCCAATTTTCTGTTTGCTCAGTGACATGCACATGCTTTGGGAAGTTCGAGGCCAGCACACCCGAGGAATATTTGCATGTTCTTTCCATTATTTTACTAGGAAGGAATGTAGATACAGACCCCTGACCCAGAGGAAGTACCACCCTCTTTATGTCCTGTGACTCCTGTGCTGCAGAGGTTGGGAGTGTCTAAAGATGGGTGCCAAGAGAGTTCCTGTTGTGCAGGGTGTTTACTTGCTTTGTTTCGTTTTGTTTAGTCTCCAGAGCAAATGTACCCCAGTGTGGAGCAGTTCAACCTGTAGAGTAGACATGGCTTGGGACTAATAGAGACCCAGGGTTAGGAGAAGGATGTTGACCCCTGACAGTTGTTAGGGTAACTTCTGCCCATAACTTAGGGATCTGGGTCACTTCGTAGGCTGCCCTGCTGGGTGCTTTGTGTATGGTATAGTGCATTCTGTCCCAGGAGACCTGGTTCTGTCTTGAGAATCCCAAAAGGGGATCTTTTGGGACCTTCTTCTGGTCATTGAGCAACACAATCATAGAGCACAGCAGGGGCTGCAGAGATCTTTTTAGGGGATGATAGAACTAGGCAGGTGAGGAAGCAGTGCTGGGGCTAGCCCCAGGGCCTGGTGGATCTGTCTCTTTTCTTCCTTTAGCCAAATAAAAGGTGTGGAAAGAAGAAAAAGGGAGAAGGACCTGAGGAAAGGACCTGGTAGATACTGGGGGCGGGGCCGGGGGAGGGAAGCCCTCACACTCAGTGACCTTAACAGAGGCAGGCAGGTCAGGTTTTGGTGGCCTCCCAGACTGACAATAGAAATGTTTGTAGTGTTTTCTGCAACGTACACTCTCCTGTGATGTCCTTGGGTGGTCAAGACAGCTATAGAAGGTCTCATTGCTTATGGTCCACTAGTCCAGCAAAGGTATTTAGAGAAGCCAGAACCAAACTAGTGTGTTTCTGGGGAAGGGTAGCCCAAGAACCTACACCCTGGCCAAGCCTGAGCAGGAAATTTAAGGCCCAGTGCTCCTGGCAGGTGGCTTTCTTGGGAGCTCCAGTGCCAAGCCAGGAGGTACCACTAAACCAGCAAGGAGATCCTTCCCATCCAAGAGAGGGGAGGTTTTGTGTGTGTGTGTGTGTGTGTGTGTGTGTGTGTGTGTGTGTGTGTGTGTGTAGGAGGTGGGGCTGAGAGAAAGGGACAAATTGCATCTTTGAAATAGAAGTACAGGTGTCCTGAGAAGCAAAGTTCCGTCTTTTCTTGAAGCTGACCCCATGGGTTGACAAATCTGTAAGGAGACCTTCCTGCTGGAGATTGATGCTAAGGGCCAGGGGACAGTGGCCCAGACCTCTGTCTGTGTTGCTGTGCAAATGAGCCCCTGTGCAGGGCTCCTCCACTCCAGGACAATTACCAATACAGAACAGGACAAGATAGCACCCCCTCCCCACAAGTACAAACTAGTTTCTGTGTTTGGGTAAAAAGAGAGAATAAAAGTTTAATAAACGTGTGCTGTGTCGTGGATGACTTTGTGGCGACCTCTGTTGCAAATGGCCTATGCATGCGGAATAATGGCCTCCTTGCAGAGAGGGAAATAGCTTAGTGCTATCATCGTTGCCTCGGTAACCATCAGAGTCCCCATCTAGCAAGAGAGAAATGAGTTATGAAAAGGCTTGAGTGAAGAAGGGATTAACACATGATCCCAGGGACAGTATGTCAATCAAAATCAACTGAGAAATTACACTCTCTATTTGAGAATTTCTCCAGTACCCAAACGGTGGTGAGGTTAGCATTCTCTCTCCCTCCCTCTCTCTCTCTCTCTCTCTCCCTCCCTCCTTTCCTCCTTTTTCTCCTCCCATACCTTTTTTTCAGTTTAAGGAGAGGATCAGGTTATTCTTCATGATTATCATTCATAATTATACTGAGGTGAGGGAAAAGCTTATCAAAAAGATTTTAAGACAGGTGCCTTCCTACTCAATCCCTTCACACCTCACCTCCCCGGAGCTCTGTCCTTCCCTCTTGCTTCCTTTGGAGACCCAAAGTTAGTTAGTTTCCGTCAGTCTCCCCTGGACAGAGAGATGGGAACCCAAACCTGAGCCTTGGCTCATGCCCTTCCACACAGTACACTGGGCCTAAGGAGGATGCGGTGGAGGCCAGTTGCGCTCCCAGCGTCCATTTGCCCTAGGAAGGCGGAGGCAATCTAGGCAGGATTCTTTAGCCGATTCCTAGCTAGACTCTCGGGCTTTCTGTTCTGTGTTCCAGGGAAAGAAGTCGATTGTGTGGCACTCCCCGCCCCTCAGCTTGTGAGACCTACTCTCTGGGTAGGAACACACACGCCCACCCACGCTGCATCTCACATACGTGACACCCGGGTCTCAACGCAGATAAGAGACCCTCTGCAGAGCTTAGGAGCGGACTTGGTGAAAAAACTGGGGGGTCCTATCCTGCTTCTGCGTCCTTTCACTTGTCCGTTTTGAGTTGGGAATTCGAACACTCAATCTGTTGCGCTCCCGCCCCTCCCCCAAAAAGGATTCCTCCCCACCCCCACCCCAAACACTTGAAAAGCCGAAGGCTGGCTCGAGTGGAACCCGGATGCGTGAGAATTTGTGTGCTGGTGATAACGCAGCAATCCCTAGATCCGGCTGAGGTGGGATGGGGGAACCTTTGGGTGAAGCCTAGTATCTTAGAGATACAGGGGGTAGTGAGCTCTTGCTTCTGAGAATCCGTCTTCTCGGGGATTGTAGACCAGGTAGGTTGGTAGTGGGACTAGGTTTGCTCAAGTGACTCCGAAGTGGAGAGGGACAGACAATAGGAGCCACACAGGAGTAGCCTTGGCCACCATCTTGTATAATAGTTAGCCTGAGGGGAAACAGAGACCTGACGATGATACAGGTTTTAAAGCCAGAGTTGAGAGCCCAGTTTTCTGGACCTTGGTTCGGAAAATTGGTCCCATGGAAAAGAAAAACTTTTAAGGGAACTTTTGTCTGAGAGCTTTAACCTTAGTCTGTAAAGAGCAACGAAATACGAGGCGAGGCGAGGCTAGCACCACGAGAAGGCTGGCTCCTCCCTCAGCCCTGCTCTCCCTGAGCCGTCGCCTAAGTGAGTGCTTCCCACCAACACTGGTCTGCGAGCTCACCGGTGTGCCCATCCACCCATCCATCCCTGAGCCCCCTCCTCCGCCCCCGCTGAGTCCCACACAAATTTCCAGCCCTGAGCGTCCCGTGGTTAACTAAATCGCTTGACCTGGGCGCTATTTGATATTTGCCTCTTTGACACTCATTTAGGAGCTCGCAGCGGTAACGCAGACATTGGACAAGTCCAGCCTGAAACCGAAGCCTTATGAAAAAAGGAGATGGGGAGAACCTGATAGCTGGAAACTCGTTTTCTCCAAAGGCTTTCGGGACATTTTAGCCCGGCTCCAGGTCCGCGGAGCGCCAGGGCGCCGCCAGTGCGGGTGTAAATGTTAAATGTTAGCTATTTGTTCCGATGATTGCCATGAAAATCGACTCTTTCTTGTCTTCTTTTTTGCCCCCCTCCTTTTCTTTCCCTCCCTCCCCGTCTCCGGATTCCCACAGATACCTCTACAGCCAGTGGCCCCTGAAAGCCATCTTCCCTCCTACAGCGCTGTCCTTCCCAAACTTCCAATTTAAAAACAAATAACGAGGGTGGGGCCACAGTGTAATTTTTCAGGTTTTGTTCTACTTTGGGGGTGGGGCAGCGCTATTTGGAGTTTCTATTCTTCCTAGTCCCCTGTACCCTAACTCACTCCCACCTCGCTTCCCTTAGCGCTCCCATTTCTGGGAAGTGGGGCTGGGAAGACTGTAAGTAACGTTCTAGGCAAAGGGGGAGGGGGCAAACTGATGGACGAGAAGATGAGAGAGTCACTTATCACGAAACTTCCCATTTCTGCTGGAAGGGAGCGAAGACTTTCTACTCAGAGCTGCTTCTGCCTCCCCAAACCTCCCTTGAAGTGATCCCAGGCCTAGAGTTGAGGCGGGCGACAAACCAACACTCCCCACAAGGTGGCCATGGCTCAGATCCTCATCTAATCTTCTCTATTATTTAGTGCATTCTGCACTAAATAATAACAATTTATCATAGACTCTCTCCTAGAATGGTGCCGGCACCCCATCCCTGATGCACCCCAACTCTATTCACCGAATTGGCTCTGCCTGTACCTACACCTTCTTGCAAAGCAACCTTTCCAACTCTGATAACTGTAAGCTTCATTTCCTCACGCTCGCTCGCCATTCTCCCTCAGCTGCTCCTCCTCCTCCTGTTCCTTCCTCCCTCCTTAGAAGATTTTGGTACCAGTAAGATAAGATATTCAACCCTCTATCGGGAATCCTGTGATATTAAAGATCAAACGTGGCATCAATAGAAGGACCAAATGCAGGGGAAAACAAAAGGGGGAGCTGGGAGATGTTCATCAGCTAATTACAGCTGCAAATATTATGCAAATTTATCTTGGCACAGAAATGGAGAAAAGCGAGTTTAAGTGTGGAGATAATGCCGGGAAATTGAATGTTCATCTGGGCATGGGAAACGGCCCAGTAGGCTCTAGTGGTCTGCCTCATCTAGGGAATCTGCGTCTCCCAGATCCTATCAGATCATCTGCACTTCGATGAGGCTGAGAAATTCATATTACTTATAACTGATACTTGAAATTCTTGAAGGGATGTGTCATAAAGAAAGGAGAGAAAGAGGGAGAGGGGGAGGGGACTATGGAGAAGGAAGAGAGGAAACCATCCAGATACCAAGCACAGACTTAGAACTCTGAGGTCTGAGGTCCACCGCACCAAGGACAGATGGGGGTAAACTGGTGGATAAAGGTGAACTAACCCAATCAGGTGTCTTCGTTTGTATAAACCTAAAACCTGATAGTTGTTTAGAACCAAAGCCCACGTTTTAAAGAGACTATAATTACTTTAATTCCTCTTTATCTAAAGGGTGTGGGGCATGGTCTGGAACTGAGACTTGAACTTGAGATAAATGAGAATCCTGGGTGGGAGAAGGCAGGGCCACTCTGGGAATGGCTAGCCGGAAAATCCCCTCCCCCATAGGAAATTCCCCTCCCCCATAGGATGCCATTCCTGCACCGGCCTTCCCTGGGTATGCCATCTTACTCATCATTGCTGACCATATACCCATGAGATTGATTCAGTCTTCTCCAGAACTATCTGGGGCATTATGGTCCCAGAAACAGACTTCAAATTCTCACTCGGTAAGAAGCCAACCTTAAGTGTAGGAGGAAAAAAAAAAAAAAAACAATTAGAAATCGTGAAAATAACTTTGGGAAAAAGTTCCTCACACACCACAAAATCTTCAGAGTAACAGACTTGTGTGTGTGTGGCGGGGGAGAGGTTCAGGAACTCAGACAATCCGTGTTCCGGTGCAAGCCATCCAATTACCAAGAAATTACCATCTGACGTCAGGAGAAACAATTGGAGGGTGAATATGTATGAATCCCCTCTAATTCGCTTACACATTCCCAATGATTATTTGATCCAAACAACCAGAAAGTAATCAACAGGCACAGAAAGCTTAAAGGGTGAATTACCAAGGATGCTTGCTCCCCAAACCTGGTCCATAAGCATTGTCAGACAGTGGGAGCTGGGAGGGGCTGCTGCCTTAGTCTTGAATTCTGACATCTGTCCTGTTTAGAGTTAAGTGATGCCTGTTGCATTTTGATGGCTTTTGTTCTTTTGGTGTTAAGATGAGAGACAAAAAAAAACAAAAATGGCAATTATTGGAACTAATTAGCCATTAAGTAAGATGTGCCCCCTCTTCTCTCTAAAATGGGAAGAAGTTGAGTGGGTTGAAGGGAGAACCCACCCACAGGAGCTCTCTCAGAACATCAAACCTATGGTGTTCTGCATGTGTTAACAGACAAAGCCAGGCAAGCTGAAAGCTGTGTGTGTGTGTGTGTGTGTGTGTGTGTGTGTGTGTGTGTGTGTACTTCATGAACAAGAGCAAAAGCGATGGCTGTTTAGAGGAACGTGGAATTGATCTTTATTTTCTGTTTAGCTTGAATTGAGACTGCAGTGGGTATGGGGGAGGTGAGAATGTGTTGGGGCAAGAGAGATGCTGAGGAGAGAGGGAATCTTGGGAGAGTGACCATTATTGCTATCTTTCTATATAAAGATGCAAGTAGCATTTTATCTTAACCTGGCCCCATGCCTTAGTCGGTGTTTATGATTAATTATCTCCCTTTTTCATAAAAATAAATCATGTTAAAAATTAGAATCTCGGCACTGGGGAGAAACTAACCACTGGTTTCAGGTCGATCTTGTTAATTTCAGCCTGAAATTGACACACTAATTAAAGAGCAGCATGGTGAAGCAGGAGCAGGCAAGATTATACCCAGCCCCCCCCCCCACCTTTTTTTTTTTTTATCAGATCTACCTTATATTTTCCCAATTAAAAACTGCAAAAAGCAGTTTCATTGCCCAGGGATAAAAAATAGGGGCCCCCTTTTCACAACGTTGGCCATCACCTTCCTCCATCAGATTCATTGTGATGTATTAGATGCAATAAATTATCCCATGTAACAAAACATTGGGAGCTGAAAAGCAGATAATCTGGAAAGCAGAGATAAGGATTCATTATCCAAATCATTATGAATCCAGCGTTGCCTCTGACTTCTTTCTTAATCAGCTCCTCTGATCCTGGATATGTGAGCAGTGCAGATAAGGGAAGAGCCGTTTATAATTCTCCACCTCGCCTAATATTTTAAAATAAAGTCAGAGGCAAGAAAACGCCATAAAACACTGGTGAGCAGGCAAGCACCGAATGAAAAATCACCTCCATGCCATTATATCCACAGTAAGATTTAATTAAAATTCTCCCTAGCCACGTGCCTTATTTTCGATAGGATTTTTTTCCCATCACGTAATAATTGATAGGAATTTGCAAACGGGGCTATTTATGTAGGATGCTTGGGTGGATTGGGTCTGAGGGTTCTTTTTTGGGTTTTTTGATTGTTTGTTTGTTTGTTTGTTTCTGTTTTGTTTTGTTTTTAATTTCTAGTAGCTCGATTTTCAAACTTCCATTTGAGACATTCATAGCTATCTTTTAGCAAGATGTCTACTGCAGCCCCACCCCGATCATACTGAATCAGAAAACGTACTCTGAATCCCACCCCTGGAAGCTGATTTTGATGAAAATGTTTTGTTGTGGGACGTGGAAAAAACAGAGGGTAGTGGGCTCCAGGCTGTAGGCCTTTGCCTTCCTTCAAGACAAACCTTTTTCCTCTACAGTTCCAGAATAAAATGGGATCGAAAGCCTAGCCTTTCATTTTGTTTTCCTATTTTGTTTTGTTCCAGACAGAATCTCATTTTGTACCTCACACTTGCCTCGAAATCATCATCCCCCTGCCTCCGCTTCTCTAATGCTAGGGTCACAGGAGTGTATAAGCACACCGACCTCGAAGGATTAGAACTTTTAAACACAGGGTAACCATTAAGTAT
Source organism: Micromys minutus (assembly GCF_963924665.1). Classification (NCBI taxonomy): domain Eukaryota; kingdom Metazoa; phylum Chordata; class Mammalia; order Rodentia; family Muridae; genus Micromys; species Micromys minutus. Next base: position 55,908,602 of record NC_137975.1, on the reverse strand, counting down.
GTTGTCATTTGGCTGGAGTGTCTTAAAGTTCTAAGGTAATCTCAAAGTGCACACAAGAAGGCTGAAGAGGCGGGGCGAGGCTGGAGATTGGCGGATGCAGTGACAAATGCTTTCTGGTTTTAGGGGAAAGAAATGGGGTGATGAAACAAAATGGCTAAGAGTCCCTCATCCTTGCACACAACGCCCCACTAACTGACCACACCATCTCAGAAAGACTGAAGATCCTGTCAGAGATTGTTTCCTCTGTCGGGGGAATCCCTCCCTTTATCCCTATCTCCATGGGCATCATTTATCCTATAGTCCTTTACTGATCCATCTTCTTCTTCCACGTGCCTGGTGACCTCCCTTTATATTTCAAACCCAATGCCTTAGATTCTGATCTCAGGGGGGAAAAATGATAGAACTAACCTCTGGATTTGAAGCAGATGGCCATGCCACCATTAGGAGGGCACAATGACCTCCTAAAGCCAATATGCATCCCCAGGCCCAGAACTTCACACTGTCTCCTTAGCTAGCTCAGCTCACACAATCCCTACCAGTGAGTAATGAACTCCGACTCTTAGTCCCATTTCTACCGCAAGCACAATTAAACAGTTCAGATCAGCAGTCTTTCTGTGGCTCAGTGGTTATTCCTTGCAGGAGATGTGGAGTCCCTGAGGTAGCAGGATAAAAAGAGCACAGGTGCAGACAGAGGTAGCCAACAGTGACATCTTTAGGTCTCAGTGGCTGTGAACTGGCCTGTGTTTTTGTGATCTAGGTGTCCAGAGAACACACAAAAAATCCTCAATGAAATCACTCCCTAAAATTAGTGAGGGGGACCATCCTGTCCTCTCTGGCGGATTAACTCCAGGCAGCCTCCCAGCAACCCTGGTTTCTTTAGTACCTAGTGTGAAATAGTCACCTCTGAACCAGGCAATGTCATTTCTTCTCTCTCTCTCTCTCTCTCTCTCTCTCTCTCTCTCTCTCTCTCTCTCTCTCTCTCTCTCTCTCTCTCTCTCTCTCTCTCTCTCTCTCTCACACACACACACACACACACTCTCTCTCTCTCTCTCACACACACACACTCTCTCTCTCTCTCTCTCTCTCTCTCTCTCTCTCTCACACACACACACACACACACACACACACACACACACACAAGGAGGGAGTGAGGGACACAGAGACAGAGAGACAGAGAGATTGAGATTTCAACGCGATTCACGGAGCAAGAGCAACTCCTGTCATAAAATCAGACATCGACTCATGGCTTCGTTACTGCACATTACTGACAGTAATGTGCCTAGGTGACGTCCAGTAACCAGGAATAAATGACTCGGAGCCTTCCCTCACTTTATTTACTACCCAGGACAATCCTCCCTCACCCACACTTTTGGTTTTGATTTTCAACACAGGGTTTCTCTGTGAAGCCCTAGCTGTCCTGGAACTTGCTCTGTACACCAGGCTGACCAGTCAGAGATCCACCTGCCTCTGCCTCCCGAGTGCTGGCAATGAGGCAATTTATTAAAAGCGGGCTACTACTACCCCGACACTCTGTTTTCTTTACCCCCTTCCCTTACCACTTCCAGTACTCCCCCAATTCCTCTTAGCCCCCGTTGGACCATTGTAGTCCTTACGATATTTTTAACTCCCCCTCCCCGGCTTTCTTTGGAAGCCCATCTTCCTCCAGGTAAGGCTTTGAGCAGCGATGGCAGAGGGGTGGGGGCACGCGATCCCAATTTCACAGCTCTTTACGGTCTAGAACTGTAGGCAATCAGGACCCCGTGTCGGCAGAAGGGAAGTAGCGCCAAAGACAGACCCGTGGAGACTGGGAACAGGAGGTGCTTGCCCGAAGGAGCTTTAGAAGGAGGAGCGGGAGAGGGAAGAAAGTCTGCTTTGAATTTCCGAAGTGTCAGGAAAAGACTTACATTCTAAGGGGGTAAAAGGCTTTCAAATTGGAGGCAAACTTGTTGAAGGTAGAAAGAAAGAGGAGGAGGGACAGCAAGGAGCTTAAAGAGGGAAAAGAAGCATGAATGGGCAGGTGGGGAAAGCTGTAAAAGTCCTCACCCGCCCGGGGGGACCTAGAAGTGGGGTCTAGATACCGCTGGCGGCAGGGGGTTGGGAGAATCGACTATAGTAGTCACGTGGCACACGCGTGCCTCCCTGGTCTCTGCTCCAGCCCCCACCCAGTCATGTGCAAGGAGGAAGGGTGCTTGTGTCTCCTATGCGTCCCGGAAGCAAGTAACGTCTTCCCAGGACCCAGGGCTTTCCTGGGACTGTTCATAGGGTGCATTAGGGCAACAGGTTGGGCGTCTGTTGTTGAGAGCAAGGCTCCAACCTCGTCCTCCAAGCTTACTGGAGAGCTTGACTCTGCCACTTGGTGGCGGAGAGCTGGAGCGACAGGGCTGGGGACAGGCAGGATTGCTTTGGCGAAGACGGTTCTTCCGGGTTCCCTAACGGACCAGAAGACCCTCTTTTTTCCTTTTGTCAGATCGGCAAATAGGGTTCTCAGCTCGCTCCATCCTAGGCTTCATGGCACCCTAGAGGATACCCCGCTGAGGCGCAGACCAGTTGGCGGGCAGGTTGGTGTCTAAATGGAATTTCGGGTTTGTGGAGGTACAGACAGGTCTCTGACAGTATCCAGGAGAAAAGCGTGCCTATCTTGGTATCACTCACTCTGCAACGTGATAATTCACCACTGGGTACCTCTCTCCGCTCCACCGGTGCCCACTAACACTTTTTGGGCCTCCCAACTTCCCCCTCCTATTTCCGCCCCACCTCAGCAGGTCCTGTGGCTCTGATCATTCCTTTAGGGATTGACCACCCCAAAACTGGACACAGAGTCACCCACTTCTTCCTACCCAACCGGTTAGAGCAGCCCAAGCTTATTGACTTCATGGTTCAAGCCACGGACAAAACTTTGTTTCTCCCCAAAGATGTATTTATTTTAAAAAACCAGTCTCCGTGTTCTTTTTATATAAATATTGAGAAGGGAAAACTCGACCTGTCAAAACAAATGGACCCTGACACTTTTCTACTTCGGTGTTTATGAGGTTTCATTTCCCTATAGCTGAAATGTATTTGTGGCAGGTTCTCTTGGTACAGGATTCTGAGGCCCTGGCTATTAGGATGAGGATGAGGAGGGCTGTGGGGAGGGCTGTGGGAAGGGCTCAAAAGTGGGGGGTTGTACTACAAGAAGGACATTGCAGTTTACTGGGTCCTGGTAGGCAAACAGCTTCATTTCTTCATTATTTTTCCTCTGAATGCTTCTGGTCCCTGTTTTTTATTTATTTTATTTTTCTTCCTCAAAGGTAAAATTTCCTCTTGAAATGGTTAACAGAATTAGGACCCATAGGATTGTTTAGTCTAATTGCCACGGATGAATATTCTTCTACACCTGGATTAGACGGCAGCAACCAAGCTCGGACAAAAACATTCTAATTCTAACTTACTAGACATCCTGAGACTAAAGGGTGGTGGTGATGGTGGTGGTGGTGGTGGTGGTGGTGGTGGTGGTGATGCTGATGGTGTGAAAGGCAAAGACTCTGCTTTTGAGAATGGAGGTGCCTGTATAAATACATCCAACCCTTGGAAGAAGGAAAGCACTTTGAAGACTTACTAGTTTGTTAGCTCTTCATACGCTGTTCACTCCTGGCTGTGCCCACAGAACCTCTTACTGAACGATCTGTTCAAAAGTGAGAAGCAAATGCTCCAAACACATTTGTGCCTGTGGTAATGGCCGGTTCCACAGGACAGTGACATTTATAGTGTTAATTCCAACCCTGTCAGAAGACAGTGGGCTGGCTTTGTAGGCACCAGGGGCAGGTCACGTTTCAGGCGATCACATTCTTGCTCACCCCTTTCTAACTCAGTTTCACACACCTCTGATGTGAGGTTTGTGTGTCTGCAAAAGGGGATGCAATTTATTCCCTCCTCCTCCTTCTTCCCTCCTCCCCCTCCCCCCACCCCGTTGCAACCCGGAAGAGCTCTGCTGTCTACACTGAGCCAAGGGGGTGCAGAGAGGAGGGGGCTCTTAGCAAGGATTCACAGCAGCCAGGTTTTCCCTCTGGCTGGAAGCCTGGCTGAGATGCGGTGAAGCCGCCGAGGCACCGGCAGCGGGGCTGTTGTGGGAGCTTCGGCGACAGCGGTGAAGTCTGCCTGTCATTTCTACCTTCAGCGCTCTAGCAAGGCGGGTGGAAAAAATAAAAAACAGCTGGCCTTCGGGAGAGAGCTGCCCTGGTCAGTGAGTACACAGCTTTCTTCTTTTCCTCTGTTCTCCTTCTCCCTGCTCCACGTGGAGAGAATTAAGAGGAGGTCTCCTCTACGGGGACAGCTGCTTCTGGAAGAAAGTGAACTAGACCCCAGCCCTTTATTGTTCTTTCTGGGCACTGGAAGTCTTTGGCTTCCTGCAGTGACCTTGGGTGATCCTGGTGAAGGAGTGTGTTGGATGTCCTTGTTTGGAGTAAGGAGCTAGTAGAACTTGGGATGCAAAGAAAAACTGAATGGGGGTTGGAATAAGAGCTGTCGGGAAAGGCTCTGGGTAGATGTGTTTTCATGCACGGAGAAAAGAATAGCCCTTCTGCTCAGGAGCTTTCTTAAATTGTGGCGGCTGTGCCCAAGTGTCAGCTCCATCTTTACTTTTCCCTGCTATCTAGGGTATGTTTGGGTTCATTGTCTGTATATCATCTAAGAAACATGTGCACTGTGAGGCAAAGTTGGGGCCCAGATGTGTCAACATCTGGCATCCCCTTAGGGTAGCTGGTAGTCGGTAGGCACCCTTGCTTACGGAAACACCCGGAGGTGGGAATGAAAACCAGTTTCCCAGAGAATGTGACCAGGGTTCCATGGGGCGAGAAGGCAGGGGGATAAAATTGGGATAATTTTCCTGGGACAGAAGACCAGCAAGACCTCCAATATGCCCCCCCCCTCTCTTTCACACACACACACACACACACACACACACACACACACAGGATAATGTTAAAATGCAAGGAAAGCATGGTGAATGTGAGGTATGAGCAGAGTAGTTGCTTTAAAGAAAGCTATTTCTTTAATAGAGCAGATGACAACCGGACAGGTGTGATTCCATCCAGAGTAAGAATAAAGTAACCTTGCCTGCTGATCCCTTTGGATGTAGGTGCATTTCCATACTTCTTGACTCTCTCCTCGCCTTGTAGACTACACCAGGACCCGAAATCACAGTGTGAGAGACCCAGAAACTCTGAAGGGACAAATAATGGAGGTAGTCCTTTCTGCATCCCATCACTCTGTGGTGGTGGCTTCCTCCGCACCCCCCCCCTCCAGCAGCACCCCCCCCCAGCAGCAGGTTGATGGCCAAGGAATTCCAGAGAACCAGGTTGAATGAGTCCAGGTATTTCTAAACAAGATGCTCAGCTGCCCGTATTGTTATTTGTGGGGAAGAGGACTTCCTAGGGAAAAAAAAAAGAGAGAGAGAGAGAATAAAAACGTTCTCCATCAGTTTGAACTATAATATATCTAGATGTAATTTCTGTCTGGCTAGACCAATGAAGTCTGTTCGGTGATTGATTTACTATTAGAATTTAGCAGAAGTTCCAGCTTCAAGGTTCAAGCCAGTGGCTCAATGAGGCCTAAGGTTTCTGGCTCTGAGGACACGGGGCTTAGAGAATGCCATGCGTGGACCTGACTCTCTACATAAACTGCCCTTGCTAGCAGCCCCAGATTCTCCAAAGCCCAGACACAAGGCAGGCGATCTGCACATTTCTTTATTTCCCATTTTGACTCTGCCTTTGTGCAGAAAATGCGTGGGTTCAGGTATAGGGGTAGGGAACGGATTGGTGCAGTCATTAGGGCCGATAGTGTCCTGTGTTTGCTATTTGCCCAAAGCCACACAGAAGGGCCCACGGAAGTTTCGGGTATATGGGAGACCCAAGGCTTCCACCTCCTTTGGCAATTTGTGTGCCCTGCAGTGAAAGACTTTGATAGAGAAATAAGGATTCCAACACGGAGAATGGGACCGACCGAGGGAAGGGGAACCTTCTGTTCTCTAGCCCTGGGCTATTTTAACTCTCTCTAGGCTACCCCGAGGGTTGTTTTATTCTTGATATCTAAGCTATTTCACACTCGAGTATGCGTTCCTCTCCAGGTATGCCTTTGTGTACCAATCCAATAGTTCTGATCACCCCTCCCCACTAACGGTTGGAATAACCCGGGTGGTTTATTAACTGTGGGAGGAGAGAGCACCCTTTGCTTCTTTCTGGGTCCAACGGTGCTAGGGTGATGTCGAGTGAGTGAATGCACAGGAAACTTGGATGAGGAAGGGCTACCAGGCGCTCTCTCGGATGTCCCGGTTTGTCCGGAGGTGGGGGTCTGCAAGGAGCTAGTGATGGGTAAGCGTACGCGTCTGGTGGTTGTTTTATTTTATGTAACAAATTTTCACTTGTTTATTTTATGTAACATACATTGTCACTTTGCTGAGGTGACAAGCTGTGGGGGGGGTGTCTAGTAAGCCGGGACCTGGACCCGAGAGTCGCATGTGATGCCCAGGAAGTCTTGATTTTGCCAGTCTGAGTCAGGGATACCCACGATCTTTTGTATGGGGTCACCTTCCTGTCAATGACACTAAGGATTCTTGGTTTGAAAGAAAATGCCATCCTCTGTTCGTCCCAGGATCTGAAGTGTAGCCACACACCCTTCTCCTCGCCTCAACCCTCAACCACGACGATGCCCCTCAACAATCAGCATTCCAATTCCTTAGGCTAATCTAGAGGCGCAAAAGCCTCACATCTCCAAGATAAAGTCCGCCAAAGCTCCAGCGGAGAGTGGGCTGACATATGCGCTGGGAACTGGGGAGCGTCTCAACCAGCCGGGAAAACCCAAAGGCCAAGGTTGAACCAAGCAGGTGACCAAGGCTGGCCCTCCTCAGCCTCACGACTTTCCGTCTTTACTAAGACGAAGGAGCCCGTGTGCTTAAGCGGTTGAACCCCAACCACCTGGCTCCGGGTTTTCTTGGATGCCATACAGAATTCTAGGTGCTTCAAAGGTGGGGCCTGGGGCTTTCCTGGGAGCAGGCCAGGTCTAGAGGCAGCGAATATCGGACAGAAAATTAATGATGCCAAAGGGCAGAGGAGCGGCTGCGGAGGCCGCTTCCCAGGGGGTCACCTGCATCCCTTCCTCTTCCCACGGTTTCCCCAGTGATAGCTAGAAAGTGCACACCTGGATTAGTTCTTTCTCTTCCCACCCTAGGCTTAGACTCTCCAGTCGCCATCTCCACGGCGCATGCTTTGTTCTGTTCGAAAGCAGAAATCCCCGGTCTTCTCCCTGTCCGCCTGCCCCTTTCCGCTTCACCCCTATCTACCACCCCTTTAAAAAAAAATCTCGCTATAATCGGGGGTTTTCTCAAGCGGGGGAAAAATAGTGGCTGAGGGAGGGCAAGAATTCCTCCAAGAAGAAGGGAGGGCTGGGGCTGGGCTGGGGGCGGAGTGCGAAGGGGGTGATTGCCCAGCGCCTCTCTTCTCTGTTGGAGTTCTCACGTCCTTACCCTGCTCCTCCTGACTTGGGTAGCCTTCCTCCAGTGTTTTAAATTGTGATCGACGAATAAGCCAAAAAAAAAAAAAAAAAAAAAAAAAAAAATCAAAACATATAAACCCAAACAGTGGCTCATTTCGCTTGGAAAGAGGACCCCAGACTCGGGGCGGGTGGGCGTGGGAGCCGGGAGACCTGCAAGTGCTAGTAGCCTCTTCATTCAAATTCCCATGGGTCCCTCCCCCTTTTACTGCCGGCTTCTTCCCGAGGCCAGTGACTTTTAGCGTCCTTCTTTCTCTACATCACCGAAGTTCCCGGTCTACTATTTTAATTGATAAGGTGTCTCCGTTGAGGAGCAGTAAGCCTCAGCCAGCACGGCCCACTGCCTGCTTCTTTTCCCACCGCGTTTTGATTTTGCTCTCTTTTCTGCATTTCAGCTCATGCGGGGGGGGGGGGGGGGGAAGAAAAAGGGGACGTGGTGAAAGCTACGGTGGTGATAACGTAATATGTGTTTAACCTGTGAGGTTCGGGTCGCTGAGGCAAAGCGGCCTCCCCAGCCGTTTTATATGCTCAAGCCAGGCTTGGCTAGTGGCGCCTTAGGACTGTGTCCCCGGCATAACCCTCCTGCTCCGCAGCCGGCGAACTATTTATACAGCTTTACCTGTACTATTCTGGTATCCAGTAAAAATCCTCGCCCGGCCTGGGTAACCTAATCCGGAGGCTGAAACAGAGGAGGGGGTACTGGGGCTGGCTCCAGAGGAGAAGGAAGTGTGTAGTGAGACTTTAAGCAGGGTCTCTTCTTTGCTCCTCCCCCGATTGGGAAGGTAATTCGGATTTGGTTCAAGGAACCGAGGCAGGGAAGTAAGACTGAAATTTGGATCCATGTCCCAGCCTTCCCGGCATTTCTCCTCTCAAACAGGCACTGTGGATTGACGCGGCGGCCGCAGCTCCAACCCACGCTCCAAGAAAGAACTGTGGTCCGGGGTATGACCAAGGACGAGTCTCCTACCGTGGCCTGCTTGGGGTTAGATCTAGTTCCCCCTCCCGCCTTTCTTTTACAACTTTTATGCCTAAGACAAAATGATCAAGGAACCCAACTGGCACCTTCACAACCAGACCCTCCCGGTTGTCCCGGGCCTGCGTATCGAAGAGCCCGGGTGGGGATTGCAGCGTGTACACAATCGAATTAAACGCATCTCGGTGGTTATTGTCTCTCGCTAATTGCTTCAACAATGGCCACTCTTAAAACGGATACACCCAATTAAAGGCCCCGCGCGGTCTCCCTGGGTTCTCGCTACCGCCCCGCTTCCCTATTCCGAGGCGATGCAGACCTCCGGGTTGCGAAACCGTGGTAAGGGGGTACCGGCGCTGGCCTGGATACCGCTGGTCTCCACTTCGCAGACGCACAGTGACCATGGTCTTTTCGCTTCTTTTTTTTTTTTTTATTAATCGATCGCATCGAAGGAAGATTGATGGAGCTGGAAAGGGAAGGTTCTTTCTCCCTAGTCCTTGCGTCTTCGGGGTCCCGGACTGTGTATTTAGTTTCTGGCCTTTCTCCCCGACCTCCCAGCCCTTCAGGTTCCGGGCTTCACTTCAGTCTGTAACCGCGCCATCAGATCCGCCCAGGCCGGCGCCGTGGCTCCGGGAGGAGGGACAAGGCAGCACGGCCCGGCTCTGCTCCGTTCTCCAGCCTGCAAATATTTGCTGCCTCTAGGAGAATCCAACTATTCCGCTCGCGTTCCGCATGCAAAGTCCTTAAGTAAACACGCTCAAATGACAGCCCTAGGCATTCCGAGGCACGCTTTCTACTCCTGCCCAGGATTAGTAACTATAGTACTTCGACCCCCGAGGTTTGGCTTTGCTGGTTACTCTCTGGAGGGCAGCGTTCAACACCCCCCCCCGCTCCCCCCCAAGGTAACATCTTTACGCATCTCGGCCCCGCGGAGCTCGCCTGGCCTCTCTTGGAATCAGGCTCGGGTTGGTGATGCTGGCTGAATTTCTACCTTCTGCGTCCATGGCCCTAGTGATGAGGCCCAATCGCTCGCTCAGTCTTTATTGCAGCCAGGGCTTCCAAATTCTGAAGGGGACCGGCTCCGTCTACTTCTAGAGGGATGGGGTCTCAACGCCCCAGTGAAGGCGAGTGGGAGGGACCTGAAGATGGGCAAGTGTGTGTGTGTGTGTGTGTGTGTGTGTGTGTGTGTGTGTGTGGTGAGGGCTATCCCAGTTTACTCCGTGCATAGAGAAAGTCAGATCCATTTCTTACCCTTTCCCCAAGAGGGCACACATACCCTACTCAGTTTGACGCCTGCAGCAGCTTTAAGGCCTGGGGTTTTCAGATAGGCCAAATTGGCTCTGGCTACCCAACTACACAACCCCCGATCCCGGTTCTAGCTGAGCTTTCGTCTGCTCTGCTTCAGGATGCGGAGTCCCCAGGGATCCAGAGCGTCCCCCAGCCCCTTACCCTATTGAGGTAGGCCTCATGAGCTACAGGAGTCAAAGACTCCAGGCAGCAGCGACAACAGCATCCTCCTTGATGGCTTTCTCTTGCCCCAGCTCCGTCAGATGCTCGGGGGTGGGGGTGGGGGGAAGAAGGGAAAGGCACTACACCGAGCCAGGCCCCGTGTGCCCGGTGGGGTGGGGTGGTGGTGGCACCCCAGGAGTTTTGGAGAGCACCCAGGCGTCCCCAAACGAGGCCCGGATCAGCTTTGTAGCTCTGAAACTGGAGGATTGGGCCCACCTTTCCCACCAGCCTCAAGCCTCCCTCCCCTCCCCCCCCCACCGGCCAAGGGAGGAGGGATCCCGGCCTGCATCTGCGAGCAAGGCGGGTCAGACCGGCGCCTGTCCTGGCCCAGACCCCCGGAGTCCGGCTCTCCGCCTCAGGCCACGCGCTGCAACCTCTCCGGACTCGATCCCTTCCCCCTTCTTCCCGGTGGGTCCGGGAGCCGACCTCGGCCCTCCCTCGCCGGTATCCCCCTCCTCTCTTTTTCCCTCCCCCTACCCAGCTCTGTGTTTCTGACTCTGGGGCCGGCCCGTGACGTCAAACCCAGTGTGGCGTCGGCGAGACTGGCCGGCGCGGGCCATCAAAAGAGCAACGTCCTCTTTCCCAATTACCCACTGTCAGTCCGGGAACAGGGGCGGACCGGCTGGGAATTACTGTTAAATACCCCCTACAGGCTGGCTCCGTTGCTCGGGGCATCTAGCCTCAGGCCCCTACCCCTCTCTACCAGCTCCAAACTACCTCAGACCAGGAGGGGCCTACTAGATGTTTTATTTTTCCAAGGGAGGGGAGTGTCCTTTGCATACAGCATAGCTCCTCTGGTGATTGAATTAAGACGAATAATCCTCTCCATCCCCACTACTAAATTTATTAGAGAGGCGCCTCTACTAGGGAAGCCTTCCTTTTCAGAAGTATTTTCTTTTTCAGACTTTAAAGTACGTTCGTTCTAAGCCTTGTAGACTAACACGTTCAAGTCTCGGCGGCAGCAGCTTTCTTGTCTCCAGAAGGATTTCTTTTGCTCCTTTTTTCCTCCCTAGATCTCGGTTGCCTCCGAGAAGGCCATATGCTTACTTGCTTACTTGGGGTTTTTCTCGAAGCTGTGTATTAGGGTCAGGCTGACTGGTATCCTATACAACTCCTAAGTGAGACAGGGCTAGTATTTTTCCCCCCCTTTTAAACTCTCAATCTTAATCCTGGGCCTTTTAGCAAAAATGTGTGTGCGGTCTTCTCTGCTTGTTTATGGAATGGTTTCCGGTGAATGTTAGACAGCAACTAAATAATTAAAAGGTTTTGAGAGCGCCGTGAGCTGGATGAGATGCTAGCAGCTTGATTGGCCCAGGAGAGATGAGTTGGTCAAAGAGTGAAAGTAAAAAAAAAAAAAAAAAAAAAATCGATATTCTAAGACTGGGCCGCTCTCATAAACGTGAGACCTAGGGATACAGGATGAACTCAGGAGGAGGACTTATTGTTTTTTAAAAAGGTATCCCCATAGTCTGTACTTAGAAATTCAGCCTTGATTTCAGACAAAGATCAGATGTAAAAGATGAGGAATCAGGAGATGCTCCAAACCCACAGGGCACACTCGTTCCTAAATAATTTTTTCTTCAAGGGTTGTGCTGTAGAACGTACCTCCCCCTCCCCGCGTTTCACTGGCTTTAAGGTAGAAACTGATGCTTTTTCTCCATGGTAGAATAGGAGTTATTTGGAACTTTGAAGAAAGGCTTGTCGGGAATCGGTGGGAAATATTTTGGGGTAAAAAAAAAAATAAAGAGAGAATGACGCCTCCAAATCCAGTAACCCTCCAAAGCGAAGCTCTCTCCCCTGGAGAGTGGAGTGGGAGCGAGCACCTTCTCTTACACTGCCCTGGGGTGCACCCGAAGTCTTTTTTGGACCTTGCTCACCCAGGATGTGTTTGCTGGACCCAGGCTGCAGAAACCTCAACGCCACTAGGGGATGCAGTGACTCAAAGGACGGAACGGGGCCTCAGAGGTTGGAGCCCGTGGGGCGGGGCGACTGCGGCCCGGTCGTGGTATCTCCCGATGATTGGTCCTTACAATGGCCCCGCCCTCGTCCGCCCCGCCCCCTCCTCTGGGCGTCTTCCAGCCTCTCTCCCTGTGTCAGCTCGCTGCCTACCCACCAGACTCGGGGCCAGAGACCCACGATGTCCAGGGAAGTTGCCGTTGGATTCCACCCCAGAGGTCAGGGTTGGGGACTACGGAGGGGACCACCTTCCTTGGGTGAAAGCAGAGTAAACTAGGACCCCGAGCTGGGCAAAGGGAAAAGTTAGGCCACCTCAGTTAAGACCAACTTAGTTGTACACCGTACTTAGGGGACCAGAGAGCCTAGGTATCGCCAACCTACCTTTCTATAATGCATCACGTTGTCACTCAAGTCAAAAGCACACATTGATTATATTGTTAGATCTGAAAAAGACAGCTGCAACAGCTGACGCTGTTCGTGCTGGAGGGGTTTGGAAAATCAAGCCGGGACCATAACAATAACGCGGGCGTCCGGTTCAAAGCCCAGGTTCTTTGCGCGATTCAGCAGCCACCCTGGAAACTGGTTCGGGAAGGCAAATCTTCAGTTAGGACGTCGTGAAACTTTTTTGATCAGTTTTACATGCGCATAGCCCCTATGTTGATACAAACAGTGATCGGGTTTGAATCCTAATTTGAAAGTTTGCTCATTTTTTTTTAAAGTGTCGAAAAGAAAAGTCTGCTTATGGAAATTAGCTTTATGAATGGGGCGGCCGGGTTTCACTGGTACGGAATAATCTACTGAGCCCGAATGAATCGGCTTTGCTACATTTAAAGGGCCAGAGAGCGAATTCCCTCCTGCCTGTCCCCTCTGCCCCAAGCCCGGGCCGGCCTCGCCCACCCTGCCCGCGGCCCCTCTGCCCTAGGCGGCCCTTGGCGGCGCCCCTTTCCGGTCAGTAGAGGGGCGGGGGGAGGGGCGGCGGTGTGCGGGGGTGGGGGGGATGGGATGGGGGTGGAGGTGAAGTCCTGGAGCGGGTTTGGGTTGCAGTTTCCTTGTGCTGGAGATCGTGTCCCCTCCTGCCAGCGCCAGGCTCCTCCCCCTCGGCGCGGATGACACTAGAACCTCCTTAAGTTGCGTCGCGCCACAGCTGTCTGCGAACACTGAGCTGCCTGGCGCCGTCTTGATAGTTTCAGAAAGAATGCATTCCCTGTAAAAAAAAAAAATACTGAGAGAGGGAGAGGAAAAGAGGGAGAGAGAGAGAGACTGAGAGAGCGAGGCAGAGAGCTACGCAATCTGACCGGGCAGGTCACACGCCTCCTCCTCTCCCCTCCTTGCTACTCAGGTTGGTATTGTGACTTTTTTTTTAAAGTTTGATATCACTACCTCCTCTTGGAGGGACTGGTATTTTTGTCTTAGGGGTTTGGGTTTTTTTTTTTTTTTCTTTTTGTAAATTAAAAGCTCAGTTTTCTCTTTTTGGAGGTTTTGTGGTGGTTGGGAAGATCCTGGGGCCGGTGTCCTCCAGGGAGGACTTGTCCCCAAGTTTTAATGGCTTAGTCAGTCCCGGGCTCCTGCGAGCCTGGCTGTTGGAGGTGTGCTGGGGAGCTTGGCTTCCTTTCCCTCTGGGTCTTCGCGTGCGTGTGCACGTCCCGGGTGAGTCGGCCCTGCGGGGAAACTCGAGAAGACCTAGTGCCCTCCAGAATTTCAGGTGTTAAGAGTACTTACAGCTCATTCAGGTCTCTCTTTCTTTCCCTTGCAGGTGATCGGAGGAGCAACCATCTCTGAGCGCCAAGGAACCAGTGTGTAGTGTGGCCACACTTGGATTCCTCTCTCTTTCTCTCTTCTTTTTTTTTTTTTTTTTTTTTGACCCCTTTTATTCCTCCGTGTCTGCTTATTTTGGAGGGGGGGGTCTTCCTCTTTCTTCATTCTTTCCCTTTTCTTTCTTTCCTTCCTTTCTTTTGCTAAACCCCGCACATATTTTTCTTTCCTCTCTAAACCCTCTTCTTTGCTCACCTTTTCTATCCGCTTCACTACAAACAAACCATTAAACGATCCCTCTCCTGGGCCCCCGACGGCAGGAGTCCGCGGACCTCCCAGGCCGACAGCCCTCCCTCTACCCGCGAGGGTTCCGGGCCCGGCGAGAGGGCGCGAGCACAGCAGAGAACATGGAGGTAACTGCGGACCAGCCGCGCTGGGTGAGCCACCATCACCCCGCGGTCCTCAACGGGCAGCATCCAGACACGCACCACCCGGGCCTCGGCCATTCGTACATGGACCCGTCTCAGTACCCCCTGACTGAAGAGGTGGACGTACTTTTTAACATCGATGGTCAAGGCAACCACGTCCCGTCCTACTACGGAAACTCGGTCAGGGCTACGGTGCAGAGGTATCCTCCGACCCACCACGGTGAGTCCACCTTGGTGCTGGAACCCTCTGGATCCGCGCCTGATTTCCTCGGTCCACGAGACCGTCAGAGACCCTGGTTGGGCAGAGCAAGCCAAAGCCCCTAAGTGTGTTACTAGTTCATTTAAAAAAATATCAGGGGCCCGGAAATGGGCGAGGAAGCTGTGTCGCTCTTTGGGAGTGTTTTTGCTTTTTTTTTTTTTTTTTTTTTTTTTAAATAAGAGAGTGCAGCAGGCACCACTCCTTGCGAGTGTCCTTCGGGCCAGGCACTCACCTGGCAAGCGCTGAGACGCAGCCCTGGTCCACAAGCGGTTGCAGATTTTGCAGCCGGGGAGAAATCTCTAGCGGTGCCTGCAGGCGCCGAGCCTTTCAGGCCGGGCAGCAGTGCGGGCCAGGCCGGCCTGGAACTGGGCTCCTTCAGCTTCTAGTTATCTGATGGAAGGGGTCTTCCGCCGGAGCTTTGCAATTTGTGTTTTCTCTCTTATATTTTCAGAAAGGCCCCCACACATGTATTTATTTCTATTTTCTTTTGCTCCCCGTCCTCAAAAGCTAGTGCATTTGAGTTTTAGTCAAGTTCCTACCTACCGGTGTCGGTGAGGAAGAGAACCTGTGGTTGACACGGTATAGGGGAGAAAGCCCTAAGCTAAAGAGAAGTCAGGTTGGCTTAGACTCCCGGCTCCACAGAACTTTTCTACATCTTTGTTTTTAGCTTAATGGCGAACAACCCCGGTTGCATTTTCTCCTGGGGCCTACTGTAGTTCCTACTGGTTTCTCAAAGATTTAGGATACATCAAAGTTTCTTTTTAAGTAGGAGTGTTTGCAATTGCCTCCTCCCCCTAACCATTCACCTTGAGAAATGTAGGGGAGTTCTGAGGTGTTTTAAAAAAGTGAAAAAGAAAGAAACATATCCTTCTTTGACTGAGACAGGGGACTCCTTGCACTCTACAGCTGTAAGTTTACGCATTTAAACGAGCAAAAAAAATTTTTTTTTGAAGGGAAAATGGGAAGTTTTCTTAGCTAGCCTGAGGTCTGCTGAGCTCCCGCTTCTTACAGAGCTAGCTAGCCTCGGCTCTGTAAGAGGCAGGCATCCTCTAGCCTAGAGCCGTCAGGTTTTAAACAGTCATTTCTGCGGATGGGGCGCTCTTTGCTCCGGTTGTGTGCAGATTAGCAGTTAAGTGGAAATGAGGTAGATCAGACCTAATGTTATTTACTATACAACTTCCTGCATTAAAAAAAAAAAAGAACCTTAACCCTTGGCGTTCAAGAGAATTCTCCATCTCTCTCGACTCCCCTCCCCTTCCTCTCACTTAAGATTTTAGTTTCAGTATTGTTCTTAATGGTTGACTAGAATGGAAAATGGTGAGGCAGATACTGGATTGAAAGATCAATAAGGGTGTAGATTTGCTCTCCAAGTTTAAAGGTTACCCTATTAGAGAGTATGGACTTGGTAACTCATGGCCGCTTTAACACTATTTTAAATGAAGACTAAACATACGGTGTATATGAGTCACCCTTCATTTGAAATAAACACATAAACTGGAATTTTGCAGTCTCAGGTGAAAAATTCCCAGAATTCCCCAGCGAACAGGAAAGTCTCCATGGCCTAGGGGCTTCTTTCCTTTTCTTTTTCTGTAAAAGTTGGGTGGGTGAAGAAAGAGAAGAGGGGTGGGGAGGGAATTCCAGAATTTAGGTATGGATACCTTCAAGGGTTTGGGCAATGAAAATTTCCTTGCAAATATCCATGTCCGGCTGCTTTGTCACTTCTAAGCAAGCACTGAAGTTTTCTGCCATTAACTCTCCAAAGCGCCCTGCCTTCCCTTGTGGGAGCTGGGCCTCTCCCTAGGGTTGAGGAGTGGTGTGGTCTTGCTTTAGGTCTCATCATTCACCCAGGCTTTCTTATCAGCCTGGTTGGGATTAAGTCTGCGGTGGGAGAATCAGGGCCATTGAAAGAAACCAATAAATCAAGGCAGGTTCTAGAGAGAGAGAGAAAAGAGAGAGAGAGAGAGAGAGAAAGAGACCCCAGGGAATCTGGGTTAGACTGTTCATTTGGAGAGGACAAATAAGCCAAGGGATCTTTCCCCACGTCCTTGCAACTCCTCTGGAGTAATAGGACTGGGCCTTTCGTTTTAGACTTGATAGGTGTGGACAGGGTCTGCTTCTATCTTGAGGCATGTGGGCCTGGTCCTCCTGGGACCACGCAGTCTAGAGTGTGTTTGAGCTCAATTGCGGTTGAGCCGGGAGGTTGGCTGACTGGGAGGTTGGGGGCGCCAGGGGGAAATATCTCCAGGTGTGTCTTAGGGCAGCTCTTACTGCGGTCTTTTTTCCCTCCTCCCTCCCCCCATCATCGTTGGCATCGCAGGGAGCCAGGTATGCCGCCCGCCTCTGCTGCACGGATCTCTGCCCTGGCTGGATGGCGGCAAAGCCCTGAGCAGCCACCACACCGCCTCACCCTGGAACCTCAGTCCCTTCTCCAAGA
This sequence comes from Micromys minutus, assembly GCF_963924665.1. Classification (NCBI taxonomy): domain Eukaryota; kingdom Metazoa; phylum Chordata; class Mammalia; order Rodentia; family Muridae; genus Micromys; species Micromys minutus. The sequence goes on along the minus strand of NC_137975.1, from coordinate 55,891,773 downwards.
CGTCCATTCACCACGGCTCTCCTGGGCCCCTGTCCGTCTACCCCCCGGCTTCATCCTCTTCTCTGGCCGCGGGCCACTCCAGTCCGCATCTCTTCACCTTCCCGCCCACCCCTCCGAAGGACGTCTCCCCAGACCCGTCGCTGTCCACCCCAGGATCCGCCGGATCGGCCAGGCAAGATGAGAAAGAGTGCCTCAAGTATCAGGTGCAGCTGCCGGATAGCATGAAGCTGGAGACGTCTCACTCCCGTGGCAGCATGACCACCCTGGGAGGGGCCTCGTCCTCAGCCCACCACCCCATTACCACCTACCCGCCCTACGTGCCCGAGTACAGCTCCGGACTCTTCCCACCCAGCAGCCTGCTGGGAGGATCCCCTACCGGGTTTGGATGTAAGTCGAGGCCCAAGGCACGATCCAGCACAGGTAAGCGCCACCTCCATTCCTGGGAATCTCTCTTTAGCTCCCTTCTGTTTGCACTACATCCAGGTCAGGGCGGGGGGGGGGGGGGGGGCTTCCTTTCCTCTAAAATAAGGGTCTCTGGGAGGGCTACAGGTAACCCCCCCCAGCCCACTTTCTTCCATTCTTCTAGCCTGGGAAGAATGTTATGTGTCTTAATTCCTACTGACTTAGGCAGGGGAGAGGAAGTGTGATCTAATTGTAACCCCCTGCCCCATCCGCCCCACCCCAGTGGGCTGGGAAAGAAAAAAGGCTAACAAAAACAAATGAAGACTCTCTCCTCCTGCCTGCTGAGGGACTTGTGGATTCAACCACTACCCTTTACTTTCCAAGACCAAATGGAAGGCCCCTGGAATAAATCTGTAGTGTTTAAAGCTAAAACGAAACCTCCTCCAACCTAAACAAACACAGGTCCTTCCTATGACCCCTTTGGCCTCTGTCAGACGGGACTGTTCCTCTTTCCTCCACACACAGAGGGTCACTGGGGCTGTAGCCAAGGACTGTCCTTAATAGAGATGTGTATAAATAAAGTGTGTGTTTGTGTCATTTGGGAAGGAGGCAGACACTTTGTAAAAGGAGCAGGCTTTGCATTGGAAAGGGACTCTTAGCTGAACTTCTGAGGGCAGAAGGTGCTGGGATACAGGGGACAAAGGGAGACAAGTGTCCTAGCTAGTCAGTTACCTAGAGTGTCTTTTGGAGCATTCAGTGTTAACCCCAGCTTAGAACTGACTATCCCTGGGAGCTGATTGGAAGGCAGGCATGCTAGAGAGAAAGGCTAAAAAAGATTCTGCAGGTGCAAGCCTCTGCTTCCTCAGCTCTTCCCCTTCTCCTCAAAAGCAGAGTGTGTTTCCCCAGCACACCGAGAGCCAGATCCCTAGTCTATCGAGGTCTTTGCAGGAAAAGCCTACATAGGCGGAACCTTTCTTCGCTTTAGAAATAAGACAAATTCGCTCTCGGTTTGTGGCTACTGGAAGCATTTCATTCAAACGAGATGGAGATCAGACTTAAAGAATATTTTTAGAAAGGATTTTGGGGAAGATTGTTATGTCTCGTAGGTGTGTTCATTTCAGATTGGGCCTTATCAACTACGCAGATCGTATAAAACAGCAATGGTTACAAAAACAATCCACTGTCTAGAAAAAGGGCTGGATGAGCAGGCTTCAGGCTGTGCTTAGGTTTGGAAGACTTCAGAGGGTACTGGGGGGACCAGTGACCAGGAGAGCAGTTTCAGGATTTTCTTTTCTTTCTTTCTTCTTCCCCTTTCTTTTTCTGTTTTTCTTCCCAGGGTGACATTCACTCTGACTGCCTGAGCAGGACTGTCTCTATTTAGTTGATATGTTTTAGCTAATCCAATTATTTTCAGACGGCTGCACGCGACAGTTGCATTGTTTATCCTGGGCCAGGAACTTTAATAGAGTCCGGATGCGGTTAGGCTGACAGAAAAACTCAGACCTGCATGCTCAGTACGTGAAAGTAGGCAGGAGGGAAAAGGAGGCAGCCTCTGGTAGAGTCAAAAAGAGTGTTTCAGGAAGGAGAGCTGAGGTGGTTGGCTAAAGGCTAAAGGTGCCTGGGCCAGAACTAGGCTCTCGGGGAGTGTGAGGTGAGGGCGGTGGAGTAGAAAGAGCCAAGGAGACTGTTTGCCTCCTAACTGTTCTGCTGGAGGGCTGAGATCAAGGAACAGAAGCCTGTGTGTTTTGAAGTTGCACTGGGGTTTAAAAACAAAGCAAACCAAAAATGCTCTGAGGTCAGGGGAGAGCCTGGTCTCTGGGCTGAAGTGGTATCTGTGAGGGAAAGGGGGACTCTGATGCCCAGGTTTCTTTTCTACCTCCTCAGGTTTGCACTTTTTTTTTTTTTTTTTTTTTTTTTTTTGTACTTGGTTTGATCAGTTTCTGTCTCTCCTCTCTCTTTCTTTAAGCTTGTGTGGAGGGGTGAGGGGCAAAACCAGGTCAGTGCTAGGCCCTCTTCTAAACCAGATTCTATTCGTAAAGTTTGTTTGTTTACTATTTTGGTGAAGGAGGGAAATTATTGGAATTTGGCTTCCCATTTCTTCCCCTTTTACTCCTTTCTCAGCGTCATAAAAAGCAAGAGTGCTATGCCCGACTCGCAAAGGAGGTGGGACTTTTGGAGTATAGAGGGAACTTTCTGGAATGTAGAGGGAATTCTCTTAGGTTTAGCTTCCTTCCCCTTCCTTCCCTTCCCTTCTTCCTCCTCACCTTTGCCCTCCCTCTTTCCCCTTCCATTTTCTTTCCTCTTTGTAGGTGCTTTTATTGGAGGAGATAGAAAAGAAGTGCCAGTCGGGATTGTTGCTGTGCTTCTGCGAAAGCTGTGCTCAGGGCCTGCATTGCTTTCTTGGTGTCTTCCGGTCTCTCAGTTCTATCTTTGTGAACAAAAGACAAACCCCTTCCCCTGAAGGACTTTTTTTTTTTTTCTCAGTTTCCCTGACCACTTTCTGGATGTGGGTATCTCTCTCCACTCTCCTCAGAAAAATATCTTACCCTACACAGCCCAGTTTCAGGGTTTCGGTCAGAAGCCCAAGGGGCATTTGAGAATGGCTGTTGAATGTCAAGAGGCCTCGTAGCTCTGTGGTTCTTGTCACCTAAGAGAGGTGTCTGCCTGGCAGCTCACAGCAGACAGGGGGAAAGGCAAGAGGAAGACAGAAAACAGGAGAGTCAGGCCCTCCATTAGGAAAATTGGCTGTGTGCTGAAGTCACAGTAGAGGCAAGGAGAAATGACAAGAGGAAAACCCACGCGAGGCAGCACAGTCAAAAATGTATGGGGTGAATCAAGACAGAAAATTGCTCTACTGTGCAGGGCTGTGCCTGAGAGCAACCGTTGTAGTTGTCTGCTTTCAAGAGCCCTCTGAAAAGGAAGCTGTCTTCCTCCCTCCTGCCTGACAAAGGAAAGGAAATCAGCCTGGCCACAGGCTGGGAGATCCCCTCAGCAGGGTCAGGGTGCCTAGGCATTTATGCTGCTCAGGGAAAACCTCTTGACTACCCTTCTGCTGGGCCTGGTACAGGGACCATATAGCCAGCGAGCCTCCGTGGGCTTTTCTGTACGGTGCATATGCAGGAAAGGGGACCTAAGTGGCCCCTGTGCAGACAGGATGAAACAGCAGACTTTGGCTGGGTCATGGCCCATGCTTCTCTCTTCCAGCATGCTGGCTGTGGATGCAGTGGACATTTGAGAAGCCAAAGCCAAAAGGCCTGTTGACCATGGCTCTCTGGTACCTCCTCACCCACCCATCCCTTCAGCCTCCCTACAGTTATTAGCCCATCAGAGTTTGATCCTACATGAAAATTGTCTGAGTACAAAGCACTCGAGAACCTATGGGGGAAGCAGAAAATGTTAACCTAGTTCCCTGGGAAGTACCTTTGGCTGGACGTGTAATGTTTTATATCTAGTCTTAGGGGCTCTAGGATAACAAGAGAGAATTCTCCCCAAGTTAAAACCCCATTTTTCTTTTTCTTGTTTGTAATCCAGATTGGGGGGAAATCTCTGCTTAAATCCTTTTTGAAAAGGCGTGTTTACACATGGTCCTTGAGTAATGGCGATGGCAAAATGAGAATATTTTTCATGGTTTTCTGGCCACTTGGTAGAGAGGGTTGGAGTTAAACTGTGGTGATAACTTCTTAGAACTGTCCCTGGAGAATGTGCCCCTAAGGGGGCCCACAAGTGTGAATACCCCTTGTTCCTTTGGGTTTGATCTGGGGCCTTTTAAAAATCATTAAGCCTTTTCCCTCCCAAGGTAGATTTTGTTTCTTTTCTGGGAAGCCCGAATTCCCAATTAATCTTCTGGAGTTTCTTTTTTAAATTTTGTTTGTCATTGATTAATCTCTCAAGACAAACGGATCCCTTTAAGTGCTGGGCATCCAACCCAGCGTCTGTACATGGTAGGCAAGTGATCTATTATAGAGGTGTATAGATTCCCCACTTTCCCATCTATCCTGAGTGCCTCCTCATTGCCTTGCCTCACCTCTGTGGTGGACCATCTCGGGTTGAGCTGCTTGCTCCTGCAGGGGACAGGGTTCTCTACTCTCTCCTTGGCTTGAGGAACTAAGCATTCTAGTATTTCTCTCCACATTCCCCAGAGCAGTAGAGGTTCTTTTAGACAGAATCTTTCTCCTGTTCAAAATGTTGAAGAAAAAAAAAAGTCTCTTTGGCCACTTTTCTTCCAGGGATCCATTTCTACTGAGGAACTTTGTGGAGTGGGTTCCTGTCTGGCTTTAGCCTTGCTTCTGGAAGTGAACAAACCTGACTGGGCTGGTTTTCTGTTTGTTTATTTGTGGTTTTGGAGAAAGAGAAGCTACAGTCAGGCCTCAGTTAATGAGGGGACCCGCATAGACCCCCCCACCTCTTTGACTAACTTACCTCTCCTAATCTGTGTCTGACCTTCATTTTATTCCTTTTGCCCTCTTCTCTCCTGGCTCTCCCCCACACCCCTGCAGATCTCCTGCCTAAAGGCTGGTACTGTGTTTACTTCCATCAGTCCCTGGCTGGCCACGCTGGGGCTAGAGTCTGACTTCAAGTTCTCTAACTGCAGCTGCAAAACTGTGGGAAATGTTGACCTTTTTTTCTTTTTTGAAGAGGAGGCTGTGAGGATAGTGATGAATCAATCCTGCTGGGCCTTAATTGATGACTTTGTAATTAGGGGCATTTATAGTTTTATTGGTAGTTAAAAAAATGTGAAGTTTTAGCTACTCAATCAGCCAATTGGTCAATGTATACATCCACTCTATTATCTGTTTATCTCTCTAGCCATTGGTTAATCTTTCTTTTCTTTCCATTCTGATCTATATTACCGAGTCAGTCTGTATAGAAGGACTTGGTGACAACTGGGTCACCGTCGCTGGCTTCATTTACTTTTCCTTTTGAGGAAAATGAAAGAAGCCTTTGGCTTTGGCCACTGACTGATCTGCGCACAGCATGTTCTTAGGGAAATGTTTCAAGGTTCAGTCTCCCTCCTTCTTTTCCCACTCTATCTTCCTCACCACGTAGGACATGTCAAACGTACTCACCGGCAGTCTGTTTCTAACAGGGAAGAGTTATGTCAGGCGCAGAAGGTTGTAACTTTGGAGTACTTTAGAACCCACTTGCAAGAGTTTGGAATTTTTTTTTTTTTTTTTTGGATTTATTTTCCCTTCTGATCTAATTACCTGTCTGGGGGTTGGTTCTTTCCTACCACCATGTGTATCTCAAGGATGAAATTTAGATTTTTTAGGCTTGGGGGCAAGTGCCAGGTCACTAGGGGATCTCACAGGCCATCCTTCATCATCCTAAGTGTTACCTCCTTTTCATAGGCTTTCCTTCCTTAAGTGACTTATCTGTGACCTTGTTTCCAGAAGGCAGGGAGTGTGTGAACTGCGGGGCAACCTCTACCCCACTGTGGCGGCGAGATGGTACCGGACACTACCTTTGCAATGCCTGTGGACTCTACCATAAAATGAATGGGCAGAACCGGCCCCTTATCAAGCCCAAGCGAAGGCTGGTAAGTTCTCAAAAGAACTGAGCTCATGTCTCCGTTTTTTTTTGTGTTTCCCATGTACTCTCTGAGAAGGATAACTTTTTGTAGGAAATTGGCCTGATCGTTTTTTTTTCTCTTTTATTTTTCTTCCTTCTTTTCACTGTTTCTCCTCCTCCCTTTATTCCTTTTATCTTTTCTCCTTTTATATATTTTTTTCAAATTGGATACAGAAAAAAAAAACTTCATATTTTCATCTTTCATGTTTGAGTCATTTATATTTAAGGAGAGTAACTTACTGGTTATCACATCTGAAACATAGATCCCGACAGAGTCACTAAGTTTAGCAACATCAGGACCACTGTGTCAGTAATTGCTGTGTCACGAAGAGAAATTTAATGTGGGGAATGAAGTATCTCAGGGACCATTTAGAGCATACTCTGGAAGTAGCAGAAGGCTCCGAGGAGGCCGTTCCAGGTCCAGGGCTATAGATAAACCTCTGATATCGATGCTCTCAGATAAATAGGATTCCAAGTTGTGATAGTGCACTCCTGTAATCCCAGAATTTAGAAGATGGAACCACAAGATTAGGAGTTCAAGGCCAGCCTCAGCCACATACTGAGTTTGTAGCTAGCTTGGGCCATGGGACTGCTGGTGACTTCATTGAATTTTAGATCCAGTCTCTGGTATTTTTCTCCTTCTCGGTCTGACACTTTGAAAACTTCATGTAGGTGATTCCCGTCTTGGCTTGTGGTCTCATCTTTGGCTTTATTTTGTTTGAACCACACTGTCCATAGGGCACGAGTTCCCTGCTCCACTGCATACACTCCTTTCTTTTGGATAATTAGGAATCCCTTGAGGGAACCTCAGACCATTGAGCCTTTATAAAGGAATCAAACAGGAGGTGATCGTTTGTAAACTTGACTCTGGCACCTTGGACCGGCTCGAACGATGTGAGTGTATGTACCTGGGACAGTAAGAGTCATGATCAGGGGATGCACAGGTCAGATCAGAAGGCTGAAGCCCAGTGAGTGAGCAAGTGAGCCCACCCGTGCAGATTCTAAGGTGGAAAAGTAGAGCAAAAACCGATGAGGGACCCCCCCCCCTTCGTTAAAGCACTATTTGTCTTCCCTGTTAGACAGCGGCACGGCACGCTTCAACACCTTTCACATCCTCTTTAGAAAAAGCCAAACTTTCTAGGGGTGGAAGTGCCCACATGACTTTAACTTTTTTTTTTTTGGTCAATCTTAGATCTCTAGGCTTTATCCCTATCTGATCTTTGCTCTTTTCTCCAACACTCTCAACCACCCTCCCCTTATGCAGTTTAGGTTTTTTTTTTTTTCCCCTTTCTTTTATGTGCAAAGCCAGCTTCCTAGGAAAAAGCTGCCGGATATCTGAGGGCTAGAGATAACTCATAAACAACAACTCAGCTTCCCCAACTTAAACATCAAGACCTTTAGACAGATCAGAACAAGAAGCATTTAAAAAAAAATGGCTAGAGGTGTCAGCTCTGAATGAATGTGATCACACCGCAGAAGAAATGCCGTGAATCATTCAGAGCCCGGCCTGAGGGAAAAAAAAAAACAAACCAAAAAAGAAATAAAACCAACAACAATAACAACAAAAGTCCTAGTTGAAATAAGATGTGCTACAATTACAGTAGAGACAAAAAAAAAAGTTTAAAAAGTTTTGAATTTTCTGATGGACGGTAGAGAGTTTGTCTGTACAGAGAACACAGGGAGGCCCCACTGCCAGTTTATACAGGCTCGCCTTTACTCACCTTTCATGGGAAGTCTTTGGAACTCTGAGTAATGATCGCTTTCAATTCTAGCATTCATAGGTTGTCACTGGTTAAACCGTCTATCTTAATGGTCTCCTCTGGTTGAGGGAGGTATTGATATTTTCAGTTCCATTACAATTTAGAAGCTACACAGAGACACGGAGACAGTTCTCCCGCTTTGTAATGTTGGTTCGTGCTGCGTGTGCATGTGTGTGCATGTGTGTGTGTGTGTGCATGTGTGTGCATGTGTGTGTGTGTGTGTGTGTGTGTGTGTGTGTATGTGTGTGAACTGACTTGCAGGAAGAGTCAGTGTTCTCCTACTCTATCAGCTCTGGGGATTGAACTTACAGCATCAGGCTTGCCTGCATCTCCCACTCTATCAGCTCTGGGGATTGAACTTACAGCATCAGGCTTGCCTGCATGTGCCCTTATGCTCTGAGCGGTCACGCCAGTGCCCTCCCTCATTAGATGTGCTCTAACTTCCATACATGTTGAACCTTTGTTTTGTTTTGTTTTTCTTTCCTTTGCCTGCCTTCCTGCTGGGGTATAGAAGCCTAGGCTCATACATACTGAGGACACTGGAGCTGCATTGTCTGCTTTCTTACAGTCAATGGCTCCGCCTTTCTAGCTTGCTAGTTTTGTCTTCCACATTTGCAGACCCCACTGATGACGACTCGGCCCCTCATGTAGCTAGCTATTCATGAGATAAGGCTTTAACACTGACACAGAAGAGATGACCAGCGGTCAGATCTACAGTCTTCCCTTCCATTAGTATTCCAGAATTTCCTTATGTTTTACAGCTAGAAAGGGCTGAGTGGCTTGCCTAATTTAAGGACTTATTGATGTCTCTACCACTGGGTCCAACAGTGTGACTCTGTGCACTTATGTAAGTTTGCCTAAACTCTGTCTTACCAGAGATGTATCTGGCACGCATGTGTACTTACATGATATTTACAATATACAGTGACAGATTATTTATATATGTACTGAATTCTTTCTTTAGTTGGCATTATATATTTGTTTACCTTCTATATTCAAAATTATTGAGTTGGGAAAGCTGTTTGCCTGGGTGGACACTGTTGGGCTTTATCTGAGTATTTCTTCCGAAATGCCACGGGGAGGTGATAATAATCGCATGTAACATAATTGTCACAAATGATTAGGCGTTGGTTTTCAGTAGGACTTTCTTCCAGAGAGCCCAAGAGGGAAATAGTTATTTAAGTATTAAATGATCGCATTTCACAAAGGCAGGTGGCCAAAGGCACCAGAATCAGCATCAACGCTCTCGGGTCTCAGTGACATATTTTCAAAATGGGCAGCACCTTCTCCACGATGAGAGAGAAGGGCTGTTTTTAATTTCACTTCCTTACAATCCCAAAAAGAATTACTGAGGAGAAAAAAAGAAAAGAGAGAGAGAGAGAGAGAGAGAGAGAGAGAGAGAGAGAGAGAGAGAGAGAGAGAGACTAAGTTTGGTTATTTAAAGCTTGCAGGACTTTCAAATCGTAGAGGTCTGAAAGGAAGGGGCTATTTCTGCTGCATTCAGAATTATCACTCAGTTTTCAAACTTGTTCACTGTAGCTTTGTGCTTCATAGAGTATTGATAGAGAACAAGGCAAAGGCACTGTAGTTGTTAGTTTCATCTTAAAATCATATCAGATCCTCCTATCCTTCCTTCTTTCCTTTCATTTTCCTCCCCCACTTCTTCCTTCCTTCCTCCCTCCCTTCCTCCTTTCCTTCCTTCGTACTTTTCTCGGCTTTCTTTCTAGGGTTGCTGGCGGGCAATACAACCCAGGCCTTTTGCTATTGTTTAACAGTCTTTCCACGAGTTGACTCTCCAGTTTCCAGAACTTTCTTAACATAGTCGAATGCTTTGTCTTCGGTTCCTTTCTTTACTATCGATTCTGAACTCAGGATCCAGACTCAGTTTTGAGTTAACATTTTCTTTTCAGGGTTAGTAAGAGGGGAATGTGTTAGAAATGACAGCTCCATTTTCTTTTAATTTTGTATGTGCAAGTGCAGGTGCATACACGGAGTTTTGCATATGCGGGTCGTACATAAAGGACCACTCAGGGTTAGGATCTAACTCAGGTTTTCAGTCTTGCTTCTGTGTGCCTTTAACTGTGAGCCATCCTAACAGCCCACAGTTCTATTTTCCTTCAGTAGTTCTGAGTTTAATTTTTCACTAAGAAAATGTGCATAGAAAAGTTGGCTGATAAATTCACATGCACAAAAGGTAAAAGAAGTCTCTTTCCATTTTCTTTTAAAAGCAGAACTAAGTAAGAACATTTAAACTTAATTTTTGAGACAGGATCTCTCTTTATAGACCACACTGGCCTAAAACTTCCTATATAGTGTGAGCTGACCTCACGCTGGTTGCAATCTCGATTCAGCGTGATTTAAAAATTTCACATTTTTAAATGCAGGGGTTACAGGTGTGAGTGACAGTCACCAAATCTATAATTATAAGTCAACATGAGGTTGGTATTTGGCCCTGGGACTGCTTTCAAACTCCCCAGAGTACAACAGATTGGAAATATGTAACTTTACCCTGGTGGCATGAAATGAGAGCTGGGTGGGAAGGTGATGTTCAGGATTTCTACTAAATTATCAGAGGATCGCTGTGTTTTGTTTTGTTTTTGGATTGCCTCATTCCATGATGGCGACCTACCTAAAGATCTCAAGGGTGGCTGTCCTGGGAGCGGCAAGTCTGAAACCGTCAGCTGTGTGGGATGGCTGCAGGGTGATCTAGCAGGGCTTGTTGACTCAGAATGTCCTGCTCCAAAATCAGGGCACCCTGAGTGCATCACACACACATATGCACATGCATGCACAAGCACACACATACACATGAGATTGCATGCACACACATACTCACTTCTGAAAGGGTAAAATTACTCCGATGTAGAACTCTACTCTCCAGAATCAAGTTTTGCATGTACATATGTGTGTCTCTGTGTGTGTGTGTGTGTGTGTACGCACGAGCATGTGATGCAGTCTCTAAAATATCTGTATTTATATATCTCTATATAAACCATCATCTTAGTTTAGCATTCGCAGTATTAGGCTCCCCTTGTATATCTGTACTGACGTAGCTTATATTCGTACCCTGCATCCTCAGCTAGCAGTAATCCTCCTGCCTCAGCCTCAGAGTGCAGAATTCCAGCAGTCAGCACTATATGCCCAGCTAATTTAACCCTTTTTGACTGGGGTGTCAATCTAGCAAGTGGCTTCCTAGCTCCTCCCTTTTCTTCACTCTTAGTGCCCCCTGACAGCCAGTAGCTGAGGCAGAGATCAACGTTTTTTGATTGTCTTTCTTGAAAAGGAAGTCATGTGGGCCTGGTGAATAGAAAGGACAAAGGACCCAAGTTTGCCTGGCTGATTGAAAGAGTTCAATTATAAAGATGAACTTGGGGATGGAGGGAGCAGGTAATGTTCCCAAGGAGGTCTGAACCTGGAGAGAGCAAGTTCAGTTTTTGCCTGCTGTGCCCAACAAACTCCAAGATCCTAGACTGGCTGCCTCTTTCTTCTCAAGGATGATCTGGGATCTCTATGACTTTCATGTGGCCCACTTGCTAGTTTTGATTTCAATGTCCCCCCCTTTTTTTTCCCTCCAAGCCAATCTTCACAGCTCTGCCAAGACATTTACTGCTTGCTCCAATTTAATCCTCTCCTCTCTCCCCCACCCCCAGTCCGCAGCAAGGAGAGCAGGGACTTCCTGTGCGAACTGTCAGACCACCACCACCACCCTCTGGAGGAGGAATGCTAATGGGGACCCTGTCTGCAATGCCTGTGGGCTGTACTACAAGCTTCACAATGTAAGTGGGACAGAAACCAGCCGGGGTGGGGGTGAGGGGATCCTGACCATGACCTTGAAAGTTCATTGGTGTCCAGATTTGATGGGTTTCAGTCAGCTCCTCTGGAGCTAAGCAATGTGTTCAGCTACAGATGCAGTAGGACTGAGTTTATTTGTATTTCTTGGTTTTCTGAGACACATGTTTTAGATAGCCCAGGCTAGCTTTGAATGCTATGTATAGAGGGGGCTGTCCTTAAACTCCTTCTGGTCCTCCTGTTGCAGTCCCAGAGTGACAGGATTACAGATAAGTGTCCCTATATGTGACCAGACATAGTTTTGAAAACATCTTTGCAGAAATGGTAAGGGTTAGAGGCAGAGAAGGAACACAGGTTTGGTAGCACATTCATAATTTTGGTACTTAAAAGCCTGAGACAGGAGGACCACCATGAGTTGGAAGCCAATATGACCTACAAAGCTAGTACTGGGCCAACCACAGCTACCTCAAAAACAACAATAAAGATGGGGGAGAACACAGACCAATACCCATTTAGTATGTTTTTGACAGTTTTTATGTGAGGTTAGCACCTGCTAAATATCTTAGACCTGTGTACATTTTAAGGGGAAAAGTCTTGGAAAGCAGGAAAATCATCAGTTCTAAAGCGAGGTCAGGTGCACATTGCCTTTAATTTCAGTGCTTGGGAGACAGATGAGGGTAAATTGCTATGACTGGTAATTGCCAGCCTGATCTACATAGTGAATTGTCAGACTACATAAAGAGACCCTATGTCAAAAAACAAAACAAGAAATTGTAGTTCTGTTTTGATATTCCCTTATATACAGTGGGGTGTGGGGGATGGGGAGCCCACCTTCCTCACAGGAAGAAGGGAAAAAGATAAATAAATAAAAATATGTGGTTCTGCTGTTCATTTCTGAGCCAAATAGGACAGATAGATTTGACTACTAATGGGGACAAAAAGTCTTGGCTGTGAACTTCAGATGGTTCCCTGTGTGACAAACATGAACTGAAATCCCATTAAATGTCTCTGTTCCAATCAGTTTTTCACTCGTAAACAACTTGGAGAAGTAAGGTTGGAATGCTAGGGAAAAGAAAAAGAAATGGTTAATTCTGCCTGCCAGGCCAGTCACTCCCAGTCTACATGGCTCTAGCCCCCCGCCCCCCACGATTATGAGACAGGGTTTCATACTGCCCAGGCTGTGTAGCAGAAGACAACCTCAAATGTATAGTTATTTCTAAACCAAAAAAAAAAAAAAAAAAAAAAAAAGAAAAAAAAAGAGAGAGAGAGAAAGAAAGAAAGAAAGAAAGAGAAAAGGAAAAGAGAAAAAAGACACGGGCTCTCTAATTCCTCAACTTTACCCGGTTCTTCTGAAGTCCTTTGCCTTTGGCAGAGTCTGGGAAGAATAAGGAGGAAGAAGCTTTTGCTTGTGGCTATTCTCTAAGTAGCTTTACCCAGGAACACCTGGGAATTGAAGAGGAAGCCAAGCCTCCTCCTCCTCTCTGGGATTAAGATGATGAGATGCCTTTTGACATGGTCCCCTTCATTGTTGCCCAGAATGAGGAAACTGGAGGCCTCCTAAGGAGAGTCTGCTCTACTTCCCCCACTCCTGGGGCCATGGTGCAACTGAACCAAGTCTTGCCTTCAAATATGAGGCAGAGGAGTTAGGTTTGTGGTTCAAATCTGGTAGGACTGGAATATTAGTGTTCAGAGGCCTCTCCAAGTATCCCCATGGCCTGTATGAGTATTTTCTGAGCTACAATTTCCACCTCTCTAAGAGTATCCATGTTCCTTGATGCCATGGAGAGGGGGTCTCAGAAAGCCCCACCATCTAGACAGGGTGAAGACTCGTTTTTAGTCTGGGGAGCACCAGGGGTGATGGGAGACCCGGTAAAACAGTGTGACCTCACAGCGCCACGAGATCTCCATGAACTGCCGTGTGCGTGTGTGTGTGTGTGTGTGTGTGTGTGTGTGTGTGTGTGTGTGTGTGATTCTCTACCACCTCCACAGAGCCATAGACTCCTAGGAAATTAGCTACCCATGCTGCTTTGGGAAGTGGTGGTGAGCGATGAGGAAGATGGTCTGTCACCTAACTAACTATATGCCTGCGTGCATATTTTTGAATGGTTGGATGGTGATGACTTTTTTTCTCTGTGTGGCAGGGATGGAATGCAGGGCTTGATCCTTGTGAGTGCTGAGTCACGCTCGCTCTTAACCTTTCTCTATTGCACACTCCTATTCCTTCCTGAACGAAGCTGCTTCAGCCTCTAAGCACTGCAGTTACAAGCTTAACTCCAGGGGAGAGAATTTTCTCATTCTCACACATATATTTGCTTTTCTTCCTTCTCCCCCTCCCTCCCTTTCTCCTCCTTCTCCTCCTCCCCCTTCTCTTCCTCCTCCTCCTCCTCCTCTTCTTCCTCCTTCTTCTGCCTTAGCTCGGATTCGTCCAAGGAGGCACGTTAGGTGTATTTAACGCTGAGATAATAATCTAAGGCCATTTTCTTGGCGTGTGATGTCCTCTGCCCATACTGTGTCTGCACATGTACGCCACGGGCTCCTCTCCGCTTATCTGGGTGTTTAGATGATCACCTATCTCTGCATCAGCATATCTAGGTGTGTTGTGACTAGCTAGCTATCTGTAGCCGAGTAGCTATTGGTGTAACCAGATATTATATGTAGATATCTGACTGTGTACATCTAGTGATCGTTGTACACAGTGGTGTATCTAGACATTATCTTAGGGAAGGTCTGATGCGGGGTGGATACCTGTCATCTCTGTGGGCGGAGGCTTTATCTTCCTGACAACCTGGAGTAGGAGCCCTGAGACATTTTTCTGGCACTGACTTAGGCTCTTTGGCTTCTCCTCACCCTGTCTTCCTGTCACAGGGGCAAATAAGGTCTGAGGCTCTAGTGTAGGGCTCTGTAGCCTTCTCTGGTGACCTCTGACAGCACTAAGAAGTCATGTGTTTAATGTACCTAGAAACTTGGTCCTTCTTGGCTATTTAGATAATTTCTTCCTCAACTGTTGTGCTGGTTGCATCCCTGGAAACATAGCCAGATATGTAGTTGATTCTCAGCAGATGCCTGCTGGTGACAGTCACTAGCTTGGCTCTTTATGAAGAGAGGCCTCAATTAGCTTTGTAGAGTCCCATATTTGATTCTAGGGCCCCAAAGTATATGGATTTAGAAAGGACATTTAGGAACCAAAAGGATAGGATGTTCAGGTATCAAAGCCTAGTGTTCTCTCTCTCTCTCTCTCTCTCTCTCTCTCTCTCTCTCTCTCTCTCTCCCCTACCCCTCTCTTTGAGTGAGAGTAGAGCTCATGCTAACCTAGAACTCCTAATCTTCCTGTCCCTGCATTCTAGGTACATGCCAGCACCAGCATGTTCTGCAAACCCAGCAATCTTCAGAGTAGTTTTGCATCTTTAAATGATGCATTTACAGTTTTTACATGGGACCATGCGTACCCTTACATGCTATCAAAGGACTTTGGGTTCTCTTGGCTGTTATTAAACCCTTGTTGATTGGTTGATTTTAGTTGCTCACGCAGAAGCAGGCAAGGGCAAAGCAGGAGCTTTCAATCACTGCGGGTGTGCTGGGTGACGTGGACACCGGGTTATCCTCTGGAAGAGGCTGTGGATGTAGCTCCTAGCAGGATGAGGCCCTGGCTTCCGTCCCTAGAACCTTCCACCCTCCAAAAGTCTCAGAACATACACATTTCCAGGGCAGGGATGCACAGCCGACTTAGTTTCTCAGAAAGATTGATTTTAACACAGGAGGCTTTACTCCATCCACCTCTGTGTGGCAAGCCCCAGAGAAGATTCATCATATAAGTAAACGAAATGGTGTCTGGTAACCCTGACTCCCCCATCTTCTCATGAAATATCTTAGGGAAATCCCAAGGAAGCAAGACAGGTTTTTGTATTTTAGTTGTCAGACATATACTTGATACCAGGTGGGCCCTGAACATGCCAACTTCCCCAGACCGGATGTTGGTGAGCTTAGCTGAATTGTGCTTGGGGGCCTGTGTGCTTCTAAAGCAATGGCATCTGAATCAGAGGCCCTGTGTTCCAAGACTTGCAGTACCTGGGTCTCTGGAAAGAAGGAAGAGGCAGCCAACAGAAAAACACATCCCTGGTCTGGGGCAGGGAACAGGGTCTGTGCTACTGAGCAAAAGCTTTTATCATTTCAAAGGCAGCAAAAAAGTAAAAAAAAAAAAATTGATCTTTGTTTAGATTAACAGACCCCTGACTATGAAGAAGGAAGGCATCCAGACCCGAAACCGGAAGATGTCTAGCAAATCAAAAAAGTGCAAAAAGGTGCATGACGCGCTGGAGGACTTCCCCAAGAGCAGCTCCTTCAACCCGGCCGCTCTCTCCAGACACATGTCATCCCTGAGCCACATCTCCCCCTTCAGCCACTCCAGCCACATGCTGACCACACCGACGCCCATGCACCCGCCCTCCGGCCTCTCCTTTGGACCTCACCACCCTTCTAGCATGGTCACCGCTATGGGTTAGAGAGGCAGAGCCCTGCTCCACGTGCGTGAGGAGTCTCCGAGTCTGCAGAGAGCTCTTCCGACCCCTTCTACTTGCGTTTTCGCAGGAGCGGTATCATGAAACCCGAAAGCGACAGATCTGTGTTTTTGAAGGCAGAAAGCAAAATGTTCGCTTCTTTTTCAAAGGAGCTCCTGGTGGTGTCTGTGTTCCAACCACTGAATCCGGATCCCATTTGTGAATAAGCCATTCAGACTCCTATTCCCTATTTAACAGGGTCTCTAGTGCTGTGAAAAAAAAATATTGCTGAACATTGCATATAACTTATATTGTAAGAAATACTGTACATTTGAGGAAGACTTTATTGTACCTGGATATCTGTAAGAAAGGCATGAAGGACGCCAAGAATTTTAAGGAATATAGGGAGATTAAAGTATGGAGATACAGAAGAAACTAAGTCTGATGTCTAAGTGGACACACTGTCAGTTTTCTTTCCCTTTAGTTGTTTGATGCATTTTAAAAAAGAAAAAAGAAAAAAAAAGAGGGGGTGGGGAGGAAAAAAGAAATTAAAAAAAAAAAAAAAAAAAAAAGAAAGAAAAGAAAGAAAAATCCAAGAAAAAAAAAGTTGTAGGCAAATGATTTGTTTCAGGCTGTGAGCCTTTTGCAGAAGAAATTTCAGATCTGGGCAATGTCTGTGTGCAGTTGCACTAGTTGCTCAGGAGGCTTTGAGGATGTCACGTCTAGGCCTACACACTCTGTGAATCAGTCCCTGTACCTGTTGTTTGTATGTATAATTCAGAAGCACCAAAATAAGAAAAGATGTAGATTTATTTCATCATATTATACAGACTGAATTGTTGTATAAATTTATTTACTGCTAGTGTTAGAAACTGCTGTTTTATTTTATTTTATTTTATTTTTTTGGTTTTAATGTTTTTTTTTCTCCCTCTCTGGATTTTTGGTTGAGTAAACTTAGCTTGCTTTCAGTTTCACACGCCTAAGGTGGATATACTCTAGAGGGTTTATTTTCCCTTTTATTATTATTTTTGACGGTATTTATTAAATAGCTTCTATGGGCCCAGCGGTACCTGTCTTTTTCATCACTTCTCTTGCAGCCTACGCTATGAAGGTAGCAGTGTACCAGCTACCACCATGCATGTCAGCGACTGGGCCTCTCACAAGCCTGGTCCTGAGAGCCACCTGGCTGACTGTTAGCCCCTGTGTGTTCTGTATTAGTTCTCTAAACAGTCTGTTGAAATACTACTATAAAAATAATAATAAAGTTAAAATATTTTAAAACAACAAAGCAACATTGTATCAAAGTGATGGCCAAGCTCTTAATTCTAGAGTTGTTTTCCCTTTAAGCATCCCAAAACAAATATGGTAGCTATTCACCAGGAGATCATGTGAACCCACAAAGGTGATATCCATCCCTCAGATGAGGGAACTGTGAGTTGTGCTGTTGTTTAGAGAAGTCTATCCCAGGCAGGCACTGCTTCTGGGTGCTCCTGTGAGATGCCTGCCATTCTTGGGCATCTCTAGAGGACAGTTGCAAGGCAGACGGGTGCTCCTCAGTTCACTTCTCCCTTGCTTTGCTACTGCTGAATAACAGGGCAATGGAGGGGTGACCGGGGTGTCTCTGCACAACGTGAAGGAACTGGTTTAAAACCTGTGTATATTCATTCCCTCTGCCCTCCGACAGAACGTGTAACTCTGGCACACGCCTACAGACCTGTTAACCACCTCTGCTTTCTTAGCAAATATTTTAAGTCTAAAGCTGAATATTGAAATAAAGGAGTCAGAAAAGTGACAATGCAGTGGAGAACTTGCCCCTGATTGATGACTGACAGTCCCCATATCATCCTCCAGTCACGTTTGAGGCACCTAGAAAAAAGGGTCATTTTGTTCGGTGGGGGGGGGGGGGAGGGTGGGGAGGGGCGGATTTTACTGTCAGGTTGGTTCCACCTCTTAGGAGTCCTTGCTTCTGTTCCCAAGACCATTTGTGTTAATGCCCTTTCACCTTAAGAACAAGGAATTCAAATTCTTGACATTCCTGGAGTGAGAAGGGGTGGGGGGTGGGGGGTGCACAGGAAAAAAAAGTCCCAAGGCTAGCCAGCCAGAGCTTTGTTTTAGGTAAGGTAGCATCAGCACTGTTTTTTTTTTTGTTTTTTTTTTTTTTTTTTTTGTTTTTTTGGTTTTTTTTTTGGTCATTTCATCATGACATATTTCAATTTAATTTTCAAAGCTGTTTCTAGAAGATGATGCAAAAGCTTTAAAAAATGTATAGAGGGAGAGGACAGTGGTTCAAGTTTCCTTTGGAATATGGCTTCGGTAGGTGTTGTTTTTTTCGAACTTTTTAAAAAGGAGAGAGTAAGCGTGCATGCACAAGTGGAACAGCAATGTTGGTAAAGGTTTAATCTGGTAAAACAGGATAAGAGCCAAGACACTG
Source organism: Micromys minutus (assembly GCF_963924665.1). Lineage (NCBI taxonomy): Eukaryota > Metazoa > Chordata > Mammalia > Rodentia > Muridae > Micromys > Micromys minutus. The sequence goes on along the minus strand of NC_137975.1, from coordinate 55,873,330 downwards.
CTGAAGGTCTTTTGAGTAAACTGTATCCTTGGTCAGTCTTTAATCTGTCTGACCTCACTTTCCAAAACTGTATCAGTTCAGTCACAGACAAATATCTGAGATATAAACTGGAGCCCTGGAGAAGGGGAGAAGAGACAATAATCTGACTTACGTGTTTTTTTAACGGGGTCTCACGCAGTAGATTGGGTTGGCCTGGAACTCATGGTGGAGCCCAGTCTGGTCTCTAACTCCAGGCCATCCTCCTGACTCATCCTCCCTGGTGCTGGAGTGATGGTTATGAGCCAACACACCTGACATGGTTTAGTTCTTTAAAACATTTCAAAGGCTGACATCATAGGGAAAAATCCAGCTTTGCTGTTTAGGAAGTTCAAGGAGTAAATATCTCTGGATGTAAGCACTGTCTAAGATGGTTACGCTGTCTCCTGCCTGCAGTCACCTCCCTGGAGGGGCAGAGGCAGGTGTGTGGCCTTCAGTTAGAGGCCAGCCTGGGCTACCATGTGAGTTCTCAGGCAGCCGGAGCTAGAAAGTGACACTCTGTTCTCCGAAAACAAAACAAATCAAAACAGCAATAAAAGCAAAACAAACAAATCAAACAAAAAAGGTTGTCCGGTGTTTAGTAAATACCTATTGAGTATCTAGGTTGACAGAAAGATGCTGTTGCTGAGTCTGATGACCCGAGGTTGCTCCCCTGGAGGTTGCTCCCCACAGAGAATGGAACTGTAAAGGGGAACTGACTTCCACAAGTTGTCCTCTGATCTCTACATGTGGGCTGTGGCATGTGGGTGCGTACACACATATATGTGCATATCACACATAATAAATACAACCTTATTTATATATTCATTTATGTATTATTTTTTGCTTTGAGTCAGGGTTTCTCTGTATAGCCCCCTAGCTGTTCCGGAACTTACTTTGTAGACTAGGCTGGCCTCGAACTCACAAACCTTCGCCTGTCTCTGCCTCCTGAATGCTGGGATTAAAGGCGTGTACCACTACTGTCCTTACAAACTGTCTTTTAAAAAAACATAGATGTTAAGAGAACATGAGCGGGGCATGGTAAGGTTGAGGCAGGTGGATTGTTTTTAGTTAGAGGCCAGTCTGAGTTACTGTGTAAGACTGTATCAAAAATCTGAAAAAAGTAAAAAAGTTAAAAAAAGAAAGAAAGAAAAAAGAAAACAATACTAGGAAATAGAGAAGCTAAGAGGCTAGTGACGTCATTCTTACTTTGTGACCTTAACCTTGTTATTCCCCTTTAAAATGAGCTTCATAAACTGTGGCTGGGACTATGGTTTAGTCCTTCAGGTGAAACTGGGGCTATTTAGAGCCTGCCTTCTGATGTCACTATTCGTTCTCCGACATTTAAAGGTGGCTGGCTGTTTAGAAGGCTGGAGAGAGAGTTCAGTTGGTAAGCTGTTTGCTGTGTAAACCTAGTTTGAGCCTCAGCCCCACAGAAGGCTGGCCTGGTGGCATGAGGTGGTCATCCCAATGCTAGGGAGGTGGAGACCCTGAGGTTGGTTTTAGTATGTCACATACGTGTACACAAAAGGCATGTTCCTTATGATGAGTACTTTGCTCTTTGTTTCTCTCCCTCCCTCCCTCCCTCCCTCCCTCCTTTCTTCTCTCCCCCTTTCCCTTTCTTCTATCTGTCAAGGGTCTCTATAGCCCAGGATGTTCAGGAACTCCTTATGTAGCTGAGGATGACTGAATTTCTGATCCTCCTGCCTCTGCTTCTCAAGTGCTCCCATTACAGATGCATGCTACTACACTTGGTTTATGTGGTGCTCCGTACTGAGCTTAGGGCTTTATGCAAGCTAAGAGAACACTGTGAAAACAAGCAACATCTTCAAGCCATTACAATGTTGAGAATTCTTCACTAAGGCTAGAATTTTGAAAAGCAGCATTTGAGAATCCTGGAGTGACAGGATCCAGAAAATTCCCGAAACTCTGGTGGCTTTCCTCTCTCAGTGCTGCGGCATGCTACCTTACTGCACATAAATCAACCTGCCTTGCCTGACTGGCAGGCGGTTCCACACAGGAATCAGCATCTCTGACTTTGGATTCTCTGCTCTTCCTGAACTGTGTCCAGGCCCCTCTGGAGCTGAATACACGGACTCACTTGTCCTACTGATTTGGGCTGCCCGGCTCATACATCCTGTAAAGAAATCCTGCCTGAATGGCTTATGGGCTATTCTCAGAGGACAGCCAGCATCCAACCTTTTTTCTCGTCTCTCTCTTTCCCATTGGAGAAGGGGATAAACAGAGGAAGTAAACCAATGTTCACAAAAGCTATTCCTTTCCGGGTGCCTTGGTCACATTCCTTCCTGACTGGCCCTTGGCTCCTTTGCAGGGGACCCTGGTACATTAGCTACATTGTCTGTGGTGCATTTTTACAATCCCCTGTCATGTCTGTGTGCACGGTTTATCAGGCTGAGCATTGGAGAGGGGATTTGGAGAATGGGCCCCCTCACCCCACCCATCCTGTTGATCCACAGGCCTGGAGCTGAGTAAAAGCCATGCCCTAGAAAACACCCCTCTCACTGCCTTTGTGGGAGGGGCCTGGTCCCCAGCAAGAGCCTACAGGTTGTGTCAACACCTGAAAGGGATAGAATGTTATCAAGGAAGCAGCTTTGGGACGTGGATTTTATAGCTCAGGGTAATGAGTAGGGACATGAAGCCATTGGGTCCTAAAAGGGGACCTGATTCTGTGGCTCCGTCTGAGGGTAATGTGAGTACAAAGAGTGCCACCAAGAAACCAGCTTATCTGGGTTACCTGGGGGTGGTGGAGGTGGGAAGGAAGCCCTGTAGGCACAAGAAACTAACAGAAAAATGAAAGTTTTGTTCTCTTGTTTCTCTTTCCTCCCAGATGACAAAATTGGTTAATACTTATGAACTACGTTTGTAAAGTCCCCAAATGCTATTTACTGTTGGGGAGTGCACTCCAGTCTTCTTTCACACAAAGCTAGCACCTCACTGTTGAGCTACACCCCTCTTGTACCTAAAACATTTTTAAAAACGGAGCAGAAATAGTAATCGCCTGTGTCGTTGAATTGGCCGCAGGTGGGCAGTCTTTGGGACAGTAGACCTCAAATGCCACTGTGAATAAGTTGTTCCCTAGGGATGGGGTTGGGAGGAGCTTAAGTGTAACAGTTGCTTCATTTTATCTGTAAGACAGAACCTCACACTGTAGCCCAGGCTGGCCTGGGATTCACAAGACTTCTAGCAGTTGTGAGTTGAGGGTGACTAAAACTCCATTTCAGCTGGAAAGGGTGTCACATAAAAGCCCTGTAAATTGACCTGTTGTAAATCTGAAAGCTGAGAGCACTGTTTGCCACAAGCAACATCCTCAGGAGTCCCTTGCTGCAGCTGAGCAAGTGGGTTTTGTTGTTTTGTTTTATGCTTGTGCCTTTTTTGTCTGTGTGCATATATGTGCTCCTTGGGCATTCTTGATGTCCTTAAAGATAAGAAGAGACTGTTCAGTCCCCTTGTAAGTCACCAGTAGGCCAGTGATAGGACCCACTTTCAAATACCTCAGGACCTCTGTCTATTTCCCACAAGTTGTCCCCTGACCTCACACATACACTATGGCAAGTGTGCACCAAAACACCATACACACGCATGCACGCACGCACACATTTTAAAACTTTGTTTAAAGGATAGGCACATGATCATGTGTTTAGTTCATTTCTTAGGACCTTAGATTTCTCAGAGTAGCCCATGGAAGGGACGAACTGGGTGAGTGTGTGTGAGGCTGGTCTGATGCCGCACACAGCGCTGGCACCATAATGAGCCACTGGCCAACCATAGCTGACCCTCCTCCAAGGACATCTCATGAACCGCAACCGGTACTTGGTTCCTTGAGTGGATTTTCTCACTTGATTTCTTTCACCAAAACTCTATGAAGCTCTTGTTCCTATTATGGATAAAGAATATTTCAGAAAAAGCAAATACTTCACCCAATGGCTCACATCTGCCAAGTGTAAGGGTATAGAACTGGATGTAGTGGAGCCAAGAGGCTGTCCCTAACAAGAGTGCTAATGGCATTAGGAGAATAACAGTCACTGAGCCCTGCTCACAGCTCAGCACCTGGGCTTATAACACTCGTTCCTTGTGTTTGTTAGATACACAAATGCCAGTGCTCTACCTCTCTGAACACAAATGGGTCCCTTTCTCAGAGGAGGCATGGAGACCCACTAAGTGCGATGGCTTCCAGGCTGGGGAGATGGCTTTGTAGGTAGTGTTTGCCTTGCAGGATGAAGTCCTGAGTTTGATCCCCAGAACCAATGTTTACAAAAACCAATCGTGTTGGTAGGTGCTAGCAGTGTGGCTCCAGAGGGGAACTGGCTGGCCAGACAAGTGCAGCCTCTTCAGCAAGGTCAAGGCCAGTGATAGATCCTACTTAAAAACCACATGGACAGTGCTCAAGGGATGGCATCCGGGATTATCCTCCGGCCTCTACATGGTCATGTGGAGCTATACAAACATACATACATGGGCATGCACACCGAAGACACACAGGTAGCAGAGACTACAAGGCTGGGCCCTCCGGTAAAGTGCTTGCTGCACAAGAAGAAGGATCTGAGTGCAGATCCCAGCAACCCCATAAAAAGCAGACATGTAAGTATGTGTGTGTCTATAACCTCAGGGCTGGGCAGACACACAAAGATTCCTAGGAAGAGATCAGGGCCCTGTCCTTTTTGTTGTTGTTGTTATTGTTGCTTCTTAAATTAATTAATTATTTACATCCTAAATACTGCCCCTCCCAGTTCCCCATCCTAGAGTTCTTCCCCATCTGTTCTCTTTCATACACACACACATACACACACACACAAACACACATATGAATCTCTGACCCTGGGGCATCGAGTCATTACGAGATTAGTCACATCCTTTCCCACTGAGGCCAGACAAGGCAGTCCTCTGCTGCATTTGTCCTGGGGAGGGTGAGGGGTCTCTTTGGCTGCCGCTCAGTCTGTGGGAGCTCCTAGGGACCCAGGTTAGCTGGACTGTTGGTCTTCCTATGGGGTTGCCATCCCCATCACCTCCTTCAATCCTTCCCCTAACTCTTCCATTGGGGTCTCCAACCTCTGTCTAACGCTTGAGACCCTGTCTTAAAATAAAAATTGCAGTGGTGACTGGTGGAGTAGGTCAGTGGTAGAGAGCTTCCTTAGCAGGCATGAGGTCCTGGGTTCTATCCTCAGGGGCAAAAACCAATGAACAAACAAACAAAACAAGAAACAAAAGCAACAACAACAAAACAAAACAAAAACCCAACCCAACAAGTGTACAAATGTAATTTGTATGGTAAGATCTTACTCAAGTGGAAAGGATTGTGTGTTTGTGTGCATGTGTGTATGACTGCTTGTGGAGGGCAGAGGTCAAGGTCATGTGTCTTCTTCAATCACTTCCTCCTCCTTTATTTTTTGGGACAGGGTCTATCACAGAACCTTGAGATTGCCAACTGGGTGAAACCAACTTGCCAGCAAGCCCCCGTAATTACCATGTTCCTGCCTCCTTGGCTTTGAGATTTCAGGCATACAGCCAGGCCCAGCTTTTCAGTGGGTGCTGGGAATTGAACTCAAGTCTTCAGGCTTGCATGATAGCACTTGACTGACTGAGCCATTAAATGAGTGTTTTTTTGTTGGATGGAATTTCACAGACTATAGCGGGAGGGCAAGAAGCAGGTAAGAGTCAGGGTTCTGGGCTGCAGATGACAGAGCATTTATCTGGCATCTACATGGCCCTAGGTTCTATCCCCAGGACTGGCAAAAGAGAATCATAGAAGGAAGGAGGGGAATGGAGGGGGGGGGGAAGGAAAAAGAATCTTTTCAGCTTTTAATAATGATTGCTAAGTGTAAGTATCCAATCACACTCACGTGGTGTTAGCCTTCTCTTAAGTGGCTACCATCTTGTTGGATAATGATATGTGCCTGGGAACAATCAAATCATGAATGGGCCTCCCAGGCTTGCTGCTTCAGCAAATCTGGATGCTCTTCCCTGTGACTTTGTGGAGGGGGCTGGATGGAGGTCTGTGCCTCTATAATTGGATCAAGGGTCCAGAGCTGCCGCTAGACTTGAAAGTGACTGGAGAGATGGGGTTAGGAGCTTCCTTTACATTGCTGCTGCCCTCACCCAGTGCACCACACCCTCCGCTCTGTCAGAGGTCAGTGATCCCGTCAGTGTATTACTCAGGCCCTCTGCATCCTTAGCTGTGCCTCCTGGATTCAGAAGCTGGACCAATTCCCTGCTTCCAGGCGTATCACAGACGGTAAGGATTTTCCCCCCTCCTTTTGGTTTTTCAAGGCAAGGTTTCTCTATGTAGACCTGACCTGGAACTTGTTCTGCAGACCAGGATGGCTTCGAACTCGAGATCCACCTGACTCTGCCTCCCTAGTGCTGGGGTTAAAGGTGTGTGCTGTCACGGCCAGCGGCCATTGGATGGTAATGCTAGTTGTAGAGGCTATAGCATCCACGTGACCCGCTTTGTTGATCACCCGAAGCTCTGAGGAGGGTGGAGGTTTTAAACTACAGCCATGGCTAGGGTGAAGTTTAGGGATAAGGTGTCTCTGCTTTCCGTTACCCCAGACAGAAGAGCTGGCGGAATGTCTGACCTTAGAGCCAGCTGGCTGAGCGGGGGTGAAAAGAGAGGAGGGAAAAAAGCCGAGGTGTACACCAATCCAGTCTTTCCATCTGCCCGGCTTGCTAAGGTGTACTGTTGGCCCACGTTTTCTCCTATGGCCCGGGAAACCCAAGCCCTGGGGATGTAGCTGAGTTATTCAAGGACACCGAAAGTCTTGTCCCCAGGGGGCCTGCTCTAGATTGTGAGAGTGTTGGTATACTCAGTTCTAAACAATAAAACAATAGAAAAGCCCACAACCGGTGCGAATCTTGAACTTCAGGGAAACCCCAAGCTGTCTGAGCACTGAGAAAGATGTCAGGATCTAGATAAAGGTGTCACGAAGGGAACTAGTGTCCTTGCTGTCTCTGCACAGAGGGGGCCCGAGCTGAGCGCTGCCCCAGTCTTGTCAAGAGCTGCCACAGTGATGGAGCGATGCTCCGCCCCTCATCAGCCACTAGCTCTTTCTTGTTCTGTGTTTTGGACGGAATCTCACGTAGCTCATGCTACCGTCCAATGTACAAAGTAGCTGATGGTCTTGAACATCTGGTCCTTCCACCTCCATCTCCTAAGTGCAGGGATGACAGGCATGAACCTTCATGCCTAGTTCATGTGGTGCTAGTGGTTTCCTGCATGCTGGCCTGCTCTCTACAAGCTGAACTGTTTCCTTAGCCCCAGCCTACTGACAGGATGAGGTAAAAGGTAACTGGGGCTAGAGAGTTGGCTCAGATGGGCCTGAGTTAGGATCTCCAGCAACCAAGTTAAAAAAAAAAAAAAAGCCAGGCATTGTATGGTGCATACCTTTCATCTGTCCTAGTACCTGGAGGTATAGGCAGATGGATCTCTGTGAGTTCAAGGCCAGCCTGGTCTAGAGAGTGAGTTCCAAGACTACACAGAGAGAGCCTTTCTCTTGGAAATGAAACAAAACAACCAAACAAAAAGCCAGGCATAGTGGCACATGTCTGTAATCCCAGTACAAGGGAGGTCGAGACAGGAGAATCCCTGGGGTTTGCTGGCCAGCCAGTCTAGTCAAACAGATATGCTCCAGGTTCAGTGAGTGACACTTGTCTCAAAAACTAAGGTGAAGAGTGATTTCAGAAGTGACCCAGATGTTGGCCTCTGGCCTCTACTCACCTTTGCTGGTGCACAAACTCCACACACATGCACCTCCACCAAAAAAGAGGAGACTTCTAGTCTATCCCAAAGTTTGGATGGGCGACATGAATTTTCACCAGGGAAAGACAGCTGTAACTTGTCCAGAATGGATACACCGAGTTGGACTGAGGCTTGCAAATCAATACAATGTGTTGGCTTGCAGGAAACTTGTCCCATTTTGTTAAGGATTACATTTCTACATGGTTTGCAGACTAGATGTTAATCAGTGGCTTTTGGCCAGAGAGGGTAAATCCTATCAGCAAATAAATGCATTTAAGATGTCAGGGGATGAGCAAAGAGAAATATGTATACAGAGACCTAAAAATAATATGAAACCATTTAGGAACTTGAAGGTCATTTTGTCGAGGGCAAAATTCTTGTGCAGGGTGCTGACAGTTTGCCCTCTGGGTGTTTTCAGAGCTTAAAGGATCAAACTGTCCACACAAAATATGGAATGTCTCACAGAGCGGTCCATGTACTCTTCCAGACCAACCTTTTAGCCCTTTAATTACAGTGGCTCCAGCTTGATGTTGGATACCACCCTGCATGGAACTGTAGCAAAGGCGGTGCATTATGTGACCAAATGATTGGCTGGTACCTCTGAAGACTACTTTAGAGAGTCTTAGGGGATGAGAGGAAGTAGATGGCAGGCAGTCAGAGCTCATCGGAACCTATGCAGATGAGGGGAAAACAATCATTCACTACATTGGCGATTAGTTCCCAACGATAACTGAGCTTCTTTGCCACTGTGCAGAAATCCTCACCAAAACTTCTCATGCTATTATTGAAAGGGGCTGCCTCAAGGCTGGGACTCAGTGGGCAGAGTGTTTGCTCAGCACATATGAATCCCTGGGGTCATCCAGCACTGCAGAAATCAAACACGACTGGTGTGTGCCTGTAATCAATATTTGGAAGTTGAGGAGCTGGGGGGCGGGGGCAGAAGAATCAAAAGTTCAAGGTAATAGTTTGGCTACATAGGAAGTTTGAGGCCAGACTGTGCTACACAAGTCCTTGTCCAGAGAGAGAAAAAGAGGGGGAGGGAGAGAGGGAGGGAGGGAGGGAGGGAGAGGTGAGAGAAGTGTTAAGAGTGAAGTGATTTACAGTTCTTCACTTTCAGAAATATGGTTCTTTCCTGCAGGTTGCATGATGTAGTAGTTCTTGTATAGTCTGGGATCTTATACCTATAGTCTAGAGCTTAGGAGCACGAGTTTCAGGCTTTTGTAAAAGCAGGAGAACCTAAGTTCGAATCCCCAGAATCTACTATAGCTGGGTGCCATGGCACGCACTGGCAATCCCAGCGCTACTGTGGCAAATGCTAAGGAGAATTTCACTATATATTCCAGGCTGGCCTTGAACTCAAGACCCTCCTTGCTCATTCTAAGCAAACACTATCACTGAGCCACATCCCATGAAAGAGGCAGCGTCAGGGAAATTGTTGGGAGCTTTCAGGCCAGTGTGTCTGACATTCATACTGATGAGCAACAGAGAGCCCATTCCTCAAGTGCGGTGGAAGGTAAGATCAAAAACCAGAGGATGCTCCTTGAAGTCTACCTGACTGCTGTGCTATTTGTTCACTTGTGTTTATATACGTGCAGAAGTAAGCGTGAGGTCTGCCTCAGACTCACTTCTGTCTTCTTCAGTCCCCACGCGTTCTGTTTTGGGCAGTTGTCAGTGATGCTGAGCCTCTGGTCTCATTTTCAATTAGCTGCAGAGCCTCGATGTCCGTAGAACCCTGTGTTTTGGGCTGATGTTACCTGTTCCTTTTCTCCCTGCATCCTACTCCATGTTAAGTCTGAGCTGATGAGCTCTTGAGCTAAAGATTTGCTGATGTGTAAAGGCTTCGTACTGTTCTTTGTTGGGATTTGTACAACAGAGAAAATCTTTAATGCTTTCTCACTTCAACTAAGCAAGCAAGTCTTGTGTGACTTTTAGGTACCAGGGGAGATATGTTTTTCGTTTGATTGGTTCTTGTGGTACTGGGGGATAGCACCCAGGATTTTACCCATTTGACGCAAGCACTGGGCCACTGATTTATAGTTCCAGACAAGATATTATTTGAACAGAAAATTTTAGGGTCTTTCAGTGCCTAGCACAATGCAATTTAAATATATTTATATAAATATATTATATTTGAATGTGTTTGTGTGAGTACCATGTCACACGTGATCGGCCAGAGGACAATTTGCTGTCCTTCCACCATGGATTTGGACATTTGAATTCATATCATCAAAGTTGGTAGCAAACACTTTACAAGTATTTTATGACACTTGCATTGAGACAGAGTCTTACTTTGTAGCCCAAACTGACTGCTAATTCATGATCCTCCTGTCTCAGCTTCCTAATAGCTAAGATTACAGGTGTGTCACACAGGAGTTTGTTGGATGATTTTACCATTTATGTGTATGGTGGCCATGAGTCTGGAAACATAGTATTTTACCATACCAGAAAATTAATATTAATAAGCCACTTGTAGACCCATTTCTCTGCTAGCTACTTGACCACCTTGAGCACTGAGTACTGGTACTTGATGTGCACTTTATATAGACATAGGTCTCTCACTCCGTCCTCCTGACTGTCCTGTGATGCACTGATTATCATCCCAGATTTGCACAGGAGCACAGAGAGGCTCAGAGAAGCCAAATTAACTCCAGTTTCATTTCCAGAGCCATGTGACTACCTTCTACCCTGTGCTACAAGAGGCTGATCCTCAGACAGAAACAGAAGCCAAGTTGGACATGGCTGTACACACCTAGAGTCCCAGCCTATGGGGGACTGGGGTAGAACCACGAGTTCAAGGCCAGCCTGAGAAACAAAGTGAGGTTCTAGTTAAAAAAGCCAACGACAAGAAGGACTTCCATGACCTCTGGGTTGTTATCCTTAGGTGCCTTTCCAATGGCTCTGCTGAGTGACTGTTGTTCAGTTTCTGTCTCATAAGACAACCTCACCATTTAACCCTCTCCCCCGAGAGGTTAAGTTACTTGCCCAACATCTCACAGCTGGCAAAGGTCAAAGCTGGATTGACAACTAAGTACAGTGCTGGGGGCTGTGGATCCCTCGGGGAATGTTCGTGGCAGAGGCGGGTTATGTTTAGACTTGATCGCTTGGTGGTCATCAGCAATTTTCAGGAGCCCAGAATAATCACTCACACGGAAAGTCTGGCTTTAAAAATCCCTTTCCGAGTGGAGGGGTGGTGGTGCGTGGCTGGCATCCCAGCACTTGGGAGATAGAGGTAGGTAGATCTCTTTGAGTTTGAGGCCAGACTGTTTTACGTAGTGAACTTGAATTCTTGTCCAACCAGGGCTACATAGCGAGATCCTTTGTGTGTGTGTGTGTGTGTGTGTGTGTGTGTGTGTGTGTGTGTGAGAGAGAGAGAGAGAGAGAGAGAGAGAGAGAGAGGGAGGGAGGGGAGGGAGGGAGGGAGGGAGGAAGGGAGACTAAGCCAGGCTTGGTGGTACAATTCTGTTACTTCATCTCTTTGGAGGCTGAGGCAGAAGTGTCACAGTTCAGTAACTGGAATATATCGTATATTCAGTACATTTAAGGCCAGCTGGGTAACTCATCAAGATCTGTCTCAAAATAAAAGTAGTAAGAGTGGAGGACAGTAGATTCAGTTCCGTAGTCTAGCACTTGCCAGGCACCAACAAGTCCTGGAATTCAATCCCACACTCTTGAAAAAAAGAGAGTCGAGAAAGAAGAAAACCCCCTTCCAGGACTGAAGGAGGGTATGTCAGCCTGCTGGACAACCTCCAGAGAGCGGTGGTTTTCCGTCCCATTGCTTGCCTCACACCTGAGTTATGACGGAGCTCCAGACGCCACGTGGAGACTTGCTGTCCTTAATTACGTCTAGGCTGGTAAAACTCAACCAAACTAATCACCTAACACTCGATCCAATAAAAGTACCCTCTCATAATGGAGAAATTAACCAGGGTTGAGCAGTAGAGGTTAGGAGAACGGCCATAAAATATAATTATAATAATAATAATATTAATAGTGGTACACTCTTAGTGGCCTCTTCCTTTCATCCCAGATCTAAAAGGGACTACCTACGGTTAATATGATTTAGCCCTGTTGAAACTATGCATATGGGCCGGAAGAAAAGCAGGGGTGTGTTTGCTTTTGGAAGGGGACTGAGTTGCTTTCTCTGTCCAGTGAAGGTGAGTTGGGGAGGAGGAGCGTTAGAGGGTGGAGGCAGGGGGTTTGACACAATTCCTTTCTCCACTGGGTTGGGGGGGTGGTTGGAAAGAGTTAACAGGTACACAGAATTTGAGAAGGTTGTCTCCAGGGTTTTTCATATTTATATATTTTGCTGCTAGATGGGTTTGGTTTTTATTCCAAGCTTGCTATGCTTGGCTTAGAGGCTGATGGGCTAATATTTGAAATGGGCTCTTGCGGACACAGATCATGGATGCTGTCGACTTGGGAAGGTTGTGAAGGTGATGAAGGTGATGGGGAGGGCCCAGCTGTGGGTGAGCAAATTTTCCTTCTATAGCCTATCCTTTTTTTTTTTTTTTTTTTTTAAAACAAGTTCTCCCATAGCTCAGGTTGTGCTCAGCTTCTGTAGGTGATGATGACCCTGGACTCCTCATCAGCCTTCCTCCACATCCCAGATTCTGGGATCACAGACGACACACCCACTCCTAGCTTTTAGTTTTCAAAAAAGTGATGTGACAAGCATCCAATTTTTTTTTTTTTTTTTGAACTACAGGTTTTGGAAGAGATAGTGACAGGCAATGGAGGGGGGACACTTTTTACAACTAACTACCTATCGGATGGAAAAGGAGGGACCCCCAGATAAATCTCCTTGATCTGAAAGCTGGGCTACCAGGGTCAGGCTGTCTCTGGAGCAATCACCTGTTATTTATCTCTGGCTGCAGCGTAGTAAAAATAATGTATCTTCTGAATCAGGCGGCCTGTGTGCAAATATATATATATATATGTGTGTGTGTGTGTGTGTGTGTGTGTGATTAAATATAACATATATAAAATACATAATGTGTATGTATAATACACACACATATATATGTTTGTATGTATATATACTATATAAAACATCTATCTATCTACCTATCTATCTACCTACCTACCTATCTATCTATCTATCTATCTATCTATCTATCTTTCTAATTGTGAGGATTAAGTACAATGCTTTAGATAGTGTCCTCAGAATTATGTTTACAACAATGTCCTTATTTCTATCAGTTCAAGGGTTGGGTAATGTTAATATAGCGCTTGCTTTACAAGCATAAGGACCTGCTCAATTCCTAGAAATTTCCTCCCTACATACACCTCAACTCCATGCCATTTAACAGTCATTTAACAACCCAAGTTACTGTGCTATTAATACACTTCTGGAGTGTGAGAGGCCTACCAGGAGCTACACCCTTAAAATGGATTCTGTCCCCAGGAGAGACGTTCTATGAATCTCTTCCTCTTCCAGCTAGAATCTTGATGGGCTCAATCTTATGGGGGTCTTGTGTGGCCAACAACAGCTGCTGTGAGATCATGTGTGCAGTGGTTCTGCCATGCCCACAAGACAGTCTTATCTAGTCATCACCAACATCTGGTTCTCACTATCCTTCTGCCCTCTTCTCTGATAAGGTATGGGTTTTAGGGAGACGGTATGATGTAGGTGTCCCATTTGATGTCAAACACTCCACAGGCACTTATTCTTATACTGAAATTTTCTCTAAGCCTCTAGGGTTTTTATGTGTGTGTGTGTGTGTGTGTGTGTGTGTGTGTGTGATTTCTTTTTCTTTCTTTCTTTTTTTAATATGGCATCTTCTTAGGCCCTGGATGGTCTGGAATTTACTATGTCAACTGGGTTGCTCTTGAACTCGAGAGCCTCCTGTTTCTGCCTCCCCCGTTCGGGCCTAGCAGGCATTTCCAAGAACTGACATAGCCTTGGAAGACACAAGCCAGGTTTTCGTTTGTATCTTTCTCTATTAGTTCTGTAAAAGGCACGAAGGAAAAAACTAGTTTAACTGGAGGTGGCTATCTGCCAAGGGCTTGGATTTGATCCTTCCAGTTTTCCTTTCTTCCTCTTGAAATCACAGATGCGATGAGCAATGTGCACAGTGTTAGAGAGTCCCCGTCTTTGCTCTAGTGCCACTTGTCACATAATAGCAGGCAAGGAGCTCTGTCTCCTCTGGGTACAGTTTCTTCATTTCGTGGCCATAAGATACCCTCAGATTTATGGCTTCCAGGTCCTTTGGTGGAGGGTGGGGTGATTAGAAAGTGTTGTCAGCTCCATTGTGGCGTGTGTTTTCCCCAACGGTTGCATCTAAGCCCAGGATGAGGTCAAAGACTTGGACAACATTGAGAAGTGTTATTACAAACGTGATATTTGACCTGTGGTTGTGGTCCAAAGACGCTCTTGATGCTCAGGGCGAATGTTGCCAGTGAGCCTGGATACAGGTCCCAGGAATATTCAGGGAGGTCCCCAGAAAAGGAAAAGACAAAGCAGAATAAAATCAGGGTGTTACCTCCAGTAATGGATCAGAGTCAAGACTGATGGAGGATGGTCGGAAAAATGGGTGTCTACACCTGAGAGTGTGGGTGTCTATCTTTCTCAACTGAAGTGCCCGTGTTTCTATACTTGCAGGTTCACTCTGCCACCTAAAGTCCTCACCCAGATGAGTTGAGGTTTATTCATTATCTTGAAGAGCAGGCATTAAAGTAATGGTACATGTCTGTGATCTTAGCATTTGGGAAGCTGAGGTAGGAGGCTAACCAATTTAAGGCGAGCCTGGGCTACATAGCAAGGGCCTATCTCAGAAAGAAAGAAAGAAAGAAAGAAAAGCTAAGGATATAACAATTCACAGAGTGTAAAAACTTCTGTGTTGTACTCCATAAACTGAGCATGGTGCTGCAAGTCTGTAATTCTAGCACTGAGAAGTAGAGGCAGGAAGAGTAGGTTTACACAGTAAGGCCTATCCTGGGCTACAGGGTATCACAAGAATTCAAAACAAAACACATAGTAATAAACAAAAAAGGATTAAAAATAATAAATAAATGAATAAAAAGAAAAAGTCTCAAAGTGCAATATTTAAATAGGAAAGAGAACACCTTTTCAGGTTACCTTCTGCCTAACTTAGTGTTGAACTTGCTGGAGAGAAGAGCAGGGAGACCCAGTCTGAGTTCGATGTCTGGGGTTGGACCGATCTTGACAAAGGCTAAGCTGTGTTCTCAGTCACTGAGGCAGGCAGAGGGGCATGCTGTGCTCTCTGTATATAGGTTTCTGCTTTCCAGAACTGCTGGTTTCATATTCTCTGTGGAGCATGATTTCTTGGGACTGAATTAAAAGAAAGACTCAGAATCTTATAGAAGAAAAAAAAATACTCCCACCTCTTTGAAGATGTATTCTATGTAATCTAGGCAAACACACACACACACACACACACACACACACACACAAACACACACATACACACACACACATATTATAGCTAGGTATAGAAAATTGTTCAATTTATTACAGCTGGGTATAGAAAATTGTTCAATTGTATCCTAAGAGGTGAAAACATTTCACTAAAAGTGCAAGTGCCTACCATTTTGCACTGCAGTCACTGCTATGCCCTCATTGGTGACAGGCAAGGTATATAAATCTTCCAACAATGAGCTAGAAGTGATTCAGATGCTTTAAGACAAACAGGTCTGACTGCTTCTCTTGTGCTCATATCCTACTGACTTGTGGCTACAGCTGATTAATAATAGCAGCAAATTCCATACAAGTGCCTCTTTACAAAGGAGCCCTGTGGCTGTATACACTTATTCTCTTTTAAAAATTATTTTATTGGATATTCTCAGTATTTACATTTCAAATGTTATCCCCTTCCCCCCACTCTCATCCCCCCTCCCCCTACACTAGTTTCCATAAAGCTACTCCCTCTCCCAACCACCCTCTCAACCTCAGTGCCTTGACATTCCCCTACACTGGGAAAACATGCCTTCACTGGACCAAAGGCCTCTTCTCCCATTGATGCCAGACAATGCTATTTTCTGCTACATATGCAACTGGAGCCACGGGTCTCCATATGTGTGCTCAATGGTTGGTGTTTTAGTCCATAGGAATTGTGGAGGGTTTGGTTGGTTGATAATGTTGTTCTTCCCATGGGGTTGCAAACCCTTTCAGTTCCTTCAGTCCTTTCTCTAGCTCTTTCATTGGGGTCGCTGTGTTTAGTCCGATGGTTAGGGAAGCATCCTCAACTGTATCTATATGACTCTGGCAGCGCCTCTGAGGAGGCATTCATGTCTTGTCCCTGCCAATAACATTTAGCTATCCTTAAAGTCAGGCACCACAGCTAATTGCTACTTAACTCTTTCAGCTGCTGGAGCTTAAAGAAAAGTGCATAACGATTGAAGGGGAAAGCAGAGCCACGGATCCCCTGGTTCTTAGATATCCTCTGCCAGTTGGTGATTCCTACAACTTAGCCATGAGGGCACAGTAGGAGTGGGAGGCACAGTGGAGATGTTTTGCATCTGTGTTTACACCACTGCAAAGAAAGTAAACAAACAATAAGTAAAAAACGAAAACGCTGCTACTATGTTTAGTTCTCTAAGTTGGGTTGAAGAGGTGGCTTAGTGGTTTAAGAGCACTGGCTGCTCTTTCAGAGGTCCTGAGTTCAATTCATAGCATCCACATGGCAGCTCATAACTGCCCGTAGCTCCAGTGTCCAGGGCTCCAACAACTTCACACAGACATACACATAAGCAAACTACGAATGCACACATAACAAAAATAACTAAAGTATTCCTTAGAAGATGATGGAGATGAAACTCAAAGATGGGATGACGGGAGTGAGAACATGGGAGATCAGAAATCCACTCTTGACTCGTATTCTACCAAGACTTTCTTCTTTTGTGGCTGGGAACCAAACCCAAGGCTTTTTGCATGCTCCAAGAGTATTCTACTAGTGAGCTTCACCTGTAGCCCGCTCAGAGGGATTTTGATGGACAGAGTGATTTGAAGAATCAAAGCCCTAGGGCTTTGCATGCATGGAGGTGGAGGTAGAGGAGCCCATGACCTGATGGACAGAGAATGTGGGGCCAGATTATCCACAGCACCTAAACAACCGCCATTTTCCTTCTGAGACAAAGATGAAAAGGGATCACAGCCATATGTTGGACATCGGATATTGAGAGGCCTAGGAGGAAGTAGCCAGGGGGCCACAGCAGGAGTCTGGGCAGGAGGTAACAGATGGCACCTGAAGAAGGTAACTTGGAGAGATGGAGATAGAGGGAGAGCTCTTTTGAAACCCCACCCCCACACCCTCAGAATCTGGAAGCTGGCAGATGAAAGCAGCTAAGCTAGAACAAAGCAAACATCAGGTGACAGCAATACTTAAACTTTCTGATTGTTCTCCCTCTTGGAAGGACATGGAAAGTGGCAAGGGGTGGCTTTTGGAGAAGAGATAATGAACCCAGCACAAGCCATCTTGGACTGTTGGTGGATTGTCCACAGCATCCAATGGGCAGTGACAGTGGTCAGGAAAGGCAAGCAAGTGAGGTTGGTTATGTCTGCAGAATTCTCGAAATCATGTCAAGGCTATGAGAACCCAAAGAGAAAGCATGAGGGCAGGGAGTGCAGCTCACCATCAGGACCAACCTGGAAAGTAAGAGGTAGAAGACAGAGGGAGCAGGGGCTGGTGAGGCAGGTGGAGAAGTCATCTGAGAGGCTGCCTCCTGAAGGCCGAGGGAGGAGATACTTCAAGGAGACTGAAGAGCTGGGGAGGTACTTCAAGGGTAGACTGTTTTTTAGTATAGATGGGGCCCTGACTTTGATCCATAGCTTTAGGGGTCTGTAGAGAGTACAGTGTAGTAAAATTCAGGTTTTAAAAAAGAAGAGAAGAGTGTTCTGGAAAGATGCTTTGCTTCAGTGGTTCTTGACTTTCCGAATGCTATGACCTCTCAGTATGGTTCCTCATGTTGTGGTTGACTCCTGACCATAAGGTTATTTCATTGCTACTTCATAATTGAAAACTGTGTTTTTGCAACTGTGATAAGTCATAATGTAGATATCGGACATGCAGGATATCTAATATGTAACTCCTGTGAAAGGATGGTTTGACCCAGTGAAGAGGTCATGACCCACAGGTTGAGAACCACTGCTTTAGATGGTACAGTGCCTGCCACACAAATATGACCTGAGTTTACATCTCTACCACTTATGTGCGTGGCAGGGACAACAGTGGCCTCAGTGCTAGATTTGCAGAGATAGGCATAGCCCCAGGATATGTTGACCAATCAGCTTGACCAAGCATGTGACTTTTGGTTTCAGCGAGAGACTGTGTCTCAAAGCATAAGCTGGATACAGCTACTTTTTATTTCACACTAGAGGGGAGGGGATCATGGGTTCGTGAGCATCCACCTTTAGCAGAGGAGCTATTGGCAGCTGGTGGGTTTTTGGGGAAGAGAGTCAATGTTTATGGGTGTGGTCCCTGGTAGGTTTCATACTTTGGTGAATGGCCATGAATATTTGGGCAGCACAAACTGGAATCAGTAGGTTAGAAGAAGAGGAAGAAGAGGAGGAGAAGGAAGAAAAAGAGCTGCCTTCGACTCAAGCATGCAGGACACCCAGCTTCCTTATGGCTCCTTCCCAAAGTAGCATTTAATCATCATTGTCAAGCCATAGAGGCAGCTGATAGCGGTGATGGCCTCAGGCAGGTTGAAGTCTGGAGCCACATGTCCCGAGTAGCATTCCGGTTGCAAAGCTCTTAAGACAAAGGGCAGCTTTAACAGAGTGTGAGCCATGAGTAATGATGCATACTCTATGTCAGCCTGGCAGAATCGTTTCTGCATAGAAGAGGTGAGTGCGTTTACATGCAGGTTTGAAGCACTGGCCAGGGGCAGGTGGTGTGAGTTAACAACAAGGAAGTAAGTAGGTTTGGTGGATACTTTAAGAGAGAGAGAGGAGGAAAAAACAAAACCCACTAAAACAGAAAGTGGACGGGCTGGTGAATCTGAATTAAGAGCAACATACTTGAAACCTGGCTTGGAAACACAATCCTGTCATCCAGGCACTGCAGAGTCTGAGGCAGCTAGATCGGGACTTTGAGGCCCGCTTCATCTCCATAGGATCAGCTCAGGCTATTGGGGATCCTGTGTCAAGATAGCAACAAGAGTTTGAGGCTAGCCTGGGCTACACATTTTGACCCTGTCTCAGTTAAACAGAAAAACAAAACAACAACAACAACAAAAACAAGACTACACTGTGGCTGGGCTCAAAAGGTCCATGTTGAAGTCTATCCACTGAGCTCTAGACCTGGAAGCTGGACACACCTATATTTACCATGTCGAATTACTAGGAAGATTCCAAAGATAATCTGCCAAAGAGTAACTGTCATGTACACCTCCCAACATCATTGTTGTTCTTATAACTTGTTTCTCCCACTGGATGACCTTGAAGGGAAAAACCACATGTCCTAGGGGACATGGTGGTCAGCAGTGTGGCTGTTGAATTAGGCTGGTGTTATGGCTCTGTTGGCAGAATGTTTTCTAGTGTGTATGTGGCTCTGAAATTGATCACCTGCTCTGAAGGTCTTGTGGCATTGGCCTGTAATCCCAGCACTTGGGAGATGAAGGCAATGGATTCAGAAGTTTAATCTCCTCCTTGGCTACAAAGAGGGGTCAAGGCTAGCCTGGGGTTATAAGAGGCCCTGTCTAAAAGAAAAAAGAAGAGAGAGATAGAGAGAGAGATAGAGATAGATAGATAGATAGAGAGAGAGAGAGAGAGATGAGGGAGGGAGGGAGGGGGGAGGGAGAGAGAGCTCAATTGAATGAATGAATGCTAGTTATGAATGACTATATCCCCTGTGCAGAATCTGCATATGTTTTATCTCTCTGAATCTTCATAGTAACTTTAGGGGAAAATATTTTCATTTTATTTCATAACCTGTGAAGAAGTTAAATTATTCGCTTGTGTCACATAATGACCTCTCCGGGGGCTGTTCCATATGAGAAATTCAGAGGTTGAAAAATGCTTCATCAGAGAGTGGAGGAGTCTCAGAAGTGTCTGCCTCAAGCAATGATGGGGAAGGGGTTTGGTCAGATGTTTCTATCTCTAATGTTCTAGTTGTCTCTTCCACGGACACTGTGCGATGATAAAGCTACCCAGCCTACTACTCAGTATGTGTTAGACTTTAAGAATGTCCAAGCTATTTTCCATAGGAGCAACTACGGGGGTTTACTCAGTACTGGGTGATTCTACCGGGCACGTGTGACGAACAGCGGGGCTGGGTGGGTGGGTCATAGAGTTACCGGCTCCGTGCTTGCTGCTCTCTAGATTAATGGGACAGTGGAAAATTATTCTTGGTTTATTATTATTTTTCCCCTGAACTAGAACTCGATTGAGGAACTGTGAGTGCCCCAGGGTGATGCTTTCCCATTAGTCAGTGCGGAGTACTCCACCCTTAACCTGGACAGGGCGTCTCTCATTGCCCCAAGTCAAGAGGAGCCTGAGTCTGGCCGAAGCTCCCCAGGGGAAGATCCATTTAGTCTACAGGAAGGGGCCATGGGAACGTGGAGTTGTTATTTTCCAGGTCCCTGTAGCTTTAGTCATCTTGCCTGCCATATGGAATGCAAAGTATACAGCAGGAGCACCCTGGCTTCCATGAACCGGAAGTGAAGTATTCTAACCCGGAAAAGGTTTTCTTCTACACTGCTTTGGAGAGCAGTGGAAGCCTCCCTTAAGCCCTGTGTCGAAGAGACAATTCTGGTTCCTATTTCTGAATGAGTTCCTTGTAGATTTTCTATAAAGATCATGGTTTGCTTTAGTAATCAGAGATCTGAGAGAAAATTCTAGCATAGCTTTAGCCTTCCTCCCTAAAGTACACGGGATTTCTCACAGCAGTTTTGAGAAAGAGTGAGAAACTTAATGTCCTTTACCTATGAATGTAGCCTACCTAGCTTTTTCCTTGAAACTAACTCTGGGACTTTAGAACTGCCACCTTAAACAACAAACAAGACAGCTTTCCAACGAATGTGTTTACCAATGAAAGAGTTTAATCTCTTGATCGATTTATCATTTATTTCCCACCTTTTATGAAGTTATCTTGAATCCTTTTGGGTGTGCATTTTCCTCATAGAATGTTGCCTTTTGTTGGAATATATGAGAACTGAAGTATTTTATTGTTGTTGGAGATCAAGCCCATGGCATTGTGCACGCGAGGCAATTGCCAATACCGTCTACTCTTCCCCAGGACAGACTTACATACCTTGGTAGCTGTTGAGTTTTCTCCTATTAAATCTCTGCAGACTTTGTTCTTGGGGCTGTGTCCCTCTGATGAACACAGATGAAGACAGGGCAATGGAGGAAGGAAGCAATGTATCTGACCCTCTCTGGGATTTTTCCAACTCCAGTGCTTTCTTTCCTAGCTGCTTCCTTAGGATCTTTTATAGACTTGGAGCTGAGCTTGAAATATAAGGTGAGTTTTTAGGGCAGATACATGTTGCAGGTTGAGTACCACTGATTTACCAACAGCAGAAAGACTTATTGGCTCTGTGAAAAGATGCTTTGCTAATCAAAAGGATTCCCTTCTGCAGCTGTCCCCCCTAGCCCGAATGTTATCACCACAAAAATTTAATAGGGTAAGACTCTTTGCAGGAAGAAAAGTATATCCTCACTTGTTTTTATTTTTTATTATTTTTATCTTATCTTTTAACTTGACACAGGACTTATGATGTTGCCTAATCTGGCTTTGAACTTGTGATCCCCAGACTTAGCCTTTGTGTAGTAGCTGTTAAGGCATTCACCACCACTATGCTATTATACACATCAGAGCAATGCTTGCTTGTGTCTCACTTGGTGGCCCAAGCTGACCTGGAACTCATTCTGTAGCTCAGATTGGCCTCGAACCTTGTCAGTCCTCCTGCCTTAGTTTCCTGAGAGCTGGAATTCTGGAACTATAGGTGTTGCTACTATACCAGATTTCTTGATAGCCTTGAGTTTATTATATAAACCTGGCTGACCTTAAACTCAAAACTATCTGCCTGCCTCTGCTTCCTAAGTCGGAAAGACATGTTCCATTACGCTCCATGTTTCCCTAAAGACTTTTGGAATTTTTATTTTTTTTACTTCAGAGGTGATATTGCTGATTGTACTAAATCTCTCAAATTATAGTTATGAGGTCAAATTGATAAGCACTGTGCTTTTAGTCTTTTCATGTGTAATGCAGTACCAAGGGGCTACCGGATTGTAGGGACAATCTGGATGTCAGGAAGCTGGCATTTCAGGCCGGCTCCTTATACTCCTAGGTGTGTCCTTGAACTGGTCACCTAGCCTTTGAATACCCCTTGCTCTTCTGTGTAAGCAGAAGTATGGCCTGGAGACCCTCTGATGGCCCATTTAGATCTAATTTATTCATTCACTTGTGTTTAGAAGAAGCCAAGAACCTCTTGGAAGTTGTGCGAGGCACTTCGGAATTTCACTTTATCTTGTTCTTCTTCTAGCACTTTTGAGGAATGTCACCGGAAGTGAGGTAGCAAGCAACATATCTTCAGGATAAGGGTGTTTGATGGTGACACCCTTCTGGGAAGGATATTCAAAACCTACTCTGGATTGTGTCAAGATGAACCATCACAGACATCCTCATTCTTCCTATAGGAGCTGGAAGGAAATAGAAGTCTTCATTGCCTAGGTACTAGATTCTGATGATTCCGGAACATGCTGGCTCCTGGAGATGAGGAACATTTTTCTCTATGGTTTCCGCTGTCTCTAAGATACAACACTTCAACTTATTGATACGGCTTCTTTCTTGGTAAAATAGTGTGTCTATAGGTTGTCAAGCTGCCTCTCAGAACACTTGTATAAGTAGCCAATTATTAACTGTGCTGGGAAGATGTACTAGATGAAAAAACCAAGGAGTCTACCTTCATCATGGGGACACTAGAAGGAAGGGAGGAAGCAGCTTAATGAAAGCGATTGTTCTTAAGAATAATTCCAAATTATTCCAAGGCCAAATGTTTCTGCCAAAATGTTTCTTTCAGTCAATTGTCCAGTAGGCAGATTTGCCTGCAAAAAGTTGCTGGGCCTTTTGGAATTTCAGCTAAGTTCGGCATCACTGGGGTTTGAGTTCTTCCCACCTCCCCAACCAGTAGAACAAGAACAGAGTTTGCCTGTCATCCATTTCTATGGCTCCTCTTCTCTCCGTCAGCTCCAGTCTTTTTGCAGCCCACCCCTCCCTTCTTCTGACCCCCTTCTCTCAGTAGTAGCTGACCACTCAAGAAACAGGTGTGGTTCAATCTATTTTTTTTGTATTTTTTTTAATCTCATTGTGTGTGTGTGTATGTGTGTGTACTTTAAGAACAGAGGAGAATACGTTTTGGGAGTTCGTTTCCCCTTTAGGCTACTTAGGTCTCAGGGACTGAATCGTCAGGCTTGGCAGTGGATGCTTTCTCATGACTTGCTGAGCCATCTCACTGCTCCCACAAACCTGCTTAATTTTTATCCCAGCATTGGAGTCTACAAGTTATTAATCTGGATTAAACTAAACTCTCTTTCTGGACATAGAGGGGCACTCCTGTAGTCTCAACACTTGGGAGAAAGAGGCACACACCCTCTGTGAGTTCAAGGTTTTCCTGATCTACATTGTAGAGAGGTTAAGGACAGCCAGGGCTGACTAGTGATGCCTGCCTTAAATAAAGAAACGAACAAAAAAAGTAAGAAAAATAAAATCAACTATATCGATGCTTCAAAAATTACAGCTTACCAGAGCGGGGAAGATGGCTCAGGGAGTAAGATTGCTTTCTACACAAACATGAGGGCCTGTGTTCTGATCCCCAGCACCTACAACAGAGAGCTTACTGTGCTTGTTTGTGTGCCTGTGACCCAGTGCTGTGGGGAGGTGGAGACAGTGGGTTCACCGGGGCTTTGGTGACAAGCCAGTCTAGCCAAACTGGTGAGCTCTGGGTTCTGTGAGAGCCTGTTTCAGACATCAGATGTCCTCTTCTGATGTTTTCAAACATGTACATTTTCACCACAATTATAGTTACTTGTTTGGGAAAGAACCCCCCTCCGACTCCCCAAAGTCCAAATTAAGTATTAACATCCTTTCCAGGGCATAGAAGTACTCAGCTGGGTCATTTCTGGTAGCACCGCTCAGCACTCTCCAGCCCTGTCAGCCTTGCTGTTTTCTCGGTTCAAGTGCTGTAGATTGGATTGAACCTAGGCCCCTGCCTGTGCTTGTCAAGTGTTCTGCCATGGAGCCACACCCCAAGCTCCCGGTCCCTGGTTTCTTACTTATTAATGCTGGCACTGAGCTGAGGGCCAGGCACTCAGAAATGCAAGGGCTCCACCACAGAACCATAGTCCTAGGGTTTTTTTTTTTTTTGTTAGACCGTAGAGTCTGAGGCAAGGTTTCACTAATTTGCCCAGTCTACCTCTAAACTCACAGACTCACCATGCAGCCACAGGAGGCCTTGAGCTTTCACCTTACCACCCAGCCTTCCAGGCAGCCATGAAGCCTGGCTCTCATCTTTCTTCTATCCTGGACCTTTCACTCCCTCCCATTTGCACCCCTCCTGCACCCCTCTTTCCAGGTTTCCAAGGCAAAGGTGGGAACTTTGAATCTCTTGGATTCTCCTTCAGACATTCTCTCCCTTCTGGTGATACAACATATTGCACCCCTGGGCAGTAGACATTTCCAGACGGTCTGTGTTTGGAGTGGTAGAGAGCCTGATGTGGGTTTACCTCAGTCCACCTGAGGCTCCTTGGATTAAATAATTAGACTGAGCTGGCTTCAAACTCACAGAGATCCACCTGCCTCTGCCTCCCAAGTACTGGGATTAAAGACATGTGCCTCTATGCCCCACTTTTATTTGTTATTTATTTATTAGTTTTTTTTTTTGAGGTAGGATTTTATGTGAAGCTCAGGCTAGCTTTACACTCATTGTGTAGCCAAGGATAGCCTTGAATTCCTGCTGGCTTCACCTTCTAAGAGCTACAATTACAGGTATTGTGGCTATTCCTGTTTTTTTAATATTGTTAAATAAACAAAGAATTAGAAAAGAGTCTGTGTACATCTCCAGAAGCCATTTCATGGAAGGCCTCCCTTTTTGTTGTTGTGTGTTTGCTTTTGTTAGGTTGCTATGATGCATGTGTGGAAGTCAGGAAAACTTGACAGTGTGTCCTAGAGACTGGACTCAGCTCACCAGGTTTGGTGGCAAGCATCTTCACCTGCTGAGCGATCTTGCTGGTCCATTATTTGTTTACTCTTGAGAGAAGCTTTCACCGTACGCTCCACGCTGGCCTTGGATTCATGGCTGTCTTC
Organism: Micromys minutus; assembly: GCF_963924665.1. Classification (NCBI taxonomy): domain Eukaryota; kingdom Metazoa; phylum Chordata; class Mammalia; order Rodentia; family Muridae; genus Micromys; species Micromys minutus. The sequence continues at coordinate 55,848,298 of NC_137975.1, read as the reverse complement.
CTGTTTCTGCCTTTTGAATGGTAGAATCATGCTCAGTTGCTGAAGTTCTCATCTCATTGGGGGGAATCTGCTTGCCACCCTAGTACACATCCCAGAAGGTCCTTGGCGAATTCTTGTTCCATTTCGGATGTGGGAAGAAAAAGGTTTTCGTCTTTCTCCCTCCCCCAAGTCTTCTTGTGATCCAGGTTGGCTAAGACTCTGAGAGTTTCTCAAGTTAGAGCATTAGGGTGGTATTTAAAATTAACAGCTCAAACTGTGAGGGCTTTTGGGTCAGGCTTTGAGCTCCGGGAGACACATGGCTGTCCCTGGCTGTGTTGGTACTGTCCAACTGGGTGCTGGGCACTGGGCCTCAGTGGTCACTATGGGAATAGATCACTGCAGGCGTGGATGTCAACTGGCTCTGGCACTCATGGACTGGTGTGTGGAAAGAATTCAGGGTCTCTCGCAGCTAAGGGAACATTTTAATTTCCTAGAAAAATCCTTCGAGGCAGCCGGCAGATTCTCTTCACAAAAATGGGTTTGTGGAGAAACACTGAAGAAGTGCGCAGTGTGGATTCTGGATTCTAGGTTTCTGTTCTAAGACTTGGCAGCAGAGGGCCCTCCCTAGCCACCAGGCCTGGGGGGCAGAAGGGAGTGGTTGGGCACCTCCCTAACCACCCACTCCCACTCTGAGCAAAAAGGGAGAGGCCAGAGACACCTGCATCTGTACCTTGCCTCAGGAGAAAAGCCAGAGACACCTGCTGAGACGGCTTCACCCCCCAGAAGCAGGAGGGAGGGGCTATCTCGAGCCCCTGCATGCCCGCCCCAGGAGGGGAGCTGGGAACCCAAAGGTGTTTGCCAAGGTTTAAAGAAGTCCGGCACAGACCTCAGGGTGCTAGCTATTTCCCTGGGGAAACTTTTCCAAGATCTTTTTGTCTTTTGGTTCAGAGTCTTGTGTAGCCCAGGCTGGCCTCAAACTTGCTGGTGCAGCTGAGACTTTCGTTCTGTGATTACAGGTGTGTAGGATCGTGCTCAGACGTTCAAGACCTGTTTTTCCCTTCTAGTGCTGGGGATTGAACCAGGGACCTCATGCATGCTAGGCAGGTACTTTAGCACCAGCCTTTATCCCCAGCCCCTGACCTGGACATTTCTTGGCCATTGTGGTTCCCCCTGCTTTAAACAGTGTACTCAGAATAATGTCATCCTGTAAGCAAAGACTCCAGTACAAGAATCTTACTTCTCATTACACTGGATTTTTGCCTATTAGAATCTGTGGTCTAGCCCCATGGTTCTTCTTGGTAGGGGAACAGTAAAAATCAGAGGATTCATCCATCTTGCTCTGTCTAACCTTCCTTTGCAGACAAAGGCAGCTAACCTACTTGCTGGGGAAAAACCAGGTCACTGGATGAATGAAAATCCCCATTTCTAACTATGGTGGTTAGGACTGCCCAGAAAGGCATAACTTCCGCCTGGTATTTGATGCCCAATCTAGGTTGTTATTCCTACCTCGATTTATAAGACTAGTTAACTGATCTTGTTTTCATAGCTAAGTTGTTTTCACACACACGCGCGCGCACACACACACACACACACACACACACACACACACTTTTGATTAATATAGTATTTGTTTTTCAGTCTCAGTTGGAAACATAGAGTTAACCATGAAACCTCTTATAGTAGCTGTAACAGTCGGGGAGCATCTGCTCATGACAGCCAAAGACAAGGGACCAGGGCAGAGGATGTAACTCAGGGAAGAGCATTTTGTTCATGAGACCAGGAGTCCCATCTCCAGCACTGGAGAAACGGGGTGTGGTGGCACTCGTGAATCCCAGCACTCAGGAGGTGGAGGCAGGAGGAATGAACATTCAAGGGTATCCTTGAGTTTCCCACCTTGTGCTGAAAGTTTGGGGGTTTTCAGTCCCTTCTTCTGCCATGCCCCCTCCACATTCTTAAGACGCTTGGGCAACTTCTAGTTATCTCCTAGCGAAGGCAAAGAGCTCCAGGTGAGGCCAACTCCTAGATATTTGTGACTGAACACTAAATAGGATATTGAGTTGACAGCCTAAGACACACGATGACGAAACAGTGAAAGCCACTTGTGGAATCTACATCTCTTTCGATGAAGAGAAGAGGGAGAATTTCCAGAAGCTTCTAGAAGTCAGAGTCTTTACATTGCATACTTTGCCTCTTTCTCCTTCTCAGCCAGGCATGGTGGGACACACAGCTGTAATTCTACGCCTAGGGAGGTGGAACAGGAAACTCATCAGGTATTCAAGGTCACCTTAGCTTAACAACAGGTTCAAGGTCTGCTTCACCTTCATAAGACCCTGAGTCTTACCTTCCATTCCAGCTAACTACAAAGGATTCTTGTTGTATAGGGGTTCAGGCCTGTGATTCCAGCTACTTGGGAGGCTGAGGCAGGAGGATTGCAAATTCAAGGCTTGTTTGAGACCCCTGTCTTCTAGTGCTTAGCTTCTAGAAACTATGATCTCTTCTCTGGGCACAAAGCTGTCCAGGAGCTAGGCATCACCTCTGAATCTCCCCCTGTTCTTTGTCTTTTCTTCTTTCTGGCTCACACTTCTCATCTCCCTTCTCCCCGTCCCTGTCTCTGCCTCTCTCTGTCTCTCTGTCTCTGTCTTGCTGTATACAATATAGCAAGTCCAAGTCCAGTTTGGACAACTTAGCATGACTGTCTCAAAGTAAAAGTAAAAATGAGTGTTGATGTATAGTACACTGTGTTAGCAGGTATAAGGCTCTGAGTTCGATCCCTATCATTTCTAAGAGCAACAACAGCAAAATGTATTAGGGATGTTGCTCAATTGGTACAGTTCTAAGCCCTGGGTTCGAGCCCTAGCACCTGACAAGTTTGGTGAATCGTGCTACTTACAATTGAACTAATGGTTACACCCCACTTGGAAAGTGGAGGTGAGAGGGTCAGAGGTTTGAGAAAAGTAGTGAGTTTGAGGCTAGCCTGGGTCTATCTCAGTCTCAGAACAACCCCTATAATGACAAGACTACTATTTGGTGGCCAAAGACTCATATCTTTAACATACACACAGAGGCAGGCTTTCCCGGATTCTTGTTTTAGAACCTGGCCTGGACCCTGGGAAAAAGGCTGCTTGAGGCTGGGGCTTCCAGGATAGTAAGAAGTCCAATGAGCTGCAAGAGAGTCCCAAAGGAGCCAAGCAGGGCACAAAGCTGGCCAGGATGTAGGAGTCACCTCCGAAGACTCTTCCTTATCAGCCTCGGAATCTCAGACATCAAAGAGAACTCACATTAGGAAGGAATCAGATGCCTCACCAGGATCAAATACAGCAGGCGGCTCCAGCCCAGGTACCTGCAAGTTATCATCTAGCTGTTATCTGATGCTGGCAAGGGGCAACCTGGGCTGACTCCCCTGAGAATGACTGGGGGCATTCCCCATGCTGCTCTGGGAAGGTGTCACCATGCTGAATGGGCAGTTGGGCTCTTCAGCAAGTAATAATTGTCACTATTAGCAGAGGCAGCCACCCCCTCCTCATCGTGATGTCCAATGTCTGCAACATCACAGAAGAAAGGGGGAAGTTGACAGTGCTCCCCCAGCTCTGACCTGGGGAGATAATGCTCTTGGATTCTCATGCTCAGATGTAGCTTGGAAAGAAGCAAAGCCGGGATGAAAGCTGCCCGTCTTGAATGACAGCTTTCAGATATGATGGGTGTTTGGAGAGGTTTGTCTGCTCTTGCTCTCAGCTTCTTTTCTCCTAGGGCGCGGGAAATGTTTGAAAACACCCACTTGTAGAATAGCAAGCACTAGCCTAACCCTCTTTGCTGCTCCTCGCTTCGAATTGGAAGCCGAGCAATCTTCTCTCATATCTCTCCCAAGCTGTCCCATGTTTTAGGATGACTATGAAACAAACAGCCATACCTTATTATTTAAATTTTTTTTTTTTTTATTTCCAGGGCTGGGAATTTAACCCAGGGCCTGACACAATGCTAGCCAAACACTCAGTTGCTGAGCTAGACCCCACAACCCTGTTTTTCCTTCACATTTTGAGACAGGGTCTCTCTAAGCTTCCCTCACATGTCCTGATCAGACTTTGTAGCCTAGGTCCAGCCTTGAGGTAACTGGGATTTCAGGCCTGTGCCGGTAGTTTGCTGTAGAGTTTTGTACTTTCTTGGGGGATGTTCTCCAAAGTCCCAGGTATTAGAGAGGCCTCAATGAGTGGCAGGTAGATCCTTTTAGGAAACCCTATAATAGGCGAAGCCTTGGGGAAGTGTGACAGACATGTGCTATTTGTCATTAGACTTAAGTGACAAAGCACATGAATCTCAAATCCTTTTAACAGTTCCAGCCCCAACCCCCACCCATACACATCCATCAGGTCCTGCCTGGAAAGTGATGGTCATTCTCTGCTCAGTCCCTGTAACACACACTTCTGACCATCCTGAGAAACGATTGGTCCCCTGAGTTCAGTGTGAGGCTCTGGCTGGCTGTCTTGGCCCAGCATCCCACCTAGGAACCGGTGTAACGTTTGTTAAAGTGCAGAGTTGCAATGGTGAGAGGCGACCGTCTCACTTGCCAGTGAGGTGAGCCGGGGCCAGTCATTTGATCTTACCCAGTGCTCTTTCTTCTGCTGAAGATGAAGACAGGCCATTTCTCTGAGGGTGTTGGGAAGGTGGGACGCTGTGGCATGCTGTAGGTGTCGGGATGGTGCCTGGCATTTGGAAAGGGCTCAGTGATGAGTGGGTGAGCCCCTGATCCCCACTCCCACCACTGCACACTCCACTCCAACCTCCGTTGTCCATTGCAGACGGCTCGGAGCTCTCCTGGGAGGGATTCTGTTGGCTGGAGATGAGCACTGGTTTGTTCATAGTGTGAGCAGATGTATCAGTGTGGACTGTGGGCGGCGGGGGTATGGGGGTTGAGGGGAGGAGGTGATGTTGGTCCCTGCTTCTTTTTCCATTTTCAGTTTTTTTTCCTTTACCTTTCTCTTACATTCCATGCAACTTGGAACATTAGTTTAGATTTGCTTTCATGGGCAGATGAGGATAATATAAAGACATTGGCTGTGTGGGGTAGTTCATGCCTATTATCTGCCTACTCAGGACACTGAGGATGGACTATCATGAGTTCAGGACCATCTTGGACCACATAGTGAGTTCTGAAGTGAGACCCTGGTGTGTGTGTGTGTGTGTGTGTGCGCATGTGTGTGTAGAGGGGCGTGGAGCTAGATAGAGAGAGACAGAGATAGAGAGACAGAGAGAGGCAGAGGTAGAGACAAGAAGGAGGTGAGAAATTTGAGCCAGAGAGAAGAAAGGACAGGAGGAGGCTGAACTATGATAGTCTCTAGAGGATAAGCACTAGGAAACAGGAGTCAAGGGTAAGGATTGGAGGGTGGGGTGGGTGGGGGTGGGTGTGTGTGGGGGCAGGTGGGGATGGGTATACAGAATATGCAGGCGGTGGTTCATGCCTGTAATTCCAGCATTTGGCTGGGCCAAGAGGACTGTTGTGAGTTTGAGGTCAGCTTGGTCTGTTAAGTGACCTCTAGGCCAACCTCTACATACTGAGCGGCAGCCAGCCTAGTCAGCAAGGTGAGACTATTGTCTACCTCATTAAAAACAAAGTCTCCTACTGAGACACAAAACTCAGTGTGTAAAACAATGCATACTCCAAATGACTGATTACTTCTTCCTTTATAAAAGAAATCTATTTAAATTTGGGCTGTTGAGATGAGGTAAGGGCAGTCGCTGCTAAGTCCAAAGAGTTCAATCCCTGGGACTGAAGTGGTGGCTTCCCTCAGGTTGTCTTCTGACTTCTATACATGTGCTACAGCATACACACACACACACACACACACACACTCACACATGACACATAGACACACACATGCCACACACACATACACACATGATACATAAATGTTAAAAAACATTATTAAAAACTACATTTTAGCTAGGTGTGGTTAAATCTAGTCTGGGCTATAGTACTGAGATCATGTATCAAAAAAAATTAGAACCAACTAAGCACCCAGCACCAGCCAAGCCTCACAAAGCTAAGTTATAGTCCTTTTCTGTCCTTTAAGTATGCAGAAATGCAGAAACTTCAAGGATGGAGGAGAAGCAGCCGTTCCCTGCTTAGAGTGTTCTCTCCCCTCAGATTCTGTTTTTGCTGGCATCACTCAGACCTCGAAAGCTGTTTCTTAGACACTTACATTTATGACCCTGTTTCTTAGCTTACTTGACTATGTTGTTTTTGCTGGGATTACAGTGTCCAGTCTGAGCAAAAGAACAAACACAGAACATGCTAGGTTTGCTGATACAATAGTTACCCCAGTGTTGTAGGTCAAAACAAGAGCATCAGAAGTTCAAAGCCAGACTACATAGCTGGTTTCCAGCCTGCCTGGGCTACATAGCAGAACTCTGTCTCAAAAAATCAAATCACTAGGTAAGGTGGGACAGGCCTGTAATCTCCGCACTGGGCAGATAAGGCAGGAAGATCAGGAGTTCAAGCTATTCTGTGCTTCAAGAAAATATTGGCATATGTCTGTGATCTCAGCACCTAGGGTGCAGAGGCAGGAGGATGACCCCCACACATACCCTACACACCACACACGCACAGGCACACTGACCTCTCCTCAGCCAGCCTCCCCTTCCCCCTTTCTGTTATGTTTCTCCAAAACTGAACTCAACTTGATCCTGGAGAGTTACAAAAGCATCCAATGGGGGAATTCAAGTCATCTTTCAAAAGCAGTTCTGTACAGAGACCTCCTCCCGAATTTGGGTAACTTTCCTGCAGCAGGACCTGGCCGCAGCAGGGAGTGTGAGGAGGTCTAGTGGCTTAAACACCTGTCGCTTTAGACTCTGTCATGTAGCAGCTAACTCAACACTTGCCTCAGTTTCCCCACCTGCTAAGTGAGAAATTATAACTGTAGTCACCAGGGCAGGACTGTGTCTTAATTAGTTAATGGCTGTAAAAGTCTTTGAAGAGGTTCATAGAACAGCAGTTTGAGGGTTCATATTATAATTATGTGAACCAAGCATCAGGCTGCCAGTCCTACGGGAGACTAACTATGGGGTTGGAGTCACCTCTCTGCATCTGCAGAGACTACGTCTTCTGTACCAGGGCCTTTGGGAACACTGACACACGGTGGCTCCTGCTTAGACAGAGATCAGCTGCCCACAGCTCTTTCATTCTCTAGAACAACAAGAAGTAGAGCTGAGGCCGGGCAAGTGCCAAGGACAGGGTGGAAACAGGAAGCAGGCAGCTGTTGGGGGATGGGCAGAGGAATAAGGCCTTGATGTTTGAGGAGCACAGCCATGATCCAGCAGATGCTTATGTGATGATGCTGAGGGTGCTAGAGGCATAAGACACAGTTTCTGTCCTCGAGGATTGTATAGTCTTTCCTGGTGCCACAGGCACAAACAGCAATAATAATAAATAACTAAATCCTAAAATAATGAAGCCTAAAATTTATAACAACAGATAAATAATTTAAATATAAATAACAAATAAAAATTTCAAATAATAAATAAATCCTAAAAATAAGGGAGGGGGGCAAGGGCAGGTGACTTTTGAAAGTAGGAAATCCCTAAGGTCCAAGACTATATTCCTCATCATGGAGGGCATTGACTTTGAATCTTCGGAACAATTATTTTGGCTTCAGTAGCCAGAGTGCTTTTTTATTTTCATTCTTAAAAAAAAAAAAGAGAGAGAGTTTGTTCCTTCTTATAAAAGTAACAGATTTATTTTAATAATTAAAAAATGTACAAGGCCAGGTGCAGTAGTTCATACCAATAATTTTGGGAGGCAGAGGCAATTCTGAAGATCAGGAATTCAAGGGTCAGCCTGGGTTACACAAGACTGTTTCCAAAACACCAAAGAATATGAAAGTACGAAGGCAGGTCATGGTGACATGCGGTGTCCTTCCATCTACTTTGGAGGCTGACACAGGACAATGACTTGGTCCGGAAGCTGGAGACCAGGTTGGGTCATTCGGCAAGACCGCAGTATCAGAAACAGCAACTGTCACCACGAACAGTGATGCAGACCTGAAATTTCAGCCCGAGGTAGAGGCAGGAAGTCCAGAATGTCCAAGGTCATTCTCAGTTACAAGCTAGACTGGGATGAAAATACTTCTCTCAAACAAACAAACAAACAAACAAACAAATAAACTAAACTGACAATAAAAAGACAGGCAGATGAAAAGCAAAGAAAAAAAAACCCACCTACAATCCTACTTCCTGAGTTTTGTCAATATTTTCAGTTTTCTTTTCCTCATGAGATAGTATATTTGAGTATAAACAGATTTCTTGGCGACAACAGGAGAGGCTGTCTGTTCCAGCCTCCAGGAAGCAGGAAGTGCTTCCCCTGGGGACATGCCTGTCCCTTGGCCTGTGCAAAGACAAGTGTGGCCTGGAGAGGAGAGGCAGGCCTCTGGAGGCTTCAGCTGTCCTGCCTGGGGCTCCTCTGTGTGCTATAGGGTAGCATTACCCTCATCTTTCTCTCTACCCCTTGGCTACTAATTCTTTCCTTACTTGAGAATACTCTCAACTATGATGCTCAGCCTGTGCTCTGGCTTCACACAGAGATCCCCCTGGCGCTTCCTTCTCCCACTACACACGTCAGAGAAGCCCTAGAACTCACCTCAGTCCTACCCAGAGCTGGCTCTGGAATTTGCTTTGTGTTTCCAGCACCAGGCAGAGAAACAGGCTCCCACTGGATTCCTGCTGATTAGAATTCTTTAATCTGTTATATTTTTCTTCCTTTCTTCTTGTCTTTTCAGGAGGAGTGCGTGCCCCTTGTTCGTACTTTCTATCTTCAACTGTTAGCTGTTATAGGAGAACCTCTGTAAATTTTGACCCTCTCTTTTTTAGGACTATTGTGTGTCAGAAGTTGAGGTGGATAGATGTTTTTGGAATACAACAATAATAACAAACCAACTCTATTTGAGACAGGCTTTCATGTCACCTAGTCTAGTATTAAACTCAATCTATAGTTGAGGTTGACTTTGAACTTCTTATCCTCTTTGCTCTATCTTCCAAATGCTGGAATTACTAACAGGTACCAACAGTTGTTCAGGATAACTATTAAGGATGACCTTTTAGTGAGTCAGATCTGTTATTAGTTAAGAATGAGTTCTTATAAAGAGCTGTATAGACAGAAGTCACACACACAAACCTACCTTATTTTTATTGTTTGTATTGGTGGGTATCCAACTTTGGGGCTTGCACAGGCTAAATGTGCACTCTGACACTATTGTATTATTTCAACTGATATTTATTTTTACCAAATATTCCTATTTCACTTCTGCTTACAGATTGAAAACATTGAGCACAGGAGACCTATCACGGGAGACGTCTCCTCCTCCTCTGCTTCTACCATTCAGATTAATATCATTTTATACATATTAGCATTTTGTCTGCATGTATGTAAATGCACTGTATGTATGCCTGGTACTGAGAGAGTTCAAAGGAAGGTGTCCAGTCCCCTGGAGTAACGGACATTGTGAGCTACCTTGTGGATGCTGAGAACCAACTTCCAGTCCTCTGCAAGACACACGGAACAAGCATATGCACTGTTCTGATGAGGTTTTATTAATAAATTTCTCTCTCTCTCTCTCTCTCTCTCTCTCTCTCTCTCTCTCTCTCTCTCTCTTTCTCTCTCTCGGGATGGAACACCCAGGGCCTCACATATGCTACTTCCTACTTGACCATACACTAACTCTGGAATCTGAGGAATCCTTTGTTTTAAAACCTCATCTCTGTTTAGGTGAGAAAGGACCTCTTAGAAATGAATAATGCAAAATCCTAAGACTGAAGTCCAAGAGTTAGGGTTCCTAGCCTAGTGTTCTTAAAGGCAGAGTACTCTCTGTGATGGGCTTCCTGCCGGGGAATCTGCCTGACTCCCACAACACTGCCTAGGGTCACTGAGAATACATCTGTGACAGTTGAGTCTCATTCCTAATTACCTTTAGTCATTGTTCTGTGCTCCAAGAAGTCCCTTTAAAGTAAGGTGGTGTAACAAATAATGACCTCTTTCCACTTAATGATACGATCCTTTGACCCATTATTTTTAATAATAGACAGCCACACAGAGATAAGCCATCACCCACGTACAGGCAACACTTGGCTCTCCTGACTTCTCTTTCTTCTGAGACCTGAAAATTGTGAAGTCCGTGAGATCTTCGAGGATGAGTCTTCCTTGGGGATGCTGATTTGAAATTCTGACCTTAATGGAGGACAATGGCCATGGAGCCTCTTTTGGGCTTTTTCCTCCTTTTCCCCTTTGGGTGCTGTTTGATCTGGTAGGGAATGTGTGCTGTTTATTAAGATAGACACGATTAGTGAAAAGACCTTTCCTAGAACCTTTCTTCTGATTTGAGAGATGGGAGAGGACAGTTTAGGCATCAGCTGAGAGAGTCCTGACAGTCATGGGACCATTGGCAATTTGGATTTTCTTACTCTACTTCCTTTTACGTAGGAACAATTAACCTCACTCCTTCTGAACCAGGAAGGCAAATAAATAGTTTCGAAGGGAGTGTGGGCCTCCATAGCCTCCAGCGGGCTTGCTTCATTGCAGTTCAGAGAGTTCTCTTTTTCCTTCTTTCTTATTTGATTTGATTTGATTTTATAAGGTGCATACTTTGCTCCACCCCAACCAGCTGTTATCAGCGCATTGAGAACTGCCAAGTCACCTCATGGTTAATTCCCTCCATTCCTGAAGTTCTTCACAGTCCTTCCCTCCCCTCTGGCCAGGGGAATGAGTCAGTCCAAGCCCTGGCTGGAGAAAGAGCCTTCCCTCCACTCTTCCTTCTTCAACCAGCCCCCAGGAGCCATAATTCCTATCCAAGAGGGCTCTGAGGTAATCTCACTTTGTCTTCCTTTGCAATGCAAAATGGTTCCCAGCAATATTTTGTAGGGATTGGCAGAGGTCAGATAGCCCCGAACTGGGATATGTAGTTTGTATAAGTCAGTCCTCATGACACTGTATGTATTATTGGTGCGATGCTTCTTGTCATCTACAAGAGGAAGCTCAGGCTTGAAGAAACTGAATTTGTCCAAAGTCACATAACACAGCATAATGCTAAGCTAACACTAGTCCTGTAACACAGCTTTAAGTCTAATGGCTCTTGACCCTTTCCTACAAATCTTCATGTTGTGGTGACTCCTAACCACAAAACTATTTTGTTGTTGTTGTTGTTACTTTATACGATTAATTTCTCTACTGTTATGAGTCAGAATGTAAATGTCTATGTTTTCTGATGGTCTTAAGTGACCCCTGTGAAGGGTCATTTGACTCCAGGGGGTCTTGACCCAAAAGTTTTCAGCTGAGGCCTCTCTCATGATGCCTAGTAGCTATGACTACACAGAGTTGACCAGTCTCCCTGCTGCCCCAAATGTATGGGATAGCTCTCTTTTTGGGGAACAGTGACTTTGACTCTGTATTCCCTTGGGAGTGTTGACAACATAGCGCCACGTCTATTTGTCCAGACTCTAGGGTACTGCATCTTAGATTCAACCAAAGGCCACGACCAAATCTCAACAGATTCCCCATCTACCTTCATGCAGAAACTTTACTACAGATGACCTAAGGTCAACTTTCTCTTCTTTAGTATGTAGTAGCCCTAACTCATCAATAAGTTTTCAGTGGGCCTGGGTTTTCATGACAACACTTATTTGGAGGTTCTTAGAGACAAGAAAGAATGATTTCTCTTCTGAAGATGTGCTACAGATTCTGCCTAGACGCTTTCATCTGGTAATCACTCCACACATGAGAAGATGGGAAAGCAGAGGAAGGAAGCTAGACTGCTTTCCCGAGTCCTGAGTCTGGGAGCCTGGGCTGTCTGTCCATCTTCTTGGAGCTTACACTTCCCCACGTCTTGCTTTGGTACAAGCCGTACAGTTTAGAGATTGTTTAAATAAAAAGAGAAACCTGTTTTTAGTTGGTATTAGACGTCCAAAGCAAATCAGTCAAATTGCCACATCTAGCATGGTAAACTGAGGCAGGAGGGTCAAGAGCTCATGGCAGCTGGGGCAAAAAAAAAAAAAAAAAAAAAAAAAAAAAAAAAAAAGAGAAAACAATCTAATAAAAACTCCGGGTCAAAAAATCCAAGCTGTGGCTGAAATCAGGATTCTAGAAGCCATCCTGTACACAGATCTTCCAGTAAGAGCCGAGGCTGACCAGAGAAAGGAGCTTACACAGCAGAGGACCGTGTGTGTGTGTGTGTGTGTGTGTGTGTGTGTGTGTGTGTGTGTGTGTGTGTATGTCTACAAGGGGAGATGGCCAGTGCTGAATCTAAGCTCTTCCTGCTTTTGGAAAAACAAATGATTTCTCCATCTCTGAAGGTTTAAATGGTGACTTGCACACAAACCAGATACACTTTCCATTTATAAAAGGGAGAGTTAGGGATGAGATAAGCCCGTATCATTCCCAGGGCAATATGAACAAAACCTTAGCTGGCTAGAAGTTTTAGCTGACCAGCAGCCACTCCTCCAAGAGAGTCTGATAACAAGGACTTTTTTTTTCTTTTTCTGCCTCCAGTATCTTTGGTCAGAGATGACGGCTGCACATTGTTCACATAACTTTATTGTTTTAAAAATCTGATTTCAGGACTGGTCTTTGTGTTGCTTGGATTCCTCAAACATGCTTCTGTGGTCTTTTGTGTGTTGCCCGTGCGTGGTTGGCTGTGTATGTTAGTATGTTCTGTGAACTACTGTCCTGCTCATCTCTGGTCCTCCAAGTTGCATCTCAAAACTTAGAACTACCTGCAGAAGAATGCCTAGGGACAGTCCTTAACTCAGTGACCTTTGTTTGATGGGAAAAGTGAGATCAAACCCAGGGCCTTACACATGGTAGGTAAGTGCTCTCCCATCCAGATAATACCTTTAGCCTTTTTTAAAGGTTAAGACATCTAAGTAGGTTGCTCAGGTTAGATTTGGTCTTGCTCTGTATTCCAGGTAGACTTCAAACTTGTGATCCTCCTGCCCCAGCTCCCTGAGTTGCTGGGATTACAGGCCCAAGGTATCAGCCTTTAAATCAGGAACATGTTTTGTTAGAAAATAAGTCCAGGCCAAATACTCAGTACAGAAATCTCATGATTAGCACTCAGCTCAGATGATTTTTAAAAACTGTGCCATATTAGAAGAATCATAGAGGGACTTTCAAAGTGGGTTTCTACAAGTGAGGCCTGAGGTCTGTCTCCTTTCTTTAGATTAGAGTTGGGAAGGTAGAAATTGAAGACAGAGAGCATAGCCCTTTGTCTTACCTTGTTGAGGAACCCACCATGAGCCTAGATGCCACTAAGTGTGTATGAGTATGCGTGTACACACACACACACACACACACACACACATGCACACACACGGAGGCCAGAGGATGACATCGTGTGCATTTTACCTTACTTTCTAAAGGCAAGTTCTCTGATTGATTCAGTTAAACTGTCTGCCTGGAGAGCTCCAGGAATCCTCCTGGCTCTGATAGTCCAGCTCTGAGATGTCAGTTGCATAGATCCACACTAGGGCCTTTTTTGTGTGGGTGACAGGGCTCTGTACATAGGTCTTCCTGCTTATAGGAAGCGCTTCCCCAAGTGTGCCATCTCTCCAGCCCCTTATGTGTTTGTTACTACGTAGTTGAAACTACGGAGACTTCAGCAGATGAATAGGGAGTTTCTCTGAGTTACTGAGGAAAAGGTCTTTTAAGAAGGGTCCAGTTAGAAGGACAGCCCTGTGGCTTGGCAGGTGAAATTCCACTGGGATGATGAATGTAAATGATGGATAAGTTCCAGTATTTATAGACATTCCTTTGCTAGCCTGATGATTGGCACCTTCAGAGACATCTGCAAAGATGCATTATTTAATTTCCGATGACTCAAGTTTTCGTCTGCCGACTAAGCGCCTTAACAACTCAGCCTTAGCTTAGGATGTTCTCGGGAGTGAGTGTGTTACATCCTTCTGAGTTTAGGAATCAGACTCATGGAGAAATCAAAGAACGGGAAGGAAAAATTGTTAGGTTGCTTGGTATAAGAGCAGCTGAGCCTAGAAGGACCTGTCGTTAAGCTATAAATTAAAAATCGTGGAGTAGGAAGGAACTGACTTAACTCTTATTTGAGCCTTCAGATTATGGAAGTGTCTTATTGGAACATAAACCCAAATCCAATCCACAATGCACAACTTGAATGTCTGATAACACATGTATCTCCACTCTATAAGAACAGTTATTTCAAGATTGTTTAAAAATTAATGGAGCAGTGGAGGAGCTATCTCAGTAGGTAATGTGCTTGTTGTGCAAGCACGGGGACCCGAGTTCAATTCCTAGAACCCCATGAAGTATCTGCATGTGACAGCTACTGAAGAGGAAGACAGGAGAGTCCCTGGGTCTTACTAGCCAGCCGGACTAGCTGAGTCTGCAAGCCTCAGGTCCCGATGAAAGCGCCTGCTTCAAAAAACAATGCAGAGAGCCATCAAGGAAGAAGTTCAGTATTAACCTCTGGCTTATACATCCACAAGCACACACAGGAACACACAGGCACATGAGTACCACCACAGACTTGAACACATATTACCCACACATACTTACATAGACACAGAAATAAAAACGGATAGAAAACTAAGTCACTTAGCCCATCAAAGGTTCACACGCATTTATTACTTATTTACCTACATATTTATTTAGTAACCAAATACAGGGGAACGGAATGGTTGTTTTGACTATAAATATATTCTGTGAGTCATCTTACCTACAGTCAATATGCTAGTGTGTGTGAATACTACTGACATGTTTGCAATGATTGCAGGAAAAATAAGGCTCTAAAACACCACACTAGACTCCTCAGCTCTCCAGCCTTCTCAGAGCCTGTGGCTGAGAGTTCATTATGTGGGGAAAACTCCTTTAGTGAAACATTCGCAATAACAAACATCAATTAGCCTGTGTGCTCAGAGTCTGTCTTTCATCTTTGGAGCTGAGAGCCACAAACACTCATTAATCCTCCCAAATGCTGCCGGCAGGATTACCAAAGTCCTTGCAGTGGGAGGGACATGAAGGTGTCAGGAAACTCATCTTTCACCTTCCTCTTTCACCTTTGTGTGCTGTGACGTCATCACCTCAGATGGACACTTCCCTAACCGGGGAACAGAAGATAGATCTAAACATTTCAAAAAAAAAAAAAAAAAAAAAAAAAAAAACGAGTACGGATTAAGACAGACAAATTCCTTAGTAGGATGATGATGATGATGATGATGATGATGATGATAATGATGATGATGATAAAACCTGCATGAGCGAGTCTGTACGTGGTGATCCAAACTTAATACGGGCACTTGGGGATATGGAGATTCATTCTCAGCTATTTAAGGCTCATCTAAGAGACATGTTGAATTTGGGGTAGCCTAGGCTATACAACACCTTCTCTGAGAAATCCAGGAGACTGAAGCTGTACTCAGCTGCAGGACTGCTTGCCCATAGGATGTCCTGGGTTTGGTTCTGTGTGAACTGGATGGCTATGTTAGTGAACGCCTACAGTGTCAGCACTGGGGAGCCAGAAGTAGGAGGATGAGAAACTCAAGGTCACCTGTCATCCTCAGGGACATAGTGAACTCAAGGCCCTGTCTTGAAAAATAAAAAACGTAACACACAGAGAACAAAATAAGGAAACAAGTAAAAATAAGGATGGAATGACAGGGCAGAACGACACCCGCCTTCCCAGTATTCAGAGGGTCACATAAAGTCCTGCTCTTAATATCTGTGAGATGCTGTTTCCACAAAACCACAGATCACTCTTTGAATTTTTTAGTTGACCTAATATTAAACACTCTGAGGACAAGTGCATGCTTTCTGAGGTGATAATTTATAGTGAATATATGTATTTCACAGGCTCTCCTCTCCAAATATTTTCACACTGGTGGTGTACACAACGAAGATAAAATATTGGCTCAAGTATTCCTTCTGAGCTATGGATGAATGCGGCATAGTTTCTGCAAACATTTGTGTATCTCAGAACGAGGGTAGTGTTTCCTCAGGGAGAGGGCTTGTCTCATTAAACTCTTTCATCAGGCTTTGATTTGGAAACCGTGTGTGTGTGTGTGTGTGTGCGCGCGCGTGCGTGTGTGTGCACGCACGCATGCACACATATGTGTGATATGAGTTAGTGTGTGAGCAAATGTTCACACATTTTGGGTGTGTGTGGAGGCCGGAAGGTCAACCTTATTCATCTTGTTTCCTGTGACAGCATCTCTCATTAGCCACACTTGGTTTTTTAACACGTGTTCTGGGGATTTGAACTCAGGTCCTTAAACTTGTATAACCACAGGTGATTTACTGACTTAGTGATCTTCCCTGTCTTTTTGCTTGTTTGAGACCAGGTCTTCTGCGTGACTGTGGCAATCCTGCCTCAGCTTCTCGAGTGCTGAGATTATAGGTGTACAGCAGGCCAGTTGCTTTAGAAGTAAGTGTCTGCTAACGTTCTCGACTGGTAGCTGGTGGGCTGTGCTTGGCTTGCTTTTGTCTTCCTCAGTTAAAAGACTGCCTAAGCCTCACCTTTGGGTGGTGGTGGTGGGGAGAAAGAAGCAAAAAGCCAAACTGCCTGACAGGAGTGGACTTGGATTAGCTACTAAAACAGAATTTCTCTGTGGCTTTTTGAGGCTTTGAAAGACAGGATCACCAGGAGGTCAGCTAGAGCCTCAGGGGAAAAGAAGGAACCGTATTTCCTTATTTTGGTGAATGGCACGCTGAGCCACCCTGCTTCCCAAACCAGGCGGCTGGCAGGTGTCCACGATCCCTCCTCTTCACCTCTAATTGGTCATAAAATTCTGCTGATATGACCTGGAGACCCCTCCTTGTGGCAGGAGTTCAAGCCTTCATCATTTTTTTTCAACCAGTATTTTTTTCCTCTTAATTTTGCAACAATGCCCCAACAAGTTGCTCTGCCTCTCTCAACTCTGTCCACTTCAGTAATCTCAAAACCTTTTCCAGAGTGAGCTTTTTGTGGTGCACATGCAACGGTGTCCCTCCCTTGCCTGGGAACATACGCTATCTGACCCCGTCTTTACCATAGTGTCTAACCTCAGAACCCAAGCAAAGGGCAGTGTCCATTGTCTTCAAACCCTCCTCTCCTGGTGAGGCATTTGGTCCACATTTTAGCTTGTCCCTCAGGAATCACTCTTTTGTCTTATGTCATTGCTGACGCTTCTGCCTGATTTTACTGTTATCTCTTGCAGAAAGCCTTTCCCCAAACTAGATGCTACCATTGCTTCAGGTGACGGATCTTTATTTCAGGCTTCCAGCGAACTGGATGGGGGACCAAAGATGCTGAGTCTCTGATCCTTCTGCCTCTCAAGTGTTCTGACTACAGGTGTGTGCTGCCAGGCCTAGTTCCTGGGACGCTGGGAATAGAACTCTGGACCTTGTGCATGGTAGGCAAAGTACTCAGTGGACTGAGCTGTATCCTCGGCCTTCAGTGCCCTCTTCCTTCATCTTTGTCAGTGTTCTTACCTGCACTTTTCACAATCTGAGAACCAGACTGAAAGCTCTTAAGAACAGTGCACATCTTGGATCCCCAAACCTCAGCAGAAAGCAAACTGTATAAAGATGTCGCTCAAAGTGTGCAAAATTAGTGAATTACAAATTTAGAAATGGGGCTGGGCCTGATGGTGCACACCTTTAATTCCGGCACTAGGGAAACAGTGGTAGGTAGATTTTTGTGAGTTCAAGACCACCCTTGTCTACATAGTAAGTGACAGGTCACTCAGGGAGTGAGACCCTGCCTCAATGATAAGCAAAAACAAGCAAGCAAACAAAAACGTAAAAAAAAAATGTAGAGTTGGTTTGTGAGATGATTAAGTGGGGTAGCCTGTGCTACCAAGTCTAATAACCTAAGTTTGATACGCAAGGCCCACATGATGGAAATGACTTTCCTGTGACTTACACACACACAAACATACACACACATATACACATACACATATACACACTTACAGATACACCTACATACATATACACACGCATACACATACCTACACACATTTACACACATGTATACACACAAATATGCACACACACACATCTTCACACAGGCATATACACACATACACATTTACACACATACATACACACAAACCTACAGACATATACACATACACATTTACACACATACATACACACAAACCTACACACATATATACACATACACACATATGTACACATGAACACACACATATATATGTATACACATACATACACATACACATGCACACATACATAATAAAAACTTAAAAAAACCTTACATACATGGTTTATAGAAAACATCTTAGGAGTTGTAAGCTGGGATTGCTATGGCCTGTAATCCCATATACTTGGGAGGATGAGGCAGGAGGATTGAAGGTTTAAAACCTGCTTGGGTGGGCTACCACAAGGCTTGAGGCCAGCCTGGGGGGCTTAGTAAAAGGCTGTCTTAAAATACGCAACAGTAGCAAAGGGGTTGGGGATACAACTCATTAGAAGAGCATTTGCCTAGGATGTGAGAAGTCCTGCTTCAATTCTCCTAAATTATTCTAAAAAAATGTACATTATCATTATTTTTTAGACATGGTCTCTGTATGTCACCCTGGCTGTCCTGGAACTCTCTGAGTAGAGCAGGCCGGCCTCAGACTCATAAAGATTCTCTTGAAAGTGTAGGGAGAGAACATATGCCACTAACCTGGCTTCTATACCTATTCTGAAAAGTTATTTCAAGCTCTTATTTTTCTTGGCTAATATCTTGAAGCAACTGTCTATGGATAGAGTAGACTGCATATGTGCTTTTGGCTTTGTAGTTGTTTTTCAGACTCCGTCTCTCATAGCCCCAGCCGGCCCCCTCACACACCTCCCACGGCAGAGGATGATCTTGAGCCTACGATTCTTCTCTCAAGTGCTAGAATGACAGCTGTGCTCCGTCGTGTCTGCCCAGTTCCCAAATACATTTCTGTAAGCTGCTCTACGGGCGTGGCCATGTTGGGGATGTTAAAGGGTTTTCTTAGATTCCATTTTGGAAACAAGGAGGGAAAGCAAGACTTGTCCCCTACGATGGTGTCTGGGTCAGTGTTCTTGTTTTCCCTGAACAGGGGCTAACGGAACTTCAGGGTCTTAAACATCAGGCCACCGGCTACAGCTCTGAGCTTTATTTACGTTATTTTCACACAGAGTCTCACTACTTTGCCAGGGCTGCTCTCCAACTTGTGATCCTCTTGCGTCGACCTTCCACGTGGTTTGCACGCATGTGTCTCAGCATCTCGCCAAGGTCAACAGTATTTAATAGAGACCCCTCCTCTATTTTGGTGGCAGTAAGTTTCTGCTATTTGCAAGCTTTTCAGGTATGTGTAGTTAACAGGATCAAAGCCCTAGACTATTCAGTACACCCGCATCGCAGCTCGGCTCTTTCCATGTTCTGGTTAGTGGTCAGGGATGTGGGTTTTCTCTGCTTCCCTTGGGATTGGGCCATAGATGAAAACATTTTTTTCTTAAAACCTATGCCTCACAACCATCCCATAGTCTTTATAATATTTCGGAGATCAGTGAAGGAGATTTCTGAAGCATGAAGTCTAGGGACAAACATACTAGGGAGCTAGTGAGCTATTAGCAATGCTCATGGGGGTCCTGATCTGCTTTTTAAAAATGGAAGCAATATTTGCTGGTGGTATTTACAGGCAAGCTAGGGTTTCCTTAGGGTGTAGGAAACATATTCCTACTTCAGATGAACTCTCACACACTGGTCTTCCAGCCAGCCATGAGGTTTGTGTCTACTCTTACTTTTTCTGAAATGTTCCGATGACTTCTTTCTACAGTGCATTTCTTACTAAGAATGTTTGCTGAGAAGAGACTCCAGGCACCACTGGCTCAGATATGAGACAAGTTAGGTCATAGTACAAAAAGATGTCTTTCCTATGGTGCATTGTGTCACTCAAACCAAGTGTAGTAGCTGGATCTGCCATGCTGAGACTGGAAAGAAGCAATGAAAGAGGAAAGAAAGATTTATTTTGGCTCCTGGGTTCAGAGGTCTCAGTCTATGGTCAGCCAGCTTTACTGTAATGAGCTCACGAGGAGACAGAGCATCCTGCAAGGGTATATGTGTCAGAGTAAGCCAATTATCATATTGCAACTAGGCAACAAAGGCACAATGCTGATGAATTGATCTGCAACGAGATAAAGCTCTGATCAATCAATGCTTTCCAACCAGCCCCCCCCCCCCTTACCTCTTAGTAATGTCATAAATTATGGACCAAAAAAGTGATTAACTCATAGACTAGGTCAGTGCCTTCATGACCCAACCACTTTCTAAAAGCCCCACCTCTGAAAATTGGATCAGAGACCAAACGTTGAACACATGAAACTTAGGGAGGTATATATCCAACCACCACACTAAACAAAAGTGCAAAGCCTGAGGATGTGGTTCACTTAGTAGAGTGTGTGCATAGCATGGAGGAAGACCTGGTCTCAGTCCCCCAGAACCACATAAAACCCAGAGTGGTGACACACACCTGTGATCTCAGCACTGAGGAGCTGGAGACAGGAGGATGCCAAGTTCAATGGCAGCTCTTGAGACTGCCCATGAGCCCTTCCTCCACAGACTCACCAGTGCGATGCATTCTTCCCTAATGCCAGAACTGTGATTCCCAAAGAAAACCTCTAGAAACCTCTTTTTTACTTGTAGGTGATTCCTATACTGAAGTCGAGATGGGAAAACTACCTGAGGCCATAAGAGGTGATGACAAGAGTCTTATTTCCTATTTATTTTTTTCTGATGTGGAGCCAAAGCCATAGCTATGTAAATAAAAGGAGGTAAGCTTCACTCTGAATTCAGCCTTGGGATCATGGTGCTGCCTGACTCCGCCTGTCATTAGTGGTACAATGGATGCTGGAGATACATTTGGGTTAAATTGTGAGAAGTTCTGCTATGTTTCCCTCAGTGGCCCAAACTATTTCAGTTGCTTTAATAATTGAATCAAATGGGATAATAGGGATATTCGGGGTGTTTAACTGATAGCTAGTCTAGAGGTTGTCACTGCTGTAGTAAATTATGGGGACTCACAGGTACTTAGCAGGAACTATGGTAGTGGACAAACAAAGCTGGTATACTATGGCAGATAAGGATTTTGGCCATTGTCATGTGGCTTCAAAAAATAGGACTAGAATGAAATTGCCAGACTTTCAAGAGAATACAAAACAAAATACAAATGTTTGTTAGCTCAAAGTACAAATGCTACATCAAGTAAGAGAGAGAAGTTCTAACATACAATCAAACATGCTAACAAATAGGAGATGTCCTTTGAACATTGTTAGCTATGATGTTTTTGAGATACCCTAGTAGAAAAGTTAAACACTTTGGTATGTGAGGCTGGAGTCTCATAGATGGGAACCCAAGGCTTGGGGACTTGAATCTGGAGACAGTGACAATGAACATGGTATGAAGTTATAGTTTTCCATGAGGACATTCTAAAAGGGGGGTGTCAAAGAGAAGTATATGCAGAAATTCCTCTTAAATTTTCTTCATCAGGTAGAATGATGTTCTTCATTCTTGGGACTTTTGGGCTTAGAATGAGGATGTATGCTATGGGATCCTTTCAACTGGCTTTCTTCAAACTTTTTAGTTCTAGATGTCAGAGCATTCCCAGAGTCTTCAACTGTATCTTTTCATCATGGACATTTGCTTCTCCCCCTTTTTGGATAAAATACTATTGAACAAAATATTGTAGTAACGGCCTCATATGATGGCACATACCCATAATCTCAGTTATTCTGTTGGCTGAGGCAGGAGGATTACTACTTTAGGGCTTGCCTGGACCACTTAGGAAGACCTGACTTAAAAAAAAAAATAAAAAAACTGGATATGTCTTAGAGTGCTTGCCTAGCCTCTAGAAGGTTCTATTCCTAGCATGCCTCAAATGCCACCACCAAAACTCAGCCCTAAATCCTATGGCCATAAAGCTCAGGGAGAAACCAAAGAAATATGAAGAAACCAAGCAACATCAGACTGTGCTATTCTTGTGTGGGGATGAGAAAGATAAGGAATCCTGGAAGACCATCCCAGCATACTGAAGGGAACCTTGACCCCGACAGAGATGAAAGATGCCACAATTTGAATGAACAAAGAATCAATCCATAAGATAAGGTTGTTGGTTGAATAACTGATCTATGCTCTACCACAAGAGTCCTACAACCAAAATAGATGCTACTATTCTCAATTTGGAAAACCAACCTACTAACCAACCAACCAACCAACCAATCAACCAACCAACCAACCAACCAATCAACCAACCAACCAACCAACCAACCTACCAACCAACCAACCAACCAGTCAACCAACCAACCAACCAGGAAAGTAGGTTCAGTTCTTGACCATTTTTTTGATTTAAGTTATTCTAGACTAAGAAGAGGTACATAGAAAAGCAAATGCAGATATCACAGTGTGAGTTTAGATATCCTTGCTTCACTAATCATGAAGATGTGTCTTTCTGCTCTGGATATCCTGGAACCCACTACATAGATCAGGGTGGCCTCTCACCCACAGAGGTCTGCTTTGTGAGCACGGTGACTGAAGGTGTGTGCTGTCAGGCTTGATATTTGCTTTTGTTTTCCTTTTAGACATGGATTTACTGGACAGTCCTCACTAGTATTTGAGGATGACCTTGAATTCCCAGTTTTACTGTCTCCACCTTCCAAATTCTGGGATTTTAAGCATGTAGGACACACCTAGCTGCAGATACACTTCAGTTTGGAATGTGAGCATTAGAATATTTGAATAATTCTGATGTGACCAGGTAGATTTATTGCTCTCTGATAGCCACTTTGAGACAAGTTTTCTCTATAGAGCCCAGCAATCCTCCTGCCTCAGCATCTTGAATGTTGGGTTTCAAGTGTGTACCACACTTAGTTTCTAACCTTTAGCAGATAAAATGGGAAAAGTTCATCATTTCTAATGAATAGGGATCATTATTAGAAACAAATCCTCAAGCATTTATGTGTTTATCAAACCCAATTAGTTCTCTTCCTTTGGGCACATGGTAGGTCAAGAAAATAAATAGACCATTGGTAAAAGACAGTTTTGTTTGTCATTGTCTAAAAACATCAGAAAACACAGTGTTGGGAAGGTAGAACATAAAAAGCAGGAAAGAGCAGATATATGATAACACAAAATGACATCTTAACACTAGACAACAGCTGTTTTATCTTCCCTTTGTTGGAATTAGAGACTTGCACAGAAGGCCTTGTGCACTCCAGGCAAGGCCTTTACTAGTGAGCTATATGCCCAGCCCTACACTGACATTTTTAGATAGCCATATCCATGGCTAGTCTCAGTCCAAACAGCATCACAGTGCATTCAGAAGACCCCCTTCCCCAGTTGGAACTGGCTGGTGAATATAGGTTTTACTAGATGTTTTCAAAGAGACAGGAAAACCTTGTAGGGGAGCCCGGGTTTTAGGAGCTCGTTGGATAAACATCCAGTTCGCATTAATTTCTGATCCTGTGACTGATTTCTGAGAATTAGGTCAGACTGTCCTGCCACCAGCTCTTCCTCTTGGACACAGGCTTTCCTGTGTCCTCTCCTGTCTTCTACAGATGACAGCCTCTTCTTTCACCCTTCATTGCTCATCTTGGGTTCTGCTCTTCTCTCTGTATCCTGTTTTGTTTTCTTTTTACTGTGTGATTACCAGCTATTTATTGGTCAGTGACCATTCAGGCTTCCTGTGTGCTGAAGTGTGCTAATAATGCCAGATGAAATTTACAGAGTGGCCTATCTCACGTGAGATCAAAGCTCTCTTCCAGACGCTATCTTGCTAATCTTCCATACCTGCTTGTAGAGTAAATAGGAAGCAGCTATTATTATCCCCATTTTACACACGGGGAGATGGGAACTCACAGTAGTTAAATGATTGGCTTCATGTTACAAGGACACAGCAGATTAGGAATGAGCAATGATTCAGATTATTAGGTTCCTGTGCCTTCCCACATGGGTAGACTTCAAATAATATCAGCAGCAGCAACAGCAACAACAACAACAATAACAGCAACAACAACAGCAGCAACAACAATATAAACAACAGCAACAACAACAGCAGCAGCAAGAACAACAACAAAAACAATAGCAACAACAAAAGCAGCAGCAACAACAACAAAAACAACAGCAACAACAACAGCAGCAACAGCAACAACAACAGCAGCAGCAACAATGCCCTAGCTATGAAGAGACAGAAATCAATACTGTCCTCAACAGATTTATCCTCATTTTTTTTTTTGGGGGGGGGGGAGGGCAAGTAGGGGTGGGGATTCTCTTGCTTTAGGTGGTGGTTATTTTTCATAGAGTTGTTTATGTTTATACAATGGTCTTGAACCTGGTCCTGATGATACTTTGGTGAACTCTATGCCAGGTTCAAGCACACGACTAAGGCTTCTTTATGGGCTGGGAAATCTCTTCCAAGGCAGTGATTTCTAACCAGAAAGTTGATTCCAAGGGGGCGAGGGGAGATAGTCCCCAATTGCCTGCATCTGCTGCTTAGTTTCTTGGTTGGAGTTTTCACTTTGGGAGAATTTCAGTGGGTGGATTCTCATGAGATTCCATTGTCCTGGGCCTGAGCTTATCACAGCACGAGATTGTATGGCTGCTAAATTCTGTTTGTGGAGGAATTCAGGAACTGCCCTGCCTGGAGACCTTTAAAACCGTGCTCACAGTCTAGGAAGCTCTATCTTGAACTGTTTTATTGGCCCTTCCCAAGCTCGTACAGGGTAAGGTGTGGTTTCTTCAGAGTTGCCAAGTGAGACTTGCTCTTTTTATATTTCGGTTTTGTTGAGACTTGGGCAATCGTGATTTGGTTTTTTTTTCCAGGATGATCAGCAATATCATGGTTTTGTAGGCTAAATGGTTTTGTAGGCTCTTTGCTTAGGCTGTAGGGACCTGGTTCGTTCACACCAAGTTTCAGTCCTGAGTGAGCTGCTTCAGCGTGGTGAGCTGACAGAGTTAACAAGGCGTGGTGTTAGTGGGAGGATGGCAAAGCTGAGTTTTCAACTCTTTTTGTTTTGTTTTGAGACAGGGTTTCTTTGTGTATCCCTGGCTGACCTGGAACTAGCTCTGTAGACCAGGCTTACTTCAAACTCACAGAGATCCTCCTGCCTCTGTCTCCAGAGTGCTGGGATTAAAGGCATGTGCCACCACGGCTGGACAAGTTTTCCAACTCTTGCATGGGCTGTGTAGATTTTAATATCCTGTCATTTGGGTTTCACATGACTAGAGTTATCTAGAAGCACAGATAAAAACTAAGTTGGAGCAGGAGAGAAAAGCCAGTGTTAGGCTGACTCCTCGGTCAGCTGGGCCAGCCTTAACCCTCAGAATGAACCAAGGCCTTTGGCTTTATCACTATCCTGAGCAAGCTACTTAGGCAAGCTACGAAACAAAACACTATTACTTTCTTTTTCTTTTCTTTTCTTTCTTTATTTTTTTTTGGTTAAAGTGGTGTTTCCTTAGTGAACAGGATTTTGAGGATTAGGTGAGTTAGTGTTTAGGAAAGTCACTTATGAAGTTTAGTGTGGTATGGTATACGTATTATCTAAAAGGTAAAACACACACATACATACACACATATACAGAGTCATACATATATATACACACATACATGCACACACACATATACACATATATATTCACATGCATATTCACACACATACACATACATTCTCATACACATGTACACACACACACACACACACACACACACACACACACACACACACACACACACAAACAGAGAGGGTCTGGGCCTAGTGGCACATGTCTGTAATCTCAGTACTTGGAAGGCAGAGATTGGCGTTTGTGAGTTTGAAGCAAGCTGGTCTATGCATTGAATTCTAGGTCAGCCCAAGAATACACAGTGGGCTTCAGTCTCAACCAACAGAACCAGGGTCTGGAGAAATGGCTCAGTGGATGGGATGGTTGGGAATGCTTCCTGAGTTTCATGTCCAGCTCACAACTGTCTGAAATTCTAACTCTGGGGAATCCGTCTTCCTTAGTCTAGCCTGTGCTGAGGTGTATACTCACATGCTCACACCCACACGTAGATACAATGTAAATGAAAACAGACCTTAGCAAACAGAAGGAAGAAACACACAAATGCAGAAGTGAACGAGACTCTCGGGACCCATCAGCTTCTCGCTGTCCATCACGGAACTTCTGGACATGGCTGTTGAACTGGATCTACTTAGCATTTCCCAGTCATGGGCAGCTAAGTGAGGGTCTGCGGTCTCATGCTGATCACCTGCTACCGTGACTGAGGTCCTGTAAGTTCTTAGGCAGTGACTCATTCTCACTCTGGTGTGCCAGAAAAGTTAGTCTGTTTAGTTTCACTAGCTGTTAAAAAAGAAAAGAAAAGAAAAGAAAAAAAAAAAAAAAAAACCTAACCAAAACGATGTTCATTGGGTGACTAAGGTCTGTCAAACTAATTGTTACATAGATGAAACAAACGGGCGTGTGTGTTAGATTTTTCGGTTCTTATTTTCTTTTTCCTTTTAAAATCATGGCCTAGGTGGTTTTCTATGACTTGGTTGGTGTCAGGAGGGATGTTGTTACCAGAAGACTGGATTAGGAAGAAGCCCTGGGAGGCCCAGATTCCGATCCAGCTAGCCACCCCCAGCCTTAGGCAAGTTACACAGATTTCCCTGTTAGGTATTTCTCAAAATAAAAAAAGGAAGTCGTGGATGGACTGGAGTGATACTTCTGAGAATCTGTGCCCCGGGATGGGCAGAAGGTGGACCTGTCACTCAGGGCTGTGCTAAGTGCTCTGAACTGCTAAGGAGCTGTGGGAATGAGCAGAAGGCCGTCCAGGCTGTCTTCTTCATCTGCTCCTGTGTTCCCTCCCACTTCTCATTTTTACTGAGTTCCAGGACCACTAAGCCAAAGGGCTGCCTCTAGACAACCATGGTACTCCGTGCAATAGATTATTATCCCCCATGTAGGAAAATAAAGAAGTTATTATTTGAAAGCTTCCTTCTCCTCCTCCTCTTCCACCACCACCACCACCACCCCACCACCACCACCATCATCATCATTTTGTGATATGAGGAATTGAACCTAGGACCTCTTAGATACCTAGGCAATGCTCTACCACCGAACTATAGCCCAACTACATACCCCTTTTAAAACGTTTTTATTTTGAGACAGTGTCTCACTAATTATCCTAGGCTGGCTCAAATTTATTAATCCTCCTGCTTCAGCTTTTCCAAGGAGCTGAGATTATAGGCCTACCCCATCAAGCCTGTTTAGAAAGTATTGTTATTATTATTTTTCTCTGGAAGATGTCACTGTTCTTCAAGCATACCAAGATACTGCCCTCACAAAATGGTTGTATATAATTGATCTGCCGACGAAGACACTGTTCTCTTTACTTGATCTAATTAATTAATGGACTCATTAATTAATTGGTTTTGACATGGGCTATCTCAGACTGGCTTGAAACTTACAGCATTCCTGCTCCAGTCTCTCAAATTCTGGATTGCAGGGGGGAGATACTGCACAGTCCCATTCTGAGTTTTTGTCCCTGGGAATATGTCACTCTGAAGGTCTCCTGACTTCGCCTCTTCTTTTCTTTCCCAGGCTCACCATTTGCCCATACCCACCTCTCCCTTCTTTTATTCCGAGGTGGCCATTGTCCCCCCTTCCCCTTCATTGGGGGTAACTGGAGAGGGAGGATGTGGTCAGATCTGATGAGGTGAGAACCAATCCAGTTCCCTTTTCTTTCACCTCAAACCCTTGGCAGATGTGAGACTTAATCAGACCATCTCCACCCAGACCATGGGTGGAAACTCCAGAAACCTCAACCTTGGGACACAATGGTCACAACCACACTCTCAGTGCAGAGTTGTTCTAGAAAGCATTCTGACCATAGGTGTCAGTCAGACTGGTTAGCATTTCATCTCCACAGCGGCGCAGAAGACACCACAGATTTGCTGCCGTCCGGTGATCATGTGGGACTGTATGCGAGCCTTCCTGATTTGATGGAGGTCTTCATTTGATGGGGTCTTCTGAGTGCCATGTGTTCACCAGCACCGATAGTCACAACTGCTTTTCCAGTTGAGTAGTATCACAGGTTATGATGGCGCTCTGGAATGACTCCTCACTGGAGAACACACTGGTGTCAATCAATAATGGAAATATCATAGCTTGTCATAACTTGGATGACATTCTATGACCTTAAAGATGACAGCTGACTATTATTGTGCCCAGTCTTCTTATTAATAAAAAGGTTTACAAAGTTGGCGCAGTGGTAAAAGGACTTGTATATACATGAGGATATGAGTTCAAATCCCTTTCACTGACATAAGAAACCAGGAATGTGCCTGTGACCTCGGAGTTGTGCAGTGACAAGAGAGGAGAATGTCTGCTGTTGCTGACTGCCAGCCTAGTTTAGGTTCAGAGAGAGACCATGATGTAAAGGGATAAGGTATACACACACACACACACACACACACACATCACACAAACACACATGCACAGACATACACACTTGCACACACATTCACACACATACACACCTGTACACACATTCACACACATACACACTTGCACACACATTCACACACATACACACCTGTACACACATTCACACACATACACACTTGCACACACATAAACACAAATGCATACATGCAAGCACATACACAGGTATATGCACACATGCACATATATACATACATGCATGCACATACATACGTACACACACATGCAGATGAAAGTTACAGCCATTAGTTGCTCCTGTTTGCTTCTCTCTCCCTCTCCCTTCTCTCCCGCCTCCCTCTCTCACTATTGGAGAACAAACCCATGGTCCAGCACAAGCTAGGCAAGCACTGAGTCATATCCTCTGACATTGTTTTTGAGGATCACTGTTACTGTACAGACCCAAGCTCTTGATCCTCCTGCCTCAGCCTCACTAATGATGGTACTGTAGAGCTGTTCCACATTAGGCCTTATCCGAAATGAGCCCATTTTATATCCTAGGTTGTAACTGATGTTTGGGTTCATTGTATGCCTTGTGCTCCATGAAAGTTTAGAGTGGTCTTCCTATCCAGAAGAATTTCCAGTGCTTTCCACAGCTAGATGTGTTTCTAGTGGTCTCCAGGTTTAGGGGACTTTACAGTGGTCTCCACATCAGGGGACTTCACAATGGTCTCCACATTTAGGGAAGTTTATACTGGTCTCTACTCTTAGGAGAGTTTAAACTCATTTCCAAAGGCAGAACTACTTGCCGTATGACCATGGTATTAAGCGACTGGTCTCCCAAGCTTTCTCACAGAGACTATAATTGGAAAATTCATTTTGACATTGGCTGTTTTTCAGATGTGAACAGAGACCTGAAGGGCAACCACACCTGCAGACCTCAGACAACAGATCGGGGAGCGAGTCACAAAGACTGCTTCCCTTGTTGAGACAGGGTCTGTTGACAGTCGGGAGTTCAAGCAATAGATGAGGCCACCTGGCCAGCAAATTCTGCACCTACCTACATCTGCCTATGTTGGGATGGCAATCAGGTGCTACCACACTCAGTCCACCCCCCCCAAATTGGTTCTAGGAAACAGATCCTGGTCTCATGCACACAAAGCAAGCACTTGACCAACTGAGCTATCTCCCCAGTCCTCAGAGGATGTTCTTTAGAATGACTTTTGCTTCTGAAAAGCAAACTTGAGTCCCACGGCTAGGTTCCTAATTTCAGAAAATAAGATAAAATTTAAAAAAAGGCCATGTGAAATGGATGAGTTTATTTCTAAGTGTGGGAGGTGAGCAGCTTCAGTTTATTAATATAGCATTAAAATAGTGGTGCAGAAAAGATTGTGAACGACCAGAGGATACTGGATATCCACGGATAATGAGGGTGAGCACTCTTTCTCAAGATCTGCCACTGAGGTACTTAGCTATCTACTAATGTGTGTTAGTTGATATCAAACCTCTCTCTGCTGGGTGGTGATACTATATTCCTTTAATCCCAGCATTTGGGAGGCAAAGGCAGGTGGACCTCTGTGAGTTCAAGGCCAGCCTAGTCTAGAGAGCAAGTCCTGGACAGTCAGTTCAAGACACAGAGAAATCTTGTCTTGAAAAACCAAATCTCTCTCTGGGAGTGCATCCGTGCATGCGTGCATGTGTGTGTATGCATGCTGAAGGAAGACTTGGGGCACGCCACTTGTTTTCTCTCTCCACCTATTCTTCTTGAGACAGGAGCTCTTTGAGTAGCTGACTGGCTATCAAACCCCAGCCTTTCTCCTCCTAGTCCTTACCTCTTATGTCGGGGGTTACATGCACCCATTGGGCCACACCTTGTACGTGGGATCTGAACTCAGACCCTCATGCTTGCATAGTCAGTACTCCCACCCACGGAGTCCCTCCCCATCCAGCACAGTTTCCCACTATGAAAGATGCTTCAAGTCACAGCAGTCGCAGTTTGGACTAAGATCATCCGAACCACGATTTAGACAACTTCGGTTAGGGGAAGAGTTAGTCTTTATGCTGGATAAAGTGGCCACAGCATGTCTCTCCTATGGGGGAGAAGCAACACTTAAAAACATTTCTTTTTTTTTTTTTCCCTAAAGAAAATAGTTTACAAACCAAAGGGAATGTAGACTGCACAAAGACAACTACATTAAACTCGGTTTCATGACCCAGACATGACGACTTGGAGGCTGGGGAGGCAGTCAGTTAGTATGGGGTTTGCCTTGAAAACACAAAGACCAGAGCTCAATGCCCAGAACTCTCATAAAAAGCAATGATCATGGCAGAACGTGTTTGTAATCCCAATTCCAGGGAAGCGGAGATGGGAGTTGGTTGGGGACTCACTGGCTAATCAAACTAGCCAGTCTGGTAAGTTCTGAGGAAGTGAAGGATCCTGTCTCAGAGAGACATCATTCAAGAGCAACCTGCAATCTCTACATACATGTGTACAAACAGGTGGCTGCGCCCACTAATGAACATATATGTACACCCTCATGAGAACACATGTACACTCAACATTTTGAGGTTGATTTCTCCCTAATTGCTTTTGTTTTTGGAGGTAGTCTCATGAAGCCCAAGCTGGCCTCATACTGACTAGTAAAGATGACTTTGAACTTTTCCCTTGACTTTAAACTTCAGATGCGACTGCCTCACCCCCACCTCTTAAGTATTGGGGTTAGAGAGATGAGATATCACTGGTTTTGTGCAGTTCTAGGGATTGCGCCTAGGGCTTCACAGATGCTAGGGAAACATCGTACCTACTGAACCCCAACCCCACCCTTCCCTTCTTTGGGTTGTATGTATGCACATGCTCAGTGGAACTCAACCATGTCTAATTTTGTCCCCTATTCTTTTCAAATAAGTGTACGTGATGAGGTCACACATCGTTTTCCTAAGATGCTGCTGAGAAGATCCGAAGCACATTCAGTGCACACATCTTCTACACATGATTAAGAAGTAGTCAAGTGAAATGTGGACCAGTCAATGAGGTGCTTGGTATTTGAAGAAGCAAATACCAGGATGTGTGCAAGGAGGAAGAGGTATCTCATCTTAGGAAAGAAATCTATTAGGAGAATGAAAACTCGAGGCCCTGGTGTTGGGACAAAAGAGAACTTCTATTGTTCTCTCAAACTCGATGTGATCAGACATTGGCATGTGATCAGATGTGCCAGGAAACTTATTTTTATTTATGCCAGGTATCAAGGGGACTTGAAAGATATTAACAATTTCTTCCAGTGGGGCAAAAAGCTGTACAATTTTTCTAAAAAACCCTCACACTTATTAATGTATCTAGTGTGTGTATATGTGTGTACGCACCATGCCAGGTTGTGTTGGTCACAGGACAGCTTGTGGTAGTTTTCTTCTTCTACTGTGTGGATGCTGAGGATTGAACTCAGGCTAGAAGCTTTGGTGGCAAGTGGCTGGTACCCACTGAACCCTCTCGCCAGCCCCTGTACTGAGGTTTTGAAGTTTTTGAAGGTCTTTGGTTTGTGTAAAGTTTTATAGAATTTAATGCCTTTTAGGTTTTTTAAAAATAGAATTATTTTAATTTGTTTATAGCAAATTATTTTAATTATCTCATTTCTTTATATATTAATAAACATAAATGTTTTAAAATAGATTGTTTTTAATTTTGGGGTTGTTATGTTTTATTGAAACATCATTCCCATTTTTCTCTAATATACTTTTATGACTTTTTTAGTGTTTATTATCAAATATTTATATTTTGCCAAGGCTATTAATTATAAAAAACACAATTAAACCAAATATTATAATGTCTTTTATTCTTCAACCATGACAAATATAAATGCTTGCTTTATTATTAGTTAGTAGGGGTTGAAATATATTTATTTTTCTTTGTGTATATATGTGTCTTCCAGTCTTATGCCTTCAAGGGATTCTGGTTTGTGTATGTCTTTGGGGTTTACACTTTTTCAACATCATTTTCACAATAAGAACTCATTTGCATATCATGATACCATTGCACAGTTTCAGAGACAGGTAAACTGAGGCCTGTGGCAGTGAAATACTCTCATGGCCAAGAAGATAAAGCAGTCAAGGGTAGAAGCCATTGCTTCTAGTGTCTGCTGTGTTTTTTTTCTTCTGGAAAAACTCACCCAATCTCTTTCACCGCTCTCTTTGGACACCACGTGGGTCTGATGTGCATTGTTTGGTCCTTCAGGGGGAAAAATGGGGACCACATGAGACCACAGTCTCTTTCGGGAGCCTCTACTCTGAGAATACAAACTAGTGTAATGATGTAGAAAATTATCAGTGAAGTTTTTCTTTTTTTTTTCTTTTTCCTCTTGAAACTGACCTAAAGGCAAATACAATAGGAGTTGGTGGAAAAATAGCCAAAGCAAGAGAAAGATAATAAGTAGCCCCCCTCTGGCACCTAAATGTGTTGTGAACGAACCTTCTTCATTTTGTTTATTCTTTTAGCTGCTGTCTCTCGTAACTGGAGCTGGTTCAAACACTTTGTAGTTACAGAGGATGACAGACTCTGGATGCTTCTGCCTCCACCTTCCCAGGTGCTGGGATTACAGGGCTGCGCTACCATGTCTAGTTTTATTTGGTGCTGGGGATGTTTGATTTTGTGTATGCCAGGCAATCGCTCTACCAATTGAGTCATGCTCAATGCCTGCTTGGAGTTTCTTTATAACTCTGACTCCAACACACTCAGAAGGGGAGGGATTCTGGGCTAGAGATAGCTGTCAAGGAAAACTCTCTCTCAAAGGGTGTGTTCCCCAAGGCAGTTTCCTAGCCCTGAGAACAGAACTGTTCTGCTCACCCAAGCTCACTCCCTACCAAAGCCGAAAGGAACAGAGGCTGGTAGCCGCAGCAGGAGCCTACCTATGCCTTTCTCCTGCTTTACAGCAGGCAGACTTGCTCTTCTGGGTTTTCAGACGATGTGATCTGATACTGCAAGCGTCCTCCTGTTTGACAGTTAATCTATGCCTGTATTTAAGACGCTTAAATTTGTGATTCATTCTTTATAATTAGACATTCTGCTTAGAATATATCCGTGGATTTCTCACTGATGTCCTCGGCTCTCAGGACTATTATTTTCCCTTTGCCAGTGGAACCAACCCAGAACCAGGATGCTAAACTCAGGGACCTCACAGTGACATTAAGTTTGCAATCCCCATGGCCATGAGTCAAAGGAACCCCAGTAGTGTCCAGATGGTAAAGAGATGGTCCCCAAAGGCCGGCGCAGACAGACGCCCCCAGACACCGTTTACCTATTTGGTTTGGCTCTTTGTAGGCATATGTACCCCATTTGGGGTTTTTTTTTGCAGCTTGAGACTGAAAGGAAGACTTTAGGGGCTGGAGGACAGTCAGAGAGAAGGCCAAAAATAGAAAATAAAATCTTACTGTGGGGAAGCAACCATGGAAGTAGTTTGAAGAGGCTGGCAAAAATGTAACATAACAAAACAAAACACCTCTTCCTCCTTCCTGCATTTTTGGCTCTGTTCAAGTGGGAGATTTTTTTTTTCTCCAAAGCCTCAGACAGAGCCCATTTCTAGCCCATCGGTGCCCAGTGCTCAAGAATACGCACAGAATTGAAATCAAGACAGTGGTGTTTTCTGTTCCCTGGCAGCTGTTCCGAGGTGGGAAGGACCGAAGAGAGAAGAAAAGGGAAGAATGCAGAAGTAGGAGAAGAGGAGCAAGAAAGTGAGAAAGAGAAAAAGGAAAAAGGCCAGAGAATGAGGAGGGAGGCCCGAGAGGAACAAGTTACCTTCTCTGCTTTGCCAACTGCTCAATGGCTGCCACTTTAGCACCTGGGACTTCCTCTTTCCCAGATCCAGGGAGCAGGCTTTCAGTGGTAACAATGAGTTAATTGAATAGCCTGCCGACAGATGGGCAAGCCGTGGCTCTGAGCTCTGGACTCCTTTGTTAGGTTTGTATGTGAGGAAGTGTGAAATGGTTCCCATCTTTTAAGAGAGCACTCCGCTACACTCACTGGCACAGACACACATGCGCACCCATCCCTTTCAACAAATCCCTCCCCTTCCTCTCTCTCCCCATCTTTCCACAGTTTAGCCTTCTAAATGGCTTCAGAAGTAAGAGTATCCTAGAGCAGGGGTGTTTAAGTTGTTAGGCTATTATGTGACGGATAAAGAGTTGGGATTTGTGCCACAGGGGATCTGGTTCTAAAAGAGACAATTGTATGTGTTCCCCTACGGGGGGGGGGGGGGGCTGAAATGGATTAATTAGGTCTCAAGTTTTGCTTTTGCTTTGGAGCCGGTTATCCTGTAGACCAGGCTAGACTTTCCAGGTAGTTGAGTGTGGACTTGAACTCCTAATCCTTCTGTTTCTGTCTCCTAGGTGCTGAATTCCCTGTGGGTACCATTGCTGGAGATGCTGGTAACTCTGAGTGTGACTGTTTTCATGGTTTAGTGTCTTACTACCTGCGCAGCGCTCACATGTAGGTCAGGTTTTCTTTCCAAGTGTATTCCAGGCTTCTTGTATCCTGTTTTCCTTCCTTCACATAGCAACTTACAGACAAATTCTCCTGTTTTGTAGGCATGTGTCGGGGGACTTCAGGCTGTGAGCGGCGGTGACCACTGTATCTGACCTCCATGTATTTCTTTACATAGATGTCTAGTGAATCCATATCCGAGATTGGATCTGAGTGCAATGCCATCTGGATTGATTTGGCTGAGCTGATTGGTTTACCACTCTGTATTAATAAAATTGATTCCAAGGAACTGTGCTCCAGAAAGCGCGCTAACCAAGTAGTTTGTTAATGCCGAGTGGACTTTTCTGCCTGCAGTCTGATCTGGTAGACGAGTACTGCGTGGGCCAGTGTGTCTTACTCAGCATGTACCTGAGGAGCTTGTCTGACTTGATTAAGGCAGGATGCTCCATCAAATTCCTGCTGGGCCTCCGATAAATAATAAGAGGGCACTATGAGATTTGTCTGTTGCCCACTCCTCCTGGAGCCTTAGAAAGGCTGAATGGGCATTAGAGGGATCTCAAGATTCTGTGTGAAGTCCAGCACCAAGCTATCTCACACTAACAGGACGAGCCCATCATTATAGAAAGATGAATTAAATGTGGTCCCTTATCATCCATGGACTCTGTATCTAAAGGTTCAATTGACTGTGGATCTAAAATTTTATAAGAAAGGAAGAGAGAAAGAAAAGCATTTGCACAAATATTCACAGACATTTTTATCCCTGTAATTCTTAAAGAGTATACTGTAAAGAGTTTTTACATAGCATCTCAGTATATTAGGTATTGTAGGTCTTCCAGAGATGATAAGACTCTCCAGGAGGATGTGTGTAGGATCTACGTGAGGAACTTGAGCTTCTCCATATTTCTGCCTTTCCACACGGGTATCTACAATAGCCAAGTCTGTGGTAAAAGACAGGTAACCATTTCTTCTCATATTCCTCCCACCATCGCAAGCCACCCTCTCCTTCTTATCCAGAAAAATCTTATGGCAGCCAAAACAGAATTGAATCTGTGGTTTGGGAACTTGGATTGATGTGAGAAATGTGGAAAATGGGTTAAAAGATGCAGAGTCCCAGGCCCCACCCATGTTGTTGTTCTGAGTCAGTAGCTATGGGGTGGGGCTGGGGAGCTTGCATTTTAAGCAAGGGCTCTAGCCTGTCCTGATGTGGGTTGACACAATCAATTTCTCTGGAAAGATGAGAAAGAGGATTCGTGCCCAGAGCCCACAGTTTATAAACACACAATGCCATGAGCCTCATCTAGTGCCTGTTAGGTCCTGTTGTCAGACAATCCAAGGCACATGGGCTCTTCCCTCCTCTCAGGGGGCCAGCCTTGGTGAGGAGTCTTTACAGCCCTCATGAGGTAACAGACAAGAGTAGGTAGGAGATCGCTGGAAGTAACGCGTGTGTGTGCGTGCGCGCACACACACACACACACACACACACACACACACACACACGCCAGCTTGCTTTATTGATCGTAACCCACTGAGATCTGGACTTAGACAGACTCCATGATAACTTAGTTCTGACTAGTTTGATACCGTGTTCATGATGAAATAGCCAAGTCGTTATTTGGTGACTCATGAGCTGTTGGAGAATCTTATCATATCCTGAGGAGAAAAAACCTAGGAATGGGGTGGGCTTTGAAGAGTGGGGACTTTTTGGGTTGGTGATTTCTCACTTCAAAATATCCCCGGGAGATGCTGGGTGTGGTGGACCCAGTTTAGTACAGAGAATCAGTGAAGGCTGTAGGAGATGGTACAGTTTGGGGTTTTCCCCAGTAGCATCCAAAGGAGACACTGGAGCCCCAAGCCAGGTAGAAGTTTAACAGTAAAGCTCGGGGGAGGAAAGAGTGAGTGTTGGGAAGGGAAAGAGGTTTACATGAAGGGAGCTGGAGGAAAAGCATGGCTAAGCACTCCCTTTGGACTCAGGCATGAGTGGGTAGCAGGTCAGCATTGTCAGGGAGGCGTGGGAGGCCTGGGTGGGTCCTGGGAGGGCAAGAGGCTGGGGAAGTTCATTTACAAAGGGAGAGGCTACCAATGCCCTCCAGGATGCTCTATAATAGAGAAACTGGTGGAGAAGCACAAAGCCAAGGGTGTGTGTGTGTGTGTGTGTGTGTGTGTGTGTGTGTGTAAGAGAGAGAGAGAGAGAGAGAGAGAGAGAGAGAGAGAGAGAGAGAGAGAGAGAGAGAGAGAGAGAGAGAGGTATTAAGCCAATATGTGTCCCTCCTCAGATACTTGTAAGGGGATATAGGACATGGGAGAAGATAAGGGGCCAGGAATGCAAAATCTTGAAGCTTTATAACAAACTGTATTTCCTAGTGTTTCCTTCCTAAGGGAGGAGGAGAAGGAAATTCCACTCGAAGGACCATGCCCATGCAGGGACATAGAGGGAGGGACTGATGGCTACTTCTGAGAACTAGTGACCAAGTAGAGGAGGGGAGGCAGATGCTTTTCAGGATAAATGTTTTCTCCTTGGGATTCCTCTCATCTTGGTTGATGTGTCATTGGCCTGAGAAGTGTTTCATCTCACTCAGAACCTACCATCGAGTCTTGGGACATTTCTAAGCAGAGGTCCCTTCTGATCCTGTCTGGGTGAGGCCAGGACCACCTCTGGAATACTTTCTTAAAGAAATAGACACAAACTAGGTCAGTTTCAGGGATGGAGTATTGCAATGCTGCCAGCAAGAATAAATGGGTGTTGCCACCAAGGATGGATGGACGAGTTCTGAAAAAATGTCCTGCATTCCCACCTCTACTGTGCTCAACTTTCTCTGGTTGCCTATCTGAGCTATAACTTGGCCCTGTCTGTCTGTCTGCCTGTCTGCCTGTCTGCCTATCTGCCTATCTATCTATCTATCTATCTATCTATCTATCTATCTATCTATCTATCTATCTATCTGTCTGCCTGTCATCTAGCATCTACTTTTTATTTTTTGTGAGACAGGGTCCTCAAGTAGCTCAGGCTGACCCCATACTTATTATGTAGCCAGAGATGAGCCTGATAATATCCTGCTTCCATCTCCCAAGTGTTGGGATTTTAGGCCTACATCACCATGCTCAGTTTATGCTGTTTTGGAGATGGAACCCAGGGCTTTTGTTAGCACAAAACTAGCCAAGCCTACAAACCCTAGCCCCTACAAACGAGGCCTTATTACCATCTCAGAGCTTGTTGCAATGTCTCCCAGGTGACATGTCATCTTCTCTTCATCTTAATGGAGCTTGCATCTCTCTTTGTGTCTCACACGCGATGCTTACCACACACTGGCTTTTGAGCTATAGTCATTTGTTTAACATAGCATATCTTTAGTACTGTACCCGAAGAGTTCTGGAGGCTTCAACCGTGTGGCTCACCAGTGTCTTGCTCTTAGTCAGTACTCAAAAGGAGGTTTGGCTAACAAAGCTTTCCACAATGGTGGAGGCCATCTTTTGTGAGCATGCTTGTGTCTGTTCGATTCACCTGACATCACTGGTGATGGATGAATCTCATTTTGGGAGCTGTACCTCTCTATTGTTGTTGCTTAGTATCTTCCATGTTCCCATGCATAGAAAATGTCACTTAAAAAGATACAAATGAATGGTAACATTATCTCTCCAGACTTTTTTTTTTTTTTTTTTTTTGAGGGATTTTTATAAAACACCATGTTGACAAGTGGCCTTTCAGATTGTCATTGTCATGGTCAATCTCCCAACTCCAGTCTTAGAGGACACAAAAAAATGCTCTTTTAGGAAGTGTGCCTGCTCAGACCCATGAAGGCTGGCTTGAATCTATGTTGCCAAAAGGACTTGTGGTTAGGAAGCCTGTACCAAAGTTCATTTGGTGATATCATCATGATCTTGGAAGAACATTTCCAGGAGACATACTATTCTGATTTTAGAATTTAGAGCCAGAGAATCTACTCCGTGCCATTGCAAGTTTAAAACTGATTTAGTCTCTATGGAATTACACTCTATTAGTATCTCTTTTCTATTCTTGTTATATACATATTTATACACACATATATACATACATATATATATATGTATAATATCAGGCTACTGTGTACTTAGCTGACCTGGAATATATTTTTCAAGGTGGCCTCAAACTCACAGAGATCTGCCTCTTGAGTGCTAGGATCAAAGGCCTATACCGCCAAGCCTGTTGTCCTTCTGATTTTTTTATTATAGGCCATGGAGGAATTTTTCAGTATAAATTTCATATATATATTGCATTATATATATTCACCATATATTATATACCATATAATATATAATATATATTCACCATATATTACACATCATATATATTTTATATAATAATATACATTACATATTCATCATATATTATACATCATATATATACATTATATATTCATCATATATTCTACATTATATATATTTCATACATAATAAGAATTATATATTCATATGTAATATATTATATATTCATCATATAATATATATATATATTTCATTCCTGCTATCAGTCTTTCATTTAAAAATTGAGATGTAGTACAGTCTGACCTTGAACTTTCTATGTAGTAAGGGATGAATTTGCAGTCTTATTCTTCCTGACTTTAGCTGAGCCTGCAGATATACAGATCCCACCTGGTGTTCTTCTGGGCATCAGATCTAGGGCTTTGCGCATGCTAGATGAGCAGTCCTTCAACGGGGCTGCCTCTCCAGCCTACCTGACTTCTGTTCCTTTAGGACTCATTATCAAATCAAAAATCCAATGGGCTTTTTTCCTCTTTATTTTACTTACCTCGGAGTATCAAGAATTACACTTTTGGAGCCCATGATGATACCTTTAATCCCAGCTCTTGGAAAGCTGATGAGTTGGATGCCAGTCTATCTAGAAAGTTCTAGCCCACAAAGTGTCACATAATAAGCCCCTATATAAAAAAAATCAAAATAAAAAGTAAGGTAGACATCCTCTAAGGAAGAACACCTCAGGTTGATCTATAGCCTCCACAGCACAGTGCATACAGATGTGTGCATGTTCACACATGAGTACATGCACACAAAGAATTGACATGGTACTATGTAAGCAAACACATGGTCAAAGTCAGGATTCATGTTCTGCTGCAAGCAGAGCTGGTGGCTTCATTTTTCAGCAGGGTAGAGCTAACTGGACATCTGCCTGTGAAGGATGGAGATGCTCAGAAGCATGATAGGAAGATCTCAGTAAGCATGGACCATTCACCACAAAAGCTTGCAGGTGCTGTGATTACTGCTGGGAAAATCTCCATGTAGCTCCCAGTGCTTTATGATGCTCCAGCGAAAGGCCACAAATGAGTTTCCCATGATCCCTCTCTCAGTAACCAAACAAAGGTATATTAACAATCCTTCAGTGATCCCTGCCTCATGTGCTTCTTTAGTTACTGCTTATTTATTGAGACAGGCTGTCATGAAGGCTTGTTTTTAAAAGAAACCATAGGCCATCCCTGCATTTTCTTTTGCAGTTATACAGTCTGGGAGCCTTGATGTGCAGAGGCATGAGGTGAGCGATCAGTATCCCACCGATCAGGTCTCAGATGGTCAGGTCAAATGGGGATCTGGAAGGGCCTCTGATAGAAGAGAATACACATCTGGCCCTTGACAGCCAATATGTTGGGCTCTAACTCATCAGCATCCCAAGGACTTGGGTTACCAACTTTGTTTTCTTGGAGGTAAGGTCTCTCACTCCAACCTAGGGGTAGCTGATTAGACTATGTTGCATGGCCAGTGAGCTCCAGGGAACTACTCTTTCCCCTGCCCCGTGCTATGCTGGATACTTTTATGTGGATTTTGGGGATTGAACCCAGGTCCTCATACTTAAGTATCAAGTCCTTTATTGATGGAGCCATCTCTCTAGCCTAAGAACACATCTTTGTCCATATTTTTTTATATCAGAGAGCCAAACATTGATAGGATGTGCTCATCTGGAATGTTTTCTCAGCATCTGCATTTGCTTTCCTGCCAACCTCCTAGCATCTCCAATCCTTTTTCTCGCTGTCTTATTCCAGGCTACACAAGGTCCTCTGCTACCTAAGTACACTGTGGGAAGTGCAAATCAGATGAGGACAAGTCCCAGTCTTCATAGGAGGTAAAGTTCTCACACAAGAAGAAGGAAACATCATCCCAAAAGACAGGAACCACTACACGTACAAAGGAATAAATGATCTGCCTGGCCTGAGATTGCTGTCACAGTTCAAGGAAATAAAATTTTAACATGGTGACACTGATTGTTCCAGAAGCTGTGGTGTGGAAGAAAGACACTGTTTAGTTCTTCAGGATTGGAATGCCACAGTTCTGCTTCTTGTTCTGTCTCCCCATTTCTGTACGAGGGGAGAGAGAGAGAGAGAGAGAGAGAGAGAGCGAGAATTAGAGAGAGAGGAAGGGAGGGAGGGAAGGAGAGAATTATTGCCAAGTGGCAGTAACACATACCTGGAATCTCAGCACTTGGGAAGCTGAAGGAGAAGAATTGTGAGTTCCAGGCTGGACACTGCGTAGCAAAGCCTTTGTCTCAATGTAGGTTTAGCTGGCAAATAGACATTTTCCCTGGGAGTGCCAGGAGAACATCTAAAATCTCATATGAGAAAGACCAGTGTGGTCATGTGTCAAAGTCAAGAGGGTCGCAAGGAGACCAAATTGTGTATAGCCTTTACTTCTGTCTTTGCTGCTTCTTGGCTGTTTAATTTAATGCAAATAGATACGGTTTGAATGACAACAATAATAAGGATTATAACAGGCTAAGACTAGAGACAACATCTAGAAGGTTGTTATAAGAATAAAAGGTACTTTAATTTTTATTACCGTCAAGTAACTTGTGAGCTTTTCTCATTCTCAACCATAAATCACCATCATTATCATCACCATCATAACCATCGGCACCACCACCACCATCATCATGACGAATCATTCATGGGTTTTTGGAGGACTTGTTAACTTTTTGGAAATCAAAATGCAATTTTGAGGGTTGGGTAATGTAGAAATGTTGGAAGCGCACTTGCCTAGCATGCACGAAGGCTTGATTTCAGACCCAGCACTGGGATACATAGGGAATGGTGGCACACATGTATAATCCCAGCGCACTGGAGACAGAGAAAGGAAGATCATAAGTTCAGGACCATTGGTAGTTACATACTGAGTTTGGGGTTACCTTTGGATACAGGAGATCCTGCCTCAAAACACCAACAAATTTTATTCTGATTCATTTGTAAATGGCAGAGCATTTGGGGACGAGGCATTCTGGGTTTGCTTTCTGGCTTGGTCACTCAACAGCATGAGTCATTCCCCATCTGTTCCCTTAGCTCCTGATCTGGACATGACAGGAGAATTGCTTACTTAGGCTTAATGGAAGCTTCCATGAGATTGAGACTTACGAAATGCTTCTCAGAGCCCTGGTGTATGTCAAGGAGTCTCTAGATGGTATTTATTATGTTGGTGTAGGGATCTGGTTTTTGGTGATTGCCTGCCTTCAGCAATTCACACAGGCTGTCTGTGGCATGAAGGAAAACAGAGATGTTTCCCTCTCATCTCTGTAACACAGGGGCGGGAGCGGCCACCTCAGAGATTTGAGGAGTGCAACTTTCCTTCTTGTTGGTCTTGAGTGTTGGTTAGACTCTGAGCCCACACTGGCTTTGGATGCTTGGCTTCTCTTCTTCAGCTCATACATTGTAACTTTGAAGGGGATGTACCCTATCCTAGGCCCAGCAAAGAAGCAGCGATGGGCATAGGGACCTTCAGAGGTACATGGGCCTCATCCCAACCCACTATGAATTTGTCATTTTTTGAGATGTTTCTGCTCAGTCAGCATTCCCAAGAGTAAAGGGAAGAATGAAGTTTGGTCTTAGGGTGTTTATTTGTTACTTTCAGAAGCAACTTAAAGGAGAAAAGATGTATTTGGCTCACGGTTCCAATGGCTGTAGCAGGTTCATGGCAGGGAGCGTGGCTCCTTACATCTTGGTGAATCAGGGCTGGGGATGTGGCTCAACTGCTAGAGAACTGGATTAACATGCCTGAATCTCTGGGCTCAGGTTTTAGAAGTGTACAAAACAGGATGTGGTGGTACACACCTATGATTTTGCACCTGAGAGGTGGAAACAAGAGAATCAGGAGTCGAAGGCCATCCTCAACTACATAGCACATTCAAGGTTAGCTTGAGCTGAGAAGACCTTGCTCCAGAACAAAACCCACCACCAATGCATCACCAAAACCACTACCACAATCATCCTCCCATTACCACCACTGTCACCACCATCATCACTACTATTACCATCATCACCATCACCACCATTAAAAACAACTAACCAGCCATCTTAGTGGATTAGCAAACAGAATTGAGGAACAGAAGCAGGATTTGGCTATAAAAGAGTCACCTCTGCCAGCCAATCCCTATATAACCTCCATAAACAATACCACCAGTAGATTTATGTATTCAAATGCAGTTATGGGCAGGTTTGGAATCCAAATTGTAATGAGATGATAATGATTTTTAAGGAATGTAGGAATAAAGCTCCATCATTTATTAACTGGACTATTATCTTTATGAGTGTGTGTGCACACACGTGTGCATGTATCTATGTAGACCAGGCTAGACTTAAGCATGGTTCTCTTATGTCAGCTTGCCTAGTGCTGGGATTACAGCCGAGTGTCTCCACACCTGGCTAACTGTACCCGGAGCCTCTTATCCCAGTCACTCTTTGTGATTTGTCTTTTCACCTCTAAAGGGAAAAGAAAAGTTGGTGCCTGCCTCATGACCTTCTAACAGGATGGAACCCTGTAACATATACAAAGCAATGAGCAGTGTTTACCATCCAGTAGGCGTTTTTAATATGTGTTCAATATTTTACTTTTCAGTCATTCCTCTTAACAGATTCAAATCAAGCTGTGGTCTGACTTCCCGGAGGAAGTCAGGCATTTCTCGTTGGCTGCCAGTGCCCTCAGTTATCACAACTGTAATAAACATGCAACCCGTTCTCCCCTCCTAGGCTTCTTTAGGTCACTGCTGTTTCCCGCCATTGACACATCACTGCTGACAGCAGGCTTAGGAAAAATGTTGTGGTCTGGTCTATGTAGCAAAAATATTTTGTGGGCAGCCCCTTTGATTAGCTTTATTATTGCTTTTAATTCAGTGCACATGGTCAGCCCAATGTGTTTGAAAAGAGGCCACACTGGTTATAAAGATGGATAATCTCAGACCAGGCTTCATTCAATTTTGGAGTCAAGGAATTTGGATGAATGTTTTAAGAACTGCTACAAATATTTGGTGGTATTATACCACAAGTGTCCATAACTTATAGTCTTTCCCCACCCTATATCCTGTTGTGGATCTTTAAGTGTTATAAA
The DNA here is from genome assembly GCF_963924665.1 of Micromys minutus. NCBI lineage: Eukaryota > Metazoa > Chordata > Mammalia > Rodentia > Muridae > Micromys > Micromys minutus. The sequence goes on along the minus strand of NC_137975.1, from coordinate 55,804,075 downwards.
TTTAAAATAATGTCTGGGTTTTAATATCTTAGAGTTTATATTTTTATTGAAGTTGCACATATACATATGATATTAACTATGAAAAATGGCTGCCCCTTACTCAACCCTCATATTGACCTCTCTCCCAGGAAGACACTACCAACTGTTTAGCTGTTTCTTCTCACATTGGCTTCTGTTATTTAAATATTATATTTTTAGTGTTTTATTTTCACTGTCGAGCACTTTCTGGTTTTATTCTACTCTTGGCAATGAAAATTTCTCTTCAAGGATCTAAGATTTCTCAAGGGGTTGAAGACTGGGGTTCAGTACCCACCATCCACATCAGGCAGCTCAACTGCATGCTAACTCTAGCTCCCTGGGATATGACATGCATTTCTGGTGTCTGGACACACACACACACACACACACACACACACACACACACACACACACACACACACACGAGTAGAAAACCTCTAGTGTAAATGGGACTTTATTTAGACCATCTGAAAGCACATCACAACCAAGCTCTTTATTGTTCTATAGTTCACAAGGCCTTTCATTTTCTTTGAATTAAAAACTGCCTGGTTTTACTTCCTACAGTGCCATCTGTTATGACTTGAATGTAAGACTACCCCTCTGCACAGTCAGATATTTGGAAAGTCAGTGTCCAGTTGATGACACTGTTTTGGGAGGTTGTAGAACCTATGGCAACTGGGTCATAGGGGCAGAGAGTTATGTGTCATAGCCTAGTCCTGGTTCTCCTGTGAGTTCTGTTTCCTGACTTGAGGGGCAATGTGACTAGGTGCCTTGTGCTCCATTTGCCACACTCTACCTCTTATATGATTAATTATGTTACCAAACCAGGGACTGAAATAAGTCTTTCTTCCCTTATTTCTGTCACAGTGTGTAGAAAATTGGTACCCAAGGAAGTATTGCTGAGGGAACTCTTTTTTAAATAAATTGAAAAATGTAATAAAATCCACAATTATTATCAAACAGGTTTACATGTTAAATTCTCAATCCACAATCCCTTTACACAATAAGCTTGCAACCAGATGACAAAAATATAAGCTTCCCACCCAGATAAGATAAATTGACCCATAGAAACCCTTAGAAATAATCATAACAACCTTATCAATTTTGAGATACACGGAGAGAAACATCTACGTCTGCTTTCATCCTGTTTCTTCTCAAATCTCTAACTCCTACCTCTTCTTCCATTTTCCTAGACTTTCCCCCACCTACCTCTCCACTGTCCAATCATGTATTGCCTTGACATAAATCTACAGGGACCCTTCTTCTCTGACTTGGTTGCCTAGTCCAGCGTTTATATGTGGAAATGTGCATAGTCTTACTGTAACTTGATAGGCCATGTTTTTGGTTCATAGCCCTGGGAAATCTGACCTTTTCTGAAGGGAAAGAAGAAGTGAATCTGGGGGAGAGGGACGGTGGTGAGAAAGGACTAGGAGGAGAGGAGGGAGGGAGAGGGAGGGACAACTGTATTTGAGATATAATATATGAGAGAAGAATACAAATAATAAAAAAGAAAGAAAAAAAAAAACCCTCACACAAAAAGTGGTTGATGTCCAAGGAACAAAACCAGAGGCTGTCCTCTGACCTCCACAAATGTGCAAACACTGACACATACACAGACACACACACAGACACAGACACATAGACACATACACAGACAGAGGCACACAGACACAGATACAGACACACAGACACATACATACACACAGACACACAGACACATAAGATACACACAGACACAGACATGCACACACAGACACAGACATCCACACACAGACACAGGCACACAGACACAGGCAGACACACAGACACATAGACACAGACACAGACATTCAAACACACACACACACACACACAGACACAGACAGACAGACAGACAGACAGACAGACAGACACACACACACACACACACACACACACACACACACACTCAGAGGAAAGCCATTTCCACCTTCCTTCTGGCCAGCTATCTCTCACAGCATGTCCTTGTCTGTAGCAGGGACTAGCCTGTGAGGGCAACTTTCCCAAAGATTTACAAAGTTCCTGCCTCCTGCTTGGGAGAAAACTACAAAGCATCATATTCTAGCACACTGGCCATCCGTCCAAAGAGAACTGCAACTTTGCATGACCCACACACAACGTTAAACCCAAGCACTTTATGCAGTTGTTTGAGCAAACCAGTTTGTGTGTTTGGAAAAAGAAGTAATGTGGGACTCACTGGAGAGATTCACAGAGCTGGTCAAAGCTTGTATGACATAGTGAACCCCCAATTCCTCATATCTCTGCCCTTATCAACAAGGATTGGCTTGAATTTGTCTAACGTTAGCTCAATAAGTCACAGTGGGTACTGTGCTTCTACACAGAGGTAAGCATGCTCCCTTGCTCGCTTTCTCAACGAATTAGCGCGAGGAAAGCCTTTGCAAAGGAGAGATTAAATTTCCTTGTTTTTGTTGGAAAGCTCTCTAGGTCTCTGTCAGCAAATGTGCTATGGCATTCTTTCCATGGTGGGCTGGCTTTCAGGCCACTTGTTATTTTTATTTCCTTTGTTCTTGCTCTTCAGTGTCCAACTCTCTGGGAGGAACTCTTGTCCCCACATGCGACTGTTTCCTGGGGGTGGAGAAAGGGCAGAAGGTAGAGTTGGCCAGATAAAATCCAGCACGCTTCATTTAATTTGTGTTTCAAAGGAGATTTACAGTCTTTCGAGAGACACATAAGCACATCCCATATTCAACTATGGGATGTACTTGAACTAAGAAAGTCAGTCTTGTTTAACTGAAGTTGAAATTGAACCAGCTGTGATAGAATTTTCTTCACCACCTCTAAGCAGTCTTAGGGTCTCATGCGGAGGAAGACAATGTGGACTCAAGACTGTCCTGTCACCATGTCTCTTGGTCACTAGGTTAGAAAAGAACTTGGTTTCCTTGAGTACCCAGACCACAGTGAGGAAAACCAAGCATTTGCCTTTGGCAAAACCTCAGCAAACAAGATAAAGAATGTGTGGGCTGGCGAGCTGGCTCAGTAAGGTGCTTGCCACTAAGTAGGAGGATTTGAGCTTGATCCCCAGAACTGACATTGTAGAAGAAGAAAAACTCACAAGTTGTCCTCTGTGCTCTACGTGTGTCATACATACAACACACACACACACAAACACACATGTATGCATATACAAACACACACACACAAATATACATGCATACACACATGCATGTACACATGCACACACACAGACATGAAATAAAAAGATTATATATATATATATATATATACACACATACACACACACACATATATATATATACCTTTTCGGTGGAGATAGAGTCAGGAAGATCAAGAGTTCAAAGTCATCCTCAGCGACATAATGAGATAAATGCCAGAATGAGCTATTTGAGACGCTATCTCAGAAGACCATGCTAGGCTAATATTCTACATATCCAGTTCACCGTATTTTTTAGCCATTCACCTTTGTACAGGCCGGGCTGGCTTCCTGACTTGGCTACTGTGAATAGTTCTATTCTAAACATGGTTGTTTAGGTGTTTCTGTTAGATATTGTACTGGGCCTCTTGGGTAGATACCCAGGAGTTATAAAGTCAGGCTATACAGTGATTCTATATTGAGGAACTCTATATAAATGTACTGATGTCCACAGGGGCTAGACTAACTTACATTCAACAGTCACTGTATCACACCCTCACACCTACCACTACTCATTTTTTTGAGGTGCTCTTATTCTGTAGCCTGGCCTGGCCTATAACTTACTAGGTAGTTCAAGCTCTTTTTGGCTATCCATGATCCTCCTGTCTCAACTTCCTCAGTGCTGAGACTACAAATCAAATGTGAGCCGTAATACCTAGCTTTCATTGTTGTTGATGCAGTTTCTTTTGCTAATAGTCATTCTGGTTAGCGTGAGAGAATCTCAAACTAAATTTGATATTTTTTTGATTGTTAAACTCGTTGGTCATTTTTTATCAACATATTAGCCACTAATATTCTTGAGATGTCTACTCAAGTCTTTCATTCATTTTAAGGTTGAATTGCTTGGTCTTTTTGTTTGTGTTTTTGAGCTCTTTATATATTAAGGATATTAGACCTTTGTCAAATGAATAGATGGCAAATCTCATTCTTCAGGTTGTTTTCCTCTTCAGTTTAGTGGTTATTCCCTGGCTGAGAAAAAGTCTTTTGACTTTATGGGATCCCATTTGTCAATTCTTGTTTTTATTTCCTTGGCTATTGGAATCCTACCCAGGAAATGTTCATCTGTGCCAATATTTTGAAATATTTCCAGTAAGCTTTCTTCTAGTAGTTTGAGTTTTATATCATAGTCTTTCATACATTTTTGAATCGATTCTTTTATAGGCTGAGAGACAGGAGACTGCCTTTTCTCTTTTCCATGTGGCCATTCACTTTCTCCTGCTGTACCTGTTGAAAAGTCTGTCTTTGCTCCAAGGTCTGTTTTTGGCACTTCTGTTAAGAATCAATTGGCTGAAGATTCACAGATTTATTTCTGGACCATCTATTCTATTTCATTAGGCAACATGTATACTTTGGTGCCAATACTCCAGTTTTTGTTACACTGACTATAGGATCTGTAACTTGAGACCAGCTACTACAATACCTCCCACACTGCTTTTTCTGATTGGGGTTTGTTTCAGTTATTTGGGGTCTTTTGTGTTCTTGCAGGATTTCCTGGTATCCTGCTGGACTCACAGGTTGTAGGAGCATTACGGCCACTCTGATAATTCCAATTCTTCTGGTCTGTGAATGTGGGAGATCTTTCCATCTTCCAGTATCTCTTCAATTTCCTTCTCCACCGTGGAGGTCTTCTTATACATTGGGCTCAATCTGACATAGTTCAATTTTCACTTGGCAGTTGCAGAGAGGAGAGTTTATTTCTCAGTGAGTTAATTGTTATATAAAAGAGGTCCTGATGCTGGATGCTTACTTTGTATTCTGCTACTTTAGGAATTTAGTTATCAGATCAGAAAGAACTTTTGTATAGTTCTTTTGATTTCTTATGCATAGACTCATACTTTCAATGTGTAGGCATAGTTTAAATCCCCTCTTCTTTGTCTCTAGGCCTTTTATCTCTTTATCTTGTCTAATTTATTTGTTTAATATTTATAGTGCTATTTTGAATAAGAGTGGTAAGAGTGGACACAAATGTCTCGGTCTTGCTCTCAGATGAAATGTTTTCCATTCCCCCATTTAGAGTATTGTTAGTTATATGTTTGTTATCTATACATTTGTCATATGGAGCTTTTATTGTGTTGAGGTGTCACCTTCTACACCTAATTTATTCAATCATTTTTTCCATAAAGTTATCCTGGATTTTCCCAAAGGCCTTTTTTGCAATTATTAAAATGATTGTGTGAGTTTTTCTTGATTTATTATGTCTATTGATTTGCATGCAGTGACCATCCTTACATCCTGATTAAAAGCTACTTTATCAGGATGTATCCTACAATGTACTGTTGAATTTGTTCTGAAAAATTCAAACATTTTATTAAGAATGTGTGTGTGTGTGTGTGTGTGTGTGTGTGTGTGAGTGTATTTGTCAGGAATAGTCTCTCTCTCTCTCTCTCTCTCTCTCTCTCTCTCTCTCTCTCTCTCTCTCTTTCTTTCTTTTGATGAGTTTAAGGAGCACTGTTATTAGCTTTTCTTTTAAAATTCGGTAACATTTACTAACAGGTCCATCAGTCTTGGCCTTTTCTTTACTTTGAGACCTTTTATATCCGATTTAATGCTATTTCTTGCTCTAGATGTATTTACGTTTCTTATATCTTCTTAGTTCACTGTAAGAATGGAATCAGTCTTCCTCTTTGAGATTTTCTAATTTATTGGCATAGCCTGTTCCAAATATTCCCTAGTGATCTTTGAGTACATAGCCTTTATGATCTTTGAATTTTAGTGGTATCCTTTATAACATCATTCTTTTCCTGTGTAGATTTATTTAACCCTCTCATTTCTCCCCTTTCTGCGTATTAGGCCTAAGGTTTCACATGTACTAGAAAAGTGCTCTAATGCTCAGCTCTATTCTATATTACTGAACCATTTTTATTTCTTAATGTTTTTATTTTTATTTTAAGAGAGGGTCTTACTAAGTGGCCAAGGCTAGCCTTGAACTTGTGGTCCTCCAGTCTCAGCTTCCCAAGTGCTGGCATTATAGACCTCTACCACCAGACCCAACATTTTTTTTTTAAAGAATTACTATTTTTTAAAGACAAAGACTCATTTGTTACACTGTCTGGTCTAGAACTCTCCATGTAGAACAAGCTGGCCTTGAACTCACAGAGTTCCACCTGCTTCTGCCTTCTGAGTGTTGTGATTAACATGTGCCCCACCATACCTGGCCCTCGAAGAGTTAGTTGCTTTTGATCTTAGTGTTTAATAGAAAATGCATTCTATTGCTGTGGTGATCTAAAGATGATGTTGTTCCACAGTTACCCAGGTAGAGGCTGCACTGTGTGATGCTGACCCAGGTAAAGGTTACATGGATGCCGACCAAGGTAGAGGTTACACTGTGTGGTGCTGACTCTGTAGAAGTAACTGATGATTACTGACCCTGGAATAGGGGACACTCTGGGACACTAGTCTGGGCTGATATGACAGTGTGTCCATTACCAATTCAAATACAGATTACACTGTCCTGAGAATTTTCAGGTTCAAGTTACATTATCACTCTCTTGTTGAACATGACAACTTCTTAAGAAAAACAGTGTTTCTGAGTAATTAATGAGTTTTAGTTTTTCTACCACACCCTGGCTTTCCTTTTACATGTGCCTTCAGGATGAAGGTACAAACCAGCAGAAGGCAAAACAGTGCTTGTAGTAAAAAAAAAAAATCCCATGTGTATATGCATGTGTTGATGTATGTAACTGTACATGTGTTCATGCCATAGTGTGCCTGTGGAGGTCAGAGGTCAGCCTCACATGTTGGGCCTTGCTTCTACCTTCTTTAATGTAGACTCTTTGATGTCCATCACTGTACCAGGCTAGCTGACCCTAGTCTGGGAAGCATATGTCCCTGGCGCTAAGATTGCAGAAGCATGCTACTGTGTTTGGCTCTTCATGGGCTCTTGGGATCTTCAGTCAAGTCTTTGCATTTGAGTGGTAATCATATTCTCCACTGAGCCATCTTCTCAGTCAGTGCTTGTGGTTTTTTTTTTTTTTTTTTTTTAAAGAGGTGGGTGTTGAAAGACACCTAGGTAGTTATCTTATGTCTGGGCTTTGGCACTTGCTGCCTCCCCTTTCTTGGGCTCCCCATCTTTTGTCTACCTCCCTGACCATCCTCGCCAACTTACTTTGGTCCACCAATACATTCACATCCTTGGGAAATCTGACCAGGTACTTTCTTTGATATGGTTGGACCCTCCCCAGCTGTTTTGGTTTGTATTTGTAGTGCCCCTTTAAAAGGCTAGTATGCTGGTTGCTCCCTTGAGGATAGTGCTATTCTGGAGGGTTCTACAGGCTTACATTTTATCTGTCTCTCTATCTATGTATCTGTGTATCTTTATATCTATGTACCTATATCTCTCTGTATCTATGTATCTGTATATATGCATCTATCTATCTATCTATCTATCTATCTATCTATCTATCTATCTATCTATCTATCTATCTATCATCTATCTATCTATCTATCTATCTATCTATCTATCTATCTATCTATCTATTAATTATTGCAGCACAGACACCATGGTGCATTTGCAATGAAAAGAGAGCCTTCAGGAGTCATTTCTCTTTCCATCATGTAATTCCTGGGGGATGAACTTAGGTCATCAGGCTTGGTGACAGGTACCATAACTTGCTGACCCCAGAAGAAGGAGATGACTAAAGGCAGGTACTTGGGGGTCTCTTGTTCTTGTACCTGCCCCAGTTTCTCCTTGCCATCTGAAATGAGGTGAAGGTGCTCCCTTATCCCACTCTATGACCATTTGCTCTTCTTCCCAAGTGCATGAGGTCAAGCAACCAGGAACTGACCTCTGACCTATCAGAAACCATGAGCCCAAGCAAATCTCCCCTTTTTGAAGTGTTTCTGTTAGGTATTTGGCCACCATGGTGAGGCTGTTTCTGCAACGGTCTTTCTCCTCCAAAACTCCTCATGCCTTCCTTTCACGGGGGTCAATATTTTTAGGATTTTAAACATTTTCATTTTTCTTTTTTACATAAGTTATTTACATTGTGTGTCTGTCTTTCTGTCTGTCTGCCTCTCCCTCCCTCCCTCCCTCCCTCCCCCCGCTCTGTCTCTCTCTTTTTGTGTTGTGCATACACATGTATGTCCTAGTGTACTTGCAGGTCAGAGAACACCTTTCTGGACTGGGTTCTCTCAGTCTTCCCTGTGGGTTTCAGGTCTGGAACTCAGTCTTGAATGCCGGTGACATAATTTGCTGACCCACCACTATGGTTCTTTTGGGCTTCCTAACCTTGCAAGCTCAGCCCCCACAAGGTCTATGTAAGAAGATGCCCTCTCAGCTCTCTTTCCCACCAGAACTTCATCAGCAAGAGTAGCCCTGTGAGCTTCTGGTATAGACAGTGCCTGGGAGGGTGGGGATGGAACATGGCATCCATCTTCCTCAGGGGAGCCGAGAGAGATGAAGGTGACTTGCCCTTCACAGAATGTGAACCAGGAACATCCAAACAGTGTTCTGGGGCTGCATTGCAGTGCAGTGACTCAGGAAGAGTAAATCTGGGCTCTGTTCTTGGCTGGCTAGCTTTCAAGTCTGCTTGCCCAGCCTTTCAGGAGTTTCTGTGAGATTCCTAATCATTTCTAGCAAGTGTTCTTAGGTCAGTCAGAGCGTGTGAAGCCAGGAATACTGGTGGCTTTGACCTCTCTCCTGTAGGTCCTAGAAGTGGATCCTTTTTTTCCTCTGCCATATGTGGTCACAAGTCATGATGACTTCAACGTTCATAGATCCTGCCTGGGCTGCCTTTCTGGTGGGAATTAGTGATTACCCAGCCCTGAAGGGCATTGTCTGTATCACCGCAGACGTATATTGAGTTTGGGCTGAAATCCAACTTTTCTTTTTAATTTTTTAATGATGCCAGAATCCTGATTAATGTCTAGGCTGGACTGACTCATATTCTAGATGCATAGGAAGCAGAACATGACTTGAGCTTCCTTTTCTCCCACACTTGGGATGACTTTTTATTCCTTGTACATCTTTGTATCAGTTCTCTTTACATGCCAGCTTTCTGCCCTTCTGTAAATTGTGCCTTAACCTTTTAAACCAGCTGGGACTTAGAATGGCCTTCGTCACCATTGCGTGGGAGACTGTGGGCACATGCATTCAGGTAGTGAACAGATGACAAGTATCAGGATGTTCCTTCTTAGCAGCTCTGCCGTGGGCTCCTTAGTCTGTTGAATGCTCCTAGCATCCTTTTACTGAGCTCCTCATGCCCACATCTACCCAAGATTTGCTACTACTCCATAGCTTTTGAGCCACCTTTTAAACTTCATGGCAGCACGCAAAAGTAAAAGAAGTGGTAAAGGTGAACTCTGCATCAGTTATGATAAGAACCTGAAGGATAGCTCAGTGGTGCAGAGCATGCTTAATGTGTTCAAGGCCCTAGGTTTGATACCTAGATCTGAAAGGAAATAAAACAATATAGCATATGTTGATACACACACACACACACACACACACACACACACACACACACACACACACACACAGTTTTAAAAGACTTAATGGTCGCATAAGTGCAAATAGTGGCCAGAGATCAGCAGTGGGTGTCTTCCTCAGTCTCTCCTTCTTCTCTGCTTCCCTCCCTCCCTCCCTCCCTCCCTCCCCCTCCATGGGGTCATAGTATAACCCTGGGTAGACTGGTCTCAAACTCACAGAGATCTGCTTGCCTCAGCCTCCCAAGTGTTGGAATTAAAGGTGCACTCTCAAACCCCACTTCTATGTTATGTTTAGAGTCAGATGTCTGGCTGAACCTGAGCTCACCGATTTGGCTGGACTGGCTTCAGGGATCCTTCTGTTCTATGTCCCTAGAGCTTGGACTGTGGGTCCGTATCACTGTGCCTGTTCTGTTTGCAGGTGCTGTGGATTAGAGCTCAGATCCTCAGGCTCATGTGGCAAGGGGCAATCAGTTAACCAACTGAGCCATCGCCTCAGCCCCATGAGTTTTCCTCCTCAGAGATCTAAAATCTAGGGTTACTTGCTGTTCTCTACCTTCTCCATGGCTTTAGGAGTTCATAAGTCTTATTGTTCTTTATTTCTTTTATAGACGGACTGTCTCTATGGAGTCCAGGCTGGCCTTAAACTTGTCATTCCCCTGCCTCAGCTTCCTGAGTGCTGAGATTACAGGTATTCACCACCACCATACCTGACTCAGTACTTTGGTTTTCAGTTCTATCTTCTAAACTTTATGACAACATGTATGGGCTGTCCTAGTTTCTGAGTCTATTTCATTTTTGTTTGTTTGTTTGTTTGTTTTCCATTTGACTTTTGAAGGATTATCCTTGAGGTCCACCAACAAAGCAGTTTTTGGCTGCTCTTTGTCAGCCTTTCGTGGTGTACTGTCTCCCATGCAGCCATCAGGAGTGTACCTGGGAAGATCGTAAGTAAATACCATCCTGAGGCCAGTGTGTGTGAACTGTCAGTTTGTATTCTCGTGATGTGAGAGAGCCGCTGCTTCGCCATGAGTCACTCAGGATTACCCTAGGAGAGCTTTGCCTTCTGCCTGAAGGGTTAAGGAAGTGAGGTTTAGATGCCATCCATCAGCCCTGTCTTTCAGGGAACGCAAGTAAAGTCATCCTGCACCTGACCCACATGAAGCTCTCTCCTTCCAACTCTCAGAGAAAGGTCACCTAAAGGTAATGGAATTTTTTTTTTTTTCAAGGTAGCCTAGTCCCACTCCCTAAGCTGGCCTGGGAAAATGCTTGCTAGAGTGGGTGACAGGGAGGAGGGAGAAGCTTAGAGAGCAGAAAGAAGGGAGATGGTTCAGTGCCCTGGGCATTTCTAAAAAACATCCTCCTTGATAGTTATTAATGCCACTTTTAAGAATAATCCTGCAGAAATGCAGGCTTAAGATCTTTCCAGAGGAAGAGTGGATGTTCAACAGCATGTGGTTGCTAAGCAAAGGAGCCAGGAGGATTTTTCTCAATCAGGGATCTAGACTTGGTTTCGTTTCTGCCTCTTCACTGGTGTGTGTGTGTGTGTGTGTGTGTGTGTGTGTGTGTGTGTGTGTGTGTGTATGTGTGCCATGGAAAATTTTGGTGTTGGTAATTTTATATTTATTGTTCTCTGTTAACCACTCTGAGTGGATATCTTTAAAATATTGCTCATATTTAAAGAGTGAAGCAAGTCTCAGAGTAGCAGGGCTGGCCAAGTGCTCAGGAATGGGGACCAAATGTTTAACACAGAGCAGCGGTAGGGGTCCGGTTGGGACAGTGATCTGCAAGCTCTATGACTTGCGTTTGATCCCGAGAATCCAATGAAAAGCTGGCATGATGGTGCCCAGCTGTGATCCCAGTGAATCTCAGGCCAGTGAGAGATGCTTTCTTAAAAAAAATGGGGGATGTCTGAAGAGCAACATCTCAGATTGTTTACTGGCACCCATATGCATACATGTGAACCACATGCACTACTGTGCACACAGATATGAACACACACACACTCACACACACATGAAGATCAATGCATTTTGCATTTATATTTGATGGTTGGTTTCTCTGGAACCAATGACTCAGGGTGTTTGTGTGTGTGTATATTTATCTAAATCATCTATATCTATATGTAGTTCTCTCTATGTATCTATATATCTATCTCTGTAAATCTGTTTCTCTGTATCTCTGTATCTATCTATCTGTTTGTGTGTGTATCTGTGTAGTTGTGTATGTGTGTCTGTATGCATTTATATCTTTATATAAAATCTCTGTTGAATTGTCAGCAGCCTTTTAAGGAAATAACTCCTCCCATACAGGGCTTTGGCAATTGGACTCTTGGTGGTATGACTTTTAAATTGTGTTCTATCATTACCTGCTCATTCCTGGTTTCTACAGACTGCTTTGGCCATGTAGCTCTCTGATCTTTTCCTGCTGGGAGATCCTAGGAATTGTTGCACATCCTCATCTCTGTTTATACTTCTAGTGAGGCCATTTTTTTTTTCCATGGATTTAAGCATCATCTACATACGAGAGATTCCCAATTTTATCTTACTTCATATTTTAGTTTGTTGAGACAAGTTCTCACATAGGCCAGGTTGGCCTCAAATTTGTTATGTAGCTAAGGCTTGCCTCAAACTCAAGATCCTCTTGCTTCAAGTGTTGGGATTGCTGGTCTGGCCTGTATCACCACAATTGGCCAATTCTAAAATTTATAGCTAAATCTGAAATTTTTTACCCAAACGCCAAACTCATATTTACACCCTCTCCTGCAGTGTTACTGCTCAATTTCTCAAATTTAATATGCCCAAGACCATATTGCAAATTGGTGTCTTCTGACCCACCCCCACCTCAGGCTTACTTGGTGCAATTTATGACAACTATGTCTCATTCTTACATTGCAGAGTGTTTATATCTCTTGCACAGGTCTTTATCATGAAGTCCACACTCATATACTCAGTTGCTAATTTGAACTCACTCATGGACCCAATGCAATAATGGTTACCCACACAAAACCTGCATACGATTAAGCCAACAAAATGAATCAATATGGCAGTATGCAGCACTGATAAGACTCAGTGAATTACGAAGAAGAAGAAGAAGAAGGAGAAGAAGAAGAAGAAGAAGAAGAAGAAGAAGAAGAAGAAGAAGAAGAAGAAGAAGAAGAAGAAGAAGAAGAAGAAGAAAAAGACATGGAGGTGTGTGTGTGTGTGTGTGTGTGTGTGTGCTGGAAAGAGACTGGAAGGAGCTGGGGGTGGGTTTTATTGGCTTGACCATGATTGCAGTAGATTCTCATGTCTATGGAATATTTGATGAGCAGCACAAACTTACATATAAGGTTGTATTCTGTAAATCCACTTCCCCTCTCATATTCATCTTTCTACATGTTTAGCCGTTTAGGTGAGAAATTATGACCTGGCTTCTTCTCTCTCTCTTAAAGTCTTCTAACCTGTCAGCAAACCCTGTCGACGTGACCATGAGAACATAGCCACAATCCCATCATTCCTCTTTTCCACTCTGCCTCTAATCACCGCCATCTCTTACTTAGATTAAGGCTAACAGACCACCAATTGGTCCCATATTCCCCTGTGTGCTATTCTTAGTGCAAATAGTCCATCTAAAATTTAGCTCCCATCATTTCTGTACCAACAACCCTTCCGATGGCTTTTCATCAAATCCCAACGTTACCCTCAAAAGCCTTTCCCCACTTCATGTTTTAAAAATTATTGTTTTATTTATTCACTGACAATGAATACAGGTACTCATTGATCATTTCTGTGTCCAACTCCCCCTCCCCCACTCCTACTCGTGCTGCCCACTGGTAGACTGACGTCTTTCGTGCTTGGTGTTGGGTAGGTCTTGTGCAGCTGACCATGATTGCAGTAGACTATGAGTGTCCTAGCCTTGTCATATCCAGAAGACACTGTTCCACAGCAGTCCACACTGACCTCTGGCTCTTTCATTTTTCTGCCTCGCCATCTGCAAATCTTCCTGAGCCTTTCTGGCTGGTGTTGACATAGATATTTTCTTTAGAGCTGAGCATTCAACAGTCATTTAGTCTCAACCCTTGGACCAGTTATGAGTATTAACTATGGTCCACTGCTGAAGAAGCTTCTCTGGCCAAGAGTGAGAACAGCATTAATGTGTACCCCTTGCTTTTGAGATCACTGTCTGTCATATCTTTGTTGTTCCAAACCAATGTCCCTATGCTCCCACCTTAGGACCCTCACCCTAATGTTCCTCAGTGCACCTTGGGACATGTCCACGCATGTGCTCCCTCTTACTGCACTGCCTTGTCAGTGTTTACTCATTACTTTCTGTAAGCACCATTTCATCTCGTTCTATAAAAAACTGCTCTATGGAGAAGTCCATTTCCATATGCTAATGCATGTGATATTTAAACATATAGCACAGCAGTGTCTTTCCATTTCCTGCTCTTCCACAGCTTTAATGGTTGCAGTTGAGACATGGGTTGCTTCAGGGGAAGGATAGGTATGGCCCAGTTGAAGCCAGATGCCCATCGCTCAATCTTGCATCTCTTAAATCCATAATCAGACAATGGCATCAAGTAAATACTTTGATTTGCAAAACCCAGTTGGTGTAGATAGAAAAAAAAAAGGTGGCTTCTAACCTTTCTAAGCTGGATTTGAGGTTGTTCAACTCAATCTGTGTTGCCATCCTGTTTCCCCAGGCATCAATTAGGGAGACTGAAAACTTCTCTGAGAAGCCAAGCCTTTGTATGATATATTGTTCTAATGTTGTGGGAGTAGTAGAGTTCAATTTGAGGTTCTATTTCTTTTTTTGTGGATAATCTGGAGAGTAATTTTGAGAGAAATATTATCACTCATAACATCTGTGATCAATATCATCTGTGTCATAGATTAATCTTTGTCAGAGGTGAGATATGCACGTGGTGAGGCAGGGTCTGTAGATCCCACCACTGTCCTGGATTCTCACAGAGTTCTAGACATCTCCATTTGACCAGGAAGCTAGAACTGAGGCTCTGGTGGTTTCTTAGTCATGCACCTCTGTGGGAAGCATATGAGAAGAAATATGTATCATTGACCCAAAGGAAAAGCATAATTCCCCATAAATCATCATTATTTTTATGGCTTATGCCATCACTGTCATTTTTACATAGAAGCCTTGGTTTATATTTGAGGCAGTTACTTTAATCAAACTCAAAAGCAGCTTAAAGTATGTGATGGGAGCTAAGGAAAGAACTCAGCAGGTAAAGTACTTGCTATGCAAGTGTGGGAACCTGGCTTTGGATATGCAGAACCCACACCCACATTAATCTCTGATGCCAGCGCTCGCAAGGTGAGATGGGAGGTAGAGAAAGGAGAATTGCTAGAACTTTGTGGGTCAGCTACTATGGCATTCACTGTGGCAGTGAGACCCTGTCTCAAATTGGGTGGGAAGCAAAGATCAATAAATGAGTTTCGAGGTCTCCAACCTCTACAAATATGCTGTAATCCCCCCCCCATACACACACACAGATTTCTTTCCTTATTAGATTTATTAAGTTTACTTTTTAAATGTTATCTCCTTTCCCAGTTTTTCTCTCCATACCCCCATCCCATCCCCCTCCCCTGCTTCTATAAAGGTGTTCACCCACCCCTTCCTGTCTTCTTGCCCTGACATTCCCCTACATGGGGGCATTGAGCCTTGGTAGGACCAAGGGCTTCTCCACCCATTGATGCCCAACAAGGCCATCCTCTGCTACATATGCAGCTGGAGCCATGGGTTCATGCATGTGTACTCTTTAGATGGTGGTTTGGAGCTCTTGTTAATTGGTATTGTTGTTCTTATGGGGCTGCAAACCCCTTCAGCTCCTCCAATCCTTTCTCTAATTCCTCCACTGGGGACTCATTTCTCAGTTCAATGGCTGTCTACAAGTATCTGCCCCTGTACTTGTCATGCTCTGGCAGAGCCTCTCAGGAGGCAGCTATATCAGGTTCCTGTGAGAGATTTCTTAAAAGATGTAATACATATGGTGAAATTTAGTACCAGTTAGTGAATTAGAACAACTAAAGTGTGCTACCCAGTTATGCTCCAAATCTGAAGCGATACTTTAAGTCATAACTACAAAGTCAGGGTCATTAACAATAGAAGCATCAATAGGCTAGTGAACTCTCAAGATTTTGCATGGAAGGGAAACTGGGTAGAAAATAAGGGAACACAAAAGTGAAGATGTTACATAGGAACTTCCTCCAACAGGAGGATCGAGAGAGGCTCATAGATTCTGAGAAAATGAAACATACGACACCCAGGAATTACATGAAACTTACAAGTCTCAGAAAGCTTCTGAAAGTTAGAAAATCCACCAGATTTCCTCCTAAAAGTATGTCTAAAAACTAGCAATTATGGAGAGAAAAGACCCTCTCAGTTGCCAAGCTTTCTTAAGTCTTACAGGCAGCTCAGGGGTGCAGCTTCTGTGACTCATCAGCTATGCTGGGGTAAGCTTTTCAATGATACCTTTGAGTCACTGTAGTCCTGTCAGTCAACCCTTCCCTATATGCCTATAAGTAACCCCAGTAAGATAATTGGTTCACTCACTTAGCCTTGGGTAGAATAACTTCTTTGTTTTGTTGGGTGAGTAGACATTTGTGCAAGCTTTCCCAGGAAGCATCTCACAACAGGGTATTTTTAGAAACCCATATAAGAGGATGGATTTGGGGCAGAAGGAGAGAGCAATTCACACCTGTGATGAACAGAAGAGTAAGTATTAGAATTTCTAGGTGTACAGATGAAACAAATAAACAAACCAACCAAAGGCCAGAAAAGTTTATTATCATATATATTAACCTATTATATGTATATTTTAATTTTAGATTTATGGAGATTGGGTCAATATACATAATGCATAATATATTATATATAATAATATAAACATAATATATAATGCATATTAACCTAATATATATATATTATAATATATATTAACCAACTTTCCATAAGTCTAATATATATATTGGCTTTGAAGTTTAAAATAAATCTCTTTTTCTCTTTGTATGTCTCTGTCTCTCTCTATCTCTGTCTGTCCTTATCTTTTTCTCTCTTTCTCTGTATCTCTCTCTACATCGAAACTCAGCAGTGAATATAAACTACTATGAGTCTATACTAGGGCTAGCTCTTGGCTAAAACTTCCCATGAATCTGTTTGTTTAGCCTTTGCTCTAGGGTAGATACTTTTTCCTGGACTCACCTCTTTCTTCTCCTTCTCTCCCTCTCCTCTTCTTCCCCCCTTTTCTTTGTGGTATTTAGTCACAGGGTCTCATGTAGCCCAGGCTGGTGTTCAACTCACTCTATAGCTGGGGATAGCTTTGAGCTTTTGATCCCTGCTTCTACCTTACAAATGACAAGGTAACAAACGTGGGTTACTATGCTGGTCAGGGAGTTCCTTCTCAAGCTCATCAGTAGGATAGGGGCACAGCCTTTGCTGGTTGTGTTTCTACAGGAATAAGTGATCACATTGGGCCCTGACTCTTTCTTATTCCTTGTATGGATTGGCAGATCACTGATGCTTTCCGAGGGGGCTTCATTTCCTCTTACCTTCAATATAAGTTTCTTTCCCCCAGCAGAAGACTTACTCTAGGAGACCAAGAGACCATGTCTCCAGAGTTTGCACAATTTTGTTTTTAAGTAATAGTAATTACAGGACATTACACTTCTCCTGGAGCTTTGATCTTTTGTCCAATATATATATGTATATGTAAATATACATATATATATATATATATATATATATATATATATTTACCTCAGTATAGATATGTTTAAAAATCTTTACCCCAGATACAGTATAATAGGATTATATAGACACAAACACCATGTGAATGAGTGTTTGTGAGGCATCAGCAAATTTACTGATATTGACTCCCCATGAGCAGAGTCTTGTACTGGGATGGACCTTGTAAAAATGGTTGGTACAAGAAGCTTCCTGTGAAATCTTCAAACCTGGTATTGGGGCATAGACATTATCTTTTAAAATTATTCAGATTTTTCACGAGACAGGGTGGACTCAAGTTTGACTATGCAACTGAGGACGACTTTAGACTTGTGATTAACCTGTTGGTTTAGGCGGCACTGAAGATCAACACCGGATCTTCCTGAATGCTGGGTAAACCCTCCTGCAGCTGAACTACAGCCACAGGCAAACATCAACTTTTATGTATGCAAACTTACAGTGGTGGAGAGTATACAGGTATATGCTCCTGTGAGATTATAGAAGTGCAGTGTATCCATGATGGGACGGGAGGAGAGAGAACATTGATGGGAGGGGAGTAATGTGAGCAAAGACACAAACTGAAGATGGGAAAATTCTGGATGTGTAGGAGAAGTGCTGTCTCTGGAGTGGACTGAAGCAAGGGCATGCCTGTGTCATATGCTCATAACTGTGTGAGTAACAGCAACAGTGAAGGGGGAATGATGGGAGTTATAGTGGTAACAAGGGCGAGAGAAACAGAACCAAGAAGGTACAAGAAGGTATCTGTATGTACAGAGACCTACCTTAATGAGTTGGCTTGAAGGATTGTGAGACTCACTAAGTTCAGGTTTTGATACAGAAGCCAGAAGCCAGCAGACTATAAAAGGCTGTCAGCTTAATGCTGCATATGAAGTCCAAGGTTGCTGATGAATAGTTCCCTTCTGCTGGGGTGGGATGTACAGGGGAAGGAAACAGTCTCTTTCTTCATCATCGTCATCGTCATCATCATCATCATCATCATCATCATCATCATCATCATTATCACCTTCTTCTTCTTCTTCTTCTTCTTCTTCTTCTTCTTCTTCTTCTTCCTCTTCCTCTTCCTCTTCCTCTTCCTCCTCCTCCTCCTCCTCCTCCTCCTCCTCCTCCTCCTCCTCCTCCTCCTCCTCCTCCTCCTCCTCCTCCTCCTCCTCCTCCTTCTTCTTCTTCTTCTTCTTCTTCTTCTTCTTCTTCTTCTTCTTCTTCTTCTTCTTCTTCTTCTTCTAGAATCACCATAGTCTTTAACAATTCCAACAAAAAAGTTTAAAAAAAGAAGGAACTATTCATAGTTCCAGGGAGTGGTGTCTCAAACAGAAGTTAAGTTCTCCACCCCAACCTAATCAAGATAATCAGTTTGTCACAGGAACATCATGTTAATCTGGGTCTCATCAAGTTGATGGTTAAGATTAACCATCTCATCCCTCCATGGACAGACTAAAACCCATCAAAGTAGGAAGATTTTTACACACAGTATACTTATTCAAATGTAAATCTCATTCAAAAACACCCACACAGAAAATACCCAGAATACTGTTTAAGCCAATATCTGGTTACTATGTCACGGCCAAATGGACATCTAAGACTAGCATAGGTAGGTTGTAGCAAAATTGTAGAGGAGTTCATATTCTCTTGATAGCTTACCTTCACTGACTACTTGCCTAGATTTGAAATTACATGGGAGATACATACTTGGACATGTGTATGAGGACATTTTCCTAGGGATTTAATGAAGGAAAGAAGGTCCATTTTCAATGTGGGTTGTGCTATCCACAAGCTGTTGTTCTAAAATAGAAAAGAGGAAGCAAACGGAGCATCAGGATTCTTTTCCCCATTTCCTGCAGACTAAGGATACAATGTGATCAGGTACCTCCCTGGCCACGTTGAACCATATTTCTTCAAACTGTGAGCCCAAGTGAGCCCTTCTTCCCTTAAGTTTCTCTTAACACAGCAATGAACAAAGAAAGTAGTTTAACCTATTACACTGGGTGGGCTTCTCTTTCCATTGAAAGGGAAACCCAAAATACTTGGGGCACAGAGCAGAGAAAAATTCTTCATCAACTCAGAAGATCTTGCACTATGGCAAGATTTATTACTATTAATTTTATGGTACCAGGCTTGATCTGGGTAACCAGGAGAAGTATTAGGTCACTGTTGAGACTACAGTATAAAAGATTGGTACTTCATGGGCCAAGAGTTTAGCTCATAGGAAGAACACTAGCTCAGCATGCACAGAGCCCTGTATTCTTTCCCCAGCATAGCAAGAAAACACAAGACTGTAGTTTCCATGTTGGACATTTTGATACTCACCAGCTTACTCTTTAGTGATGCTTGTTCTGAGTTGACAGAAACCTTCATGGAGAAGTTCTGACACTTCAGACCCAAGGCCTAATAGCTGAGAGAATGAGTCTGGATCCCTGTAGAGTCAACCTTCAGATGCCAACAATCTTGATGGATTGTTCATCTCATGGTCACGAGTAAAACAGCTCATTCATTCCCAGACTCTGTATCTCAAAAAAAAAATGTTGAAATAAAAATACTGTTTTAGGCTCTTAGATCTCAGGTAGTTTATTATGAATGAATAAATTGATAACTGGAAAAACAACGATGCCATCCAGCAAATGCCTACTTCTACAGTTTGAATGTATCCCCTCCCCCAAAGATCACATATGAAAAACTTGATCTCCAACTTCATACATGGTCATCTTTGGAGGTGGGGATTTTGGGAGGTTGGTGTTAGATGAGGCCATTAGAATGGGGACTCATGATGGGACTGGTGATTTTTAGGAGAAAGACCCAGCACACTTACCTTCCATGGGCTCCTTTGGCCATATTATGAGACAGGCAAAGCAGCCCCCACAAGGCCTGACACCTTCACAGCCTTTCCTTTGTTATCAGTGGCCCAGCCTGTAGCATATTCTATGCCAACAGAAAGCGAGCATCTGTGAATCTGGAGCATGTGGGCAGTTCTTATTCTTAAAAGGAAAGGATGGGTGATGAGATTGGAGAAAGATTAAGAGAAAAGAAGTAAGGTGGAGGAGTAGAGAGAGCTAGAGAGGGACTGTCTCTGGTGCCTTGGAGAACGTTTATGTGAAATGTCCACAGGGAGACTAAAGCTGCACCCCTCACACAGGGCAGAGGAACACGGCAGCTGGACAAGTCAGTCTCCTGTGTCTCACACACACACACACACACACACACTTTGAGCCATCTGCTTGAAGTTTTATTAGCCCCCTTTGAAAGCAAAGCTGGATTTCCCCTGGTAGACTATTTTAAATAAGAAGCCATGTCTGGCATCCTTGGGCCTCTGGGCATATGGTTTAGCAAGCATATTACACCATTGTGTGGAGGGCCAGGGATCTCTCCTCCACTCAAATAGAAGTGAGTGCTCAGGGCTTGGCAAGCAAAGCATGGCAGAATCTCAGCCCACATTTTCCCCAGGGGTCAGCTGCCTTGTGCAATGTCCTGATGGCTCAACGGTCCTGGACTTGCAGCTACCTGAGCCTTCTTCTGAGAAGCTGTAAATCTTCATGTAACTTCGATGCAGAGAAGGCCATAGAGATATATGTCCTCAGAATTAGGAAAAAATTGATTCTATTCTAAGTTATTAGATTGTGTGTGGTTATAGACACTGGGTAGCTACATCCTCATATGGTTTGTTTGTGGCAACGCTCTTGATTCTTTTGGCAGTTTTTTTTTTCC
Organism: Micromys minutus; assembly: GCF_963924665.1. NCBI lineage: Eukaryota > Metazoa > Chordata > Mammalia > Rodentia > Muridae > Micromys > Micromys minutus. Next base: position 55,783,008 of record NC_137975.1, on the reverse strand, counting down.
CTCTGAGAATATCAACTAAGACAAACATGAAGGGCTTCAGAATGACCTATATCCATGGCACACGTACATACCAGCTGTATTGGTTTTGTGGGCCAAATTGACACAAGTTAGAGTGATCAGAAAGGAGCCTCAGGTAAAAAAAGGCCTCCATGAGATCCAGATATAAGGCATTTTCTTGATTAGTGATCAAGGGGGGAGGGCCCAGCCCATTGTGAGTGGTGCCATCTCTGAGCTGGTGGACCTGGGTTCTACAAGAAAACAGAGTGAAGAAGCCAGGAGAAGCAAGCCAGTAAGTAGCATCCCTCTATGGACTTTGTATCAGCTCCTGCCTCAAGGTTTCAGCCCTGTCCTAAGTGTAAGCTGAATAAACGTTTTCCCCTTTTCCTCTCCATCTTGTATTTTGGTCACGGTATTTTTGTTGAAGCAACAGAAATCCCAACTAAGACACCTGTTAACTGTTGCAGTGTCAAAACTTCCTTCTAATTATGCTTAAACCAAAAGGCCAGCTCTATGTTCTTGTGTCTTGTACAAATACTTCAGTTACATACAACTCTGTAGTTTAAAACCAAAGAACCCAGAAATGCAAAGGACAAAGTACATCATGAGAGGGCCAAATGTTCTAGTTCATGGTCATACGATGCTCACTCACGGCAGTGGGAATGTTTCCTGAATACCACATGTTTGTCTATTCAACATGTATCAAGGCAGATCCTGGGTCATGCTTAGAAGAGGAAAAGAAACCAGAAATAAAATAGACATTTCTAATATGAAGTCTTGTTAGGGAGATCTGTTACAACATGTTATGGTCAGTAAAAAAACCATGATGGATTTTTTTTAAAAGGTAATAGGCTGGCTGCAGATGTAGCTCAGTTGATGGTGTTTGCATCTGTGCATGGAGCCCTAACTTTAGCTCCCAGAACTATATAAACTGGATATTGTGTAATATTAACACTCAGAAGATAGAGGCTGGAGGACCAGAAGGCAGAGGTTACTTTTTGCTATACAACTTTGAGTAAGTTCAAGGCTCACTCAAGAAAAGTGTGTGTCCAAAAATGTGTGTGTGTGTGTGTATTTGTGCATGCATGCTAATCCTTTTCATATTTGTCATCTCCTGGCACACAGAGACCAGACCGAGGTCAGCAGGTTTATGTAAAATGAACAATAGGAGAAAGGTATTAAAGGGAATACACACTTATTTTTACCTTGTAGTGAGTGGTAATAAACGTACCAGTAAGTACATTCAAACTCTAAGGAGCAGTAAAGAGCATGCATGGGGCTCCGGCCCAGTTTTAGCATCTCTTGAGTTCATCTACAGATCAATGATTGAAAATCATGTGGCACAGAATGACTGGCTAGGTGACAGTGGGATACAGAAATCTGTGGCAAGAACCCGGGCGAATGTTAACGAACTTTGTCACTTTGAGAATTTTTCAAGGACATGTGAAAGATGGCCCCAGGCTCAGATTAAGCCTCAGGTTTGTGGAGGGTGAATATTGAAAACGGTGGAGGAGAAATAATCTGATTCCGTGTGTTGTGTGCATCAGCTGAACACTTAGGGGCCAGGAAAAACAGATGACAAATCTTGGGAGGGAAATGTCATAAAACTCCCAGTCAACAATAAATTATGTTCAATTCACCATGGGAAGTGGAGAGATGTGTGGCATCCCATTGGCAATGTGAAGAATGTGTGCAGAGCTTCTCTTCACAACTATCTCTAGGTCATAGCCAGGGATGGATGAAGGGACCAGGGAGGCTCTCAAACTGGAGGAATGGAAGTGGTGGGGACCAGCGGAGCAGGACTGGGCACCAGACTTCCTTGGAAGCCCTTAGAGGAGAGATGCTGATTTGGGAAACTTAAAAATGTGGCCATCACGAGGACAATAACTCTGATGTTCACCTTGGACATTTACACAAATTAGGTGAATTTGTTATTTATGATGAGCAGGGAGATGTTCTTGCCAGGACAAAGTTAACTGGCTAGCTGATACATTTTGGCTATGTCTGCTTTGTGGTGGCTCGAGATTTTGGATAGTCTACACTTAATGCTATGGTTTTTAATCTTTTATACTTTCAATTTACTTATTTACTTGTTTTTGTGTGTGTTGTATGTATATGTTTTCATGTGTGTGTGCATGGTGTTTATGAGTAATACGTGTATGTGTTTAAGGGGACACACAGAGGTCAAAGGTATCCACCTTCATCACTTTCTCTCGTTTGTTTGTGACAGGGTCCTAGGCAGCCCAGACTGGCCTCAGAGTCACTATGTAGCATGGATAATCCTCCTGCCTCTGAAGTGCTGAGATGACAGGTGTGTGTCACCATGCCTGGTTCCACCTTAGCTTCTGAGACAAATCTTTCACTGAACCAAGAGCTCACTGGCTGGTCAGTGAGATACTGGGATCCTCCTCCCTGTCTCTGTATCTGAAGGACTGGGGTTACAGGAAGGCATCACCATGACTGTTTTTTTCCCCCTTTAAACACAGGCCCTGGGAATCCAATCAGGTCCTCATGACTGTGCCATTTTCAATCCCTTGCTATCTCCACTATCCTTCTATTATGACGCAGTCTTCTGGCTCAGTGTCTTCTTCGTCTTGTCTGTTCTACTCAGTTAAGGGTCCAGACTTAGCAAGCTTGCTGTTGAATATCACCACCAAGTAAAACCCATCTTTTGAGTTGCTTATGTCTTATGTGTTCATCCTAGATGCATC